>NC_143021.1:29688747-29998747 GCF_055824585.1 Amblyomma mixtum | reverse complement strand
GTCAGGAATCAAGTCGTTTTCCACTTCACTTCTTTGCACATGTTTTAGGCTAAAACAATCATTGAATAGAATTTGATTGCTATCACTGTACGTATATAAACCATGGCTGTTCTTTTTTTTCCCTCATTTTTTCCGTATTGTTCTAGTAAACTAGAACACTATATTAACTTTGCAGCGCGTTTGGAGTCACATTTTTAATTTGGAGTTTTAGGAAGAGCCATCTGCTGAATTTAAAAAAAATATAAGCGTTGATTGTTTTAAATAAACTGATACGGTGCAACGTCCCAATTGAAGTAGAGAATAAGGCATAAGTAATGCGCCAATTAATCATCCTTTACACTGCACTTCACTTAGACAAACACCAAAGCTCTTCGAATATGTCGCCAGAGTGGAATAAACGATGGATCGCAGATTAAAACGGGACAGAGCAAATTAAAATGAGCGAGAGAAAAATACAAGAGATCAGTAATACAAAAATACCATCAGGCTTAAACACCTCTGCGTGTTTTGACAAAAACATGTGTCAGTCATCCATCAAATTCAACACACTCGATGTGAGTAACTACTACATGCGGTGGCTCAGTGGTTACGGCGCTCGGCTGCTGGCCCGAAAGACGCGGGCTCGATCCTGGTCGCGGCGGCCTAATTTCGATGAAGGTGAAATTCTGGAGGCCCGTGTGCTGTGCGATGTCAGTGCGCGTTAAAGAACCCCAAGTGGTCGAAATTTCCGGAGCCCTCCACTACGGTGTCCTCATAGCCTGAGTCGCTTTGGGACGTTAAACCCCATTAAACATAAACCTAAACTGCATGCAATGCGGTACCAATTCAAAAAGGATTCATGAACTGTTTGGTCTAACATTTTATTCCAGATCTACTGCGTCCCGACCTCACGCAGTATGCAAAGATACCGTCATCGCACATTAAGATTTGAAGCTGACTGCTCGATGTACGCAAGCACCACATGGGTGGCCTAGTTGTTCCAGCATCCGTCGAGCATCATGGTTCCAGCATCAAGGTTCGTGGATTTATCCTCAGAAACGGCGGGTACACTGTGGTGATAAAGTGTGTGGAAGCTTTTCCTGGGCCTGGTGCTCGTCTTATCTGAGATGAAATGCTTGGAAAATGAGTGTTCGGCCTTACTTGTGCCTAGAACAGCAGTTTGTACAATGGAGCTCTCTGGCCAAAGCTGTCCTTGCGCAATAAAAATTCATTGTCAGCATGATTGTAGAAGCAATGGATGGCTGTCACAGTGGTACAATTTTGTTTTCATTTAGTGTTGCTGGTGACCACAGCAGAGTTAACGCAGAAGGACAGGTAGGTTACTGGCCTCAAGCGGTTGTAGCCTACCGGCAAAATGATCAATACATGTCCTGCCTAACGACGCCTACGAAAAAGAAGTGAATGTATAATGAGTGAAAATCTCGGCATACCTAAAT
This sequence comes from Amblyomma mixtum, assembly GCF_055824585.1. Classification (NCBI taxonomy): domain Eukaryota; kingdom Metazoa; phylum Arthropoda; class Arachnida; order Ixodida; family Ixodidae; genus Amblyomma; species Amblyomma mixtum. The sequence continues at coordinate 29,997,311 of NC_143021.1, read as the reverse complement.
TGCGTCATACTCGAAAAGCAGAGGACAAACGCCGTCGCACGCATGAAGGACACTCATTTCTTAGTACTGTTAACTCTTCCCTCAATTCAGAAAGGTATGTTTTAGGTGGAAAGATTATAATTTTTCTTGCGCATTGGTAAGTTTCATCACCTTCTTTGCATTCGATGGTTTCCAGCTCTTACTGAGAAGTACAAAACGCAGATTGAATAATTCATATACTGGACAGTAAGTAAATTCTTACCTGCTGAAAAAATTTGGTGAGGATTTACATTCTCGTATTCAAGACGTTATGCTGTGCAGCGCAATACTCAACAGACTGCGTGTGCCCTGCCTTAGAGCCCTGATTGCCTGCAATAGCTGTAGCACTCCTGACCCCAAAGGCGTTCCGGGAGAGGTCAGCTAAAAGAGTAAGACAAATTATAGCCTGTGTTTATGCTTTGCGTTTCGAATGGCAGTGTAATATCGGACGCATTGAAATCGCAGTTCCTTTGTAGTCCATGACAAAAACAAAAGCAAATTTGTCTTCAGGGCACTATGCTGCCTCGAAGCGGCGTTGCGGAGAGATATCTAAAGCTACTCTATTGATCTGGCGTGTGAGTGCCTTCACAGCGGGTGGACTTTAGAGAGCGTTGCGCCGACAGCACGACGAAAGTAGTTCCAAACTGTACTCTACCAATTCAATCTGCGCTTGGGTATTTTCATAAAACACCCGAAGGCAGCACCACAGCACTCCGGGACGAAAATTCCTCCTAGTTTTTGCTTGCTTTCAACCATAGCAGTGATGAAACTATTGTTAAGGTTTGTTGTCCGTTTTCAAGTGGACACTGGATGCGAGAGAGATGATGAGAAATATATCTGTGCTTAGTAATCATCTGAAAAGTGTTGCATAGTGTACGCGTCGCCTAAAGACGCCTTGAAAAAGAAGAGTGACGCGTCAGTAAACCACGTGGCCAGTTGTAATTTCATAGAGGTTCCGTTCAAAAACATTCCCTATAGTTGTATGCACGCTGAGAGCTATTACTATCGCGACTGCCACTATTCCGGCGCTGTTAGGCAGTGATAGGTAATTGGAGAGATGCAGCGAAGGCTCACAGGATATAAAATGTAAAGTCGCGAGAAATAAGGGACGGAGAGTGCAGTAAGCGAGGAGTAAGGCATACGATTCACAATGAGCAAGTGAGGAAGTGCTAAGAGGGAACCGTGAAAAAAAAAGGTGCAGCCTATCGGGCAGCGCGAGTTAATATTGGCCTGATGTGCATTTCAAGGAAGCATCGCGTGTTCTAGGACGACTCCATGATGGTCTTTCCCGTACACTGATATGGCACTGCCGGCTGCAGGACATGAGGCGCGTTCACCCGTTTCCTCGACGATCTCTGTTAAGATATTTCATTGGATAGACCGGGAAGAAGCTTTTCCTGTTACGGCGGAGGTGGATCGGCGTTTTTAGGGGGAGGGGGCGTTCTCAAGGGACAGATCGAGAGCGAAAGTCGACTGTGTGATCCTCGAGCATGATAAGAGATTAAATGGTTTGGACACTGTCATTGCGTTCGCGATGACGCAAAACGGTAGGGGAAAAAATTGTCTTTTGAAACCAACAGTATGCAGAGGCCGGGTATTTAGCGAGTGAAGCGCATGTCAGTGCCAGGCACTTCCGTCACAGAAAAGTGTGAGTTGTTGTAAAGAGCTTGCAAGGGTGGAGGAGCGGGCTAGTTGGTAGTTCATCTTGGGGGAAAAAGCACAGCGCACTCCTGAGACACGGACAAAGAAAGGCAAGACGATACAGCGCTGACTTCAACTGATTATTTTATTGTGGAGCAACATATATATATACGTTCGGAAAGTGGGCGGGAGGACATAGGTAACACCTGCTGTGTTTGCACGCGACCAAAAGATACCAAACTAAAATTGCAAAGACACATGAGGACAAGGGTGGCCCTTGGAGGCAACGAAAAATGAAAACTAAACAAGATAAAAAGACAAGTGGAGGGGCGATTAAACGGATTACGCTTAAAAGGATGACGCGAACAGGCAGTACAAGAGACAAAAAAAATACTGAGGCGACAACAAGTGAACAAAATGCACTAAAAGGCCAAAAAGACCATTAAGAAAAAGAAAAGTTTTAAAAGCGATAAAAGAACCAAAAGGGGCGTTAAAAGCAGAAGACAGAAAACAACCTTGTCCAAAAGGTAAAAAAGGCTAACGAGGTATTTCGGAACCCTACACATTTAAGTTGCTCTGTGCCTGGCTCAAATAATCTAACTCATGTTCCGTTAGCGCTATCGAGGGTGTGCTAACACACTCTTCACCTAGCTTTAGAATTTGGGCGGCTCTTAGTTTGGTATCTTTCGGTCGCGTGCAAACACAGCAGCTGTTACCTATGTCATCCCGCCCACTTTTCGAACGTATATATATGTTGCTCCACAGTAAAATAATCAGTTGAAGTCAGCGCTGTATCGTCTTGCCTTTCTTCGTCCGTGTCTCAGGAGTATGCTGTTTTTTCCCCTAAGTTGTAAGGAGGGCAGTTTTGTCGCTGAGAGTGACAAGAGAGTTGTACAAGGAAGGAAGGACATTGAGGACGGTGAATATCTTCGCCCGTGAGGGCTTTAACACTAAGAACAGAAGAAGCAGCGTCCATTAACGGACTGGGCAGCGCCGAGAACCCGACTTTAGCCGAAGCACCATCGGTTATATTGGTATGGAGTGCCGGGAAATCCCAGCCCAAGATTATAGCATCAGACCAGGACGGCAGAACGTCAGACTAATCACATAGAGGTACTGGATCTCGACTCCAGCAGTGCGCGCTGCTACGCCGTTAATGTGCTCAGTGCTGGCTTTGGCAGTGATAGTCTAGCAATTGGCGACTTTAGTTTTCTTAGCGAGAAAGACGCTTTGCGTTCATTGCGTAAATCAAAGCGCCGGTGTCGTCAAGCGCCGGTGTCGTCAAGCGCCCTCAACCTAGACTTCAATAGAATGAGGTAGGGATAGCTGAGGCCTTTAAAAGTTCGACAAGGGGCAGGTTCTCGTGCCACAAACTGCGGAACCTAGTCTTCATCTCCAGTACCAATGGGGCGACTTCGCATCGGATAGATGGAGCGGCGTCGTGCCTATAAGGGGCTGTACGAGGTCGATGGCTCAGGGGATCAAGGACAAGAGAGTGGCGGCTGAGAAGGCGTGCAGTTATTAACGCGGAATCCTTTCATGTCTCATCGTTGTAAGCAGCAGTTGTCCACAGAAATGGCACGCTTTTATATTGGTCGAAACGGTCGGGACGTCACAGTGCGCGAATTTCAAACGGGGCCAATTGTACTTTGGCTAGTAACCATGCAACCAATTGAAGGGATCGTACAGTGATGCTCCAAGTAAGTGGGACTGATCTTAGTTAAATGCTTAATTACCCAATTAGTTTAATTAACTTTTCTAGTCAGGCTATATAAATAAATAAAATCGATTAGGAAATCGGTCGAGCTCGGGAATCGAACCCCGGTCTTCGGCGTGCGAGACGAGCATGCTATCCACTCCGCCATGCCAGCTCTTTTTTTCTTTATTGCATGGAAGAACTTCCATAGAAAGGAGGAAAACTTCAATCAGACTGGTTCGCGTCTCAAGTTACCGGGCTGCTGAATAGGAGCCCGCCATAGCCCTAACTCAACACTGCATCCCCATCAAAACATCAAAATTCAGGGAGGCACACACATGCACCTAGGCACGGCAGCCAGCTTGGAGGTTCTTCGCGTGCAGCGTATACACTCCTCACCAAAGCACACTGTTCACGAAACACGATCTTGGTGGCTCGGCATGTCTGTCCATCATACGGCTTTTCCAAAGACTGAATAGTCCCATCAACATAAACAGATCATAAGGCACAACAGAGTTTTTGTCAACAGGCAGAAATCTAATAGTGTATGGTGTAATTTCAATGTCCTTCTTAAGAGTTCGTTGTAGTATGTCCCAAAAGAACATGGCATCACGGCACAGGATGAAGCAATGATCAATTGTCTCAGGCACGTTACACAGACGGCAATTCACATTCCAGGGTACAAACATCCTCTTGTCATTAAGAAATGTCTTGACAGGCAGCGTCGCTGTGTGTAGTTTGAAAAAGAACGTTTTAGCGGCTCCGTGAATGCACATCTGCCTAACACGCTTTAGAACACTGATGTCCAAGGACCCCAGATAAGGCTGCCGATACAATGGTGTAGGGAACAAAGACTCAGTGAGAGCCTGGGTCATCTGTTTTCTCGAGAGGCTATACAGGTAATCTAAAGAGAAGCGCACAGTGAGGAAATTTAAAGTGTCAGCAACCTCCTTAAGGAATCCCCATAAAGTCCCCTCACGAGCCTGCACAGCCGGTGCGAATAAGTAAGGCAAATGAAAACTAAGCCGCCTAATGAGCACAGCTAGAAGAAACGGGTGGTTTGCCGATTTGAAAAAGAAAAAACGGGAAGCAAGTTGATGCACGAACAGGTGAACAAGGCCCACTCCATCACCCTCTAAGGGAAGGAACAAGTTGTCACGCCTCATGGGCTCCCATTGAGAGCGCCAAACGAATGTTGCAAATATTCTGTGTATTGCTTGCACCTTCCTCCTCGCACAATGCAGGACTTGAAGGACATACGCGAGCTTTGCAAACAAAAATATGTAAGAGACCTGTGCGCTCGCAAACACTGAGAGTTCCCTACCCATCCAAGCCTCTGTTTGCCGCCGTAGAGTTACAATTTGTGAATCCCAGAAGGCTGTACTGTTGCGAACTTGGTGCAGCGGAACGCCTAGGTACTCAAGAGGGCTACAGTTCCAGCATATGCCACTGTACTGGCTTGGCCTAGTTCCCCAATAACCCAACCAAAAGCCTTTGGATTTCTCTAAATTGAGAGCCGCGCCTGATACATCGCAGAACTTTTTAGTCAAGTTTAGAGCCTCAAGTACACTCTTTTTGTCAGAACAAAAGAGGGCGACATCATCAGCGTAGGCTAAAACTTTAACTTCACATTGAGCCAGAGAGAAACCGCGGATAGCTGCGCTGTTAATTATACTGAGACAGAGGGGTTCCAGATATAGGGCAAACAACAATGGAGACAGTAGACATCCTTGACGAACAGATGCTTCTAGTGGTATTGGTTTCGTTAGCTCCTGATTAAGAATAACCCTTGTATAGGAGTTCTTATAGCACAGCCTTATGCCTTTGAGCAAGACGTCACCAATATTTGCATACCCCAAGACCGCCAACAAGAAATCGTGCCGAACTTTATCAAATGCCTTCGCCAAGTCAATTTGAACCAGACCTACTTGGCCTGTCTCATCTGATACTGTCTCTAATACTGAACGTGCAATATGGATATGTGTTTGAATACTGCGGCCTCTAATACCACAGACCTTATGCGAACCTATCAAGTCCATAATGACGAGCTGCAGACGACTGCTAAGAACCTTGGCAAAAATTTTGTAATCAACATTGCAGAGGGAAATTGGACGATATCCCTCAACAGTTTTAACCGATTAGTATCGTTGCTTTTGGGAATTAATATTGTGTGCCCAGAATAGAAAGTTGGGGGCAGGACACCCACATCGTAAGATGCTTGGAAAACTTCCATCAAAACAGGCACTAGGCAAGGCGAAAATGCTTTATAGAATTCGCTAGTTATACCATCTGGCCCAGGAGATTTCTGGCTCTGCAGGGCAGAAATGGCTGATTGAATTTCATCCAAAGTGATAGGTCCCTTCACTAAGGCACACTTCTCATCGTCAAGTCGAGGGAAGTTTCCGAGTAAGGAACTGTAATCGAAACCCTGATTTGGATCTTCGCAACTGCCAAACAGCTTCCGATAATAGTCGAAGAAAGCAGCAAGAATACCAGGCGCATCGCTGTATGTGCAATCACCATACTGAATTTCCAATATTTCCTTCGCGAGAGCACTCTCTCTTTCATCACTCAGGGCCCGACGAGAAGGTTGCTCGTCAAGAAACCTTCGGGACCTAGATCGTATCAAGGCCCCCTTATATCTTTCTGTCGCAAATTGTTGAAGCTCTGCTTTTACGTTATTAATCTCTTCGAGATAGGCACCCGGGATTACCCTCTCTAGCTCATGTAGCTCCGTTAGGGTGCGCCCAAGCTCACGAAGGTGGTGTCTCTTCAGGAAAGCGATTCTTGCTTAGGCCTCAATTGCCAAGTTTTTGATCTCCTGTTTAAACAAGTCCCACTTTTGAAAAACGGACAGATCACGGCGTGACCATACGTCCTTCAAACAAGTAGGTACAGCACGCTGAAAGATTTCGTCTGAGAGCAGACAGTTATTCATCTTCCACAACTCCCATTGAGGGTGAAGTACATGCCGAGTGTACCTCCCTATCTGAAGAGACACCATACAGTGGTCACTGAAGAAGATGGGCCGCACCCAGTAGCCAAACACACTTGCTAACGCTTCTACAGAAACGTAAATTTTGCCAAGGCGAGCATTAGAGGAAAACTGAAAATGAGTGAAATGTATACTGTCGCCTTTTTCCTGTCCGACATCCACAAGACTATATTCAGAAACCAAGTCGGTAAGTAATGCAGCACTAGGGTCGTATCTCTTACATACCACTGATCGGTCCTCATCCCAACAAACGCAATTAAAATCTCCCAGATATATAATTTTGCGGTCCGTGCACAAATGTTCACCTAATGACAGAAAGAAAAGCCTTCTATCGCACTGCTTTGTGGGGGCGTAAACACAAATAATCTGCCACTGTACACCTGAAATTGTGAGATCACAGCATATAAGTCGCCCCTCGTCATCTATGCAATAAGACATGGCTGTCATCTCTAGCGTGTTCGCCAGGAATAGCATACAACCTCCGGATAAGCCTCTCGCGTGGCTAACAATAATGTTGTATTCCGACAAAAAAGGCTCGAGAGCAGCTGCTGTCTCTTCATCAGAGGACAACTTTGTTTCCTGGATAGCGGCTACACACACACTCCATTTCTTTAAGAGATGCCGTACCTGTTGCCTCCTACGATTACGCACACCCCTAACGTTAAGGGTAGCGATTTGATATGCTGCGGCGCTCGGCATTTTTGGTTCCAGTCTTAACAAACGCCATCCTCTGGAATGGGGTGGACCGCCTCCAAATTGGCGGCCTCTCGGGCAGACATCGCCTTCCTCTTTAACGCCACCCTTCCCGTGGTCTCTACACATTGTGCCTTGTGGTCAGCGCCATCGATACACACCTCGTCAGCATCTGCTGGACGTTTCAAAGGTGCGGTGCTGTCCATGTCTTCCTCTGAGACAGCCAAGGCCGCGGCCCACGAACCCGAGGGGAGCACATCACTTGCTGCCACACTGACAGCCGACAGAGCACCGGACACGCCAGAGATCGACGCCACACACGGCTCACCGTTACCCTCCAACGACGAAGCAGAATCAGCAACAGAGGTGGATCGGCGAGCATCCACTGGCTGTATCGCCTCGACTGACTCCACAGGAGGCATATCCGGACGTTGACCTGTGGCGACGAGGCGTTCCTGTGCAGCAAGCACAGCAGTCTCTGTAGCACTCACGGGGGGGGCCCGGGTCCGGCGGTTTTCGTTCTGGAGGCGCGGATGCTAGATGGCCAGTCGCTTCAGATTCCGTGTTGATTTCAGGTGTTGAAGTCTTCTGTCCCCCTCTATTCGATGCTCACGACTTAGTTCTCCGGTCGCGTCGACAACCTCAGACACATCCATGATGTGTTCTGATGCCACGTCATCTTCCCGTGACCACTGGCCTTGACGCAGCCTGTCAGCGTAACTCAAGACACAGTTCTCCGCAGTATGGCCAATGCGTCGGCACTGGGTGCATCGAGGCGTGCGACACTGGCGCCGTACATGTCCAACCCGGCTGCATCGGAGGCACTGTGGAGGTCTCCCTGGGATAAGGACTAATGCCTGCACTCCATAAACATTAGGTTTGGTTTATGGGGTTTAACGTCCCAAAGCGACTAAGGCTATGAGAGACGCCGTAATGGAGGGCTCCGGAAATTTCGACCACCTGGGGTTCTTTAACGTGCACTGACATCGCACAGTACACGGGCCTATTAAGTGCCTATTACACGGGCCTATTAAGTGCGTGTGGGATTGTGCTTGCTGACACTCCATCCTTGAGTGTGAGGGAGATTTCACGGTTCGCCGTTTCCATATGCTCCGTCCCTGGGCACCGCCACTTTTCACGCTCCACAGACTGAACCGTGCCATAAGACTCTAATGCTTCCACAATCCTCCGGTGTTCCATATAGCGGGGAAGCCAAAGGAGCTTAACCTTGACGTTCTTAGTATCCGGGTCAAACACCATGCACCTCAGTCCTTTGACAGGAAACTCCGCTTTGTTAACAAGCTTCTGTTTGGAAGAACTACTCTCGCAGGTAACCATCCACACGTGGCTCATTTGGTATTGACCAATGCACAAAATTTCCTGGAGATCCAATATCTGTGCGAGTGCGTCACGGAAGTCAGGCGCTCGGTACGGGCGACCCTTAAGGTCAGCATGCAGGAAAATGGTATTAAGGACAACATTACCGGTAGGCAATCGGGGAAGTACAACTTTGTACGAGTCCGTAGTGTCCTGAGACGTCGGTAGACCTCGGCCGCCGGCCGATGCGCTGTTTCCAGCAAGGAGCATGTTGAAGCACAGCCGCACAGAACTCCGCCATGCCAGCTCGATGGTTTGGTTGGTTTGGTTGGTTTATGGAGTTTAACGTCCCAAAGCGACTAAGGCTATGAGAGACGGCGTAGTGGAGGGCTCCGGAAATTCCGACCACCTAGGGTTCATTAACGTGCACTGACATCGCACAGTACACGGGCCTCTAGAATTTCTCCTCCAAAGAAATTCAACCACCGCGGCCGGGAAGCGCGATCGTTTGAAATGAACAAAGGCGCGTGTAGTGAATACGGTGTCTTCGCTCACTCTCATCCTCCTCCCTTCCCTTCCGGCGAGGTTTAGGTGTCCACCGAGATATGAGAGACAGATACATTTCCTTTCCTCAAAAACCAATTTACCGACGAGTGAGGCGTAGCACCGAATGGGCGATAGCGTTCTATGGACTCCCTGGCAGCGTTGCAAGACGCTGTCGAGTTCCACACTCAGAGGGGAAGCTTAACATCTTAACCACACATCAGTGACCACACTTAAGGTCAAAATAGTGCCCCCCTGAATTTTGACGGGTGTCCACCGAGATATGTGAGACAGTTACTGCGTAATTTCCTTTCCTAAAATATAATTTTCATTTCCTTTATTACGGGCCCTCTTTGTCTTCTTTCACTCCCACTTCCTCTCTTCCTGTACGGTGCGGTTCAGGTGTCTACCGAGACGACGAAGTGTATCCTTGTGGAATCGGTTTCTATCCGTCTGCAGCGTTCTTTAGTGTATTTTGTGTGTGTATTGCGGGGACGCCGCCCCCGTCATACGGCGATGGATGTGGATCCTCCTGGGCATCCGACCAGACTGCCGGCTCCTTCGTCGAGTTCTTCGAGGAAGCGTTGCAGCCTTCCCAGTGACCCCGACAGCGAGGACACCATAGAGTACTTCAGCGAGGACAGTACCGAAGGCGAATTTGAGACATACCTCAGCCGCAGGACAAAAAGAAGACTATTAAGAGCCAGCTCCTCATCGAGCCAGTCCACGGTGAAGACAACTGGCCAAGCATCAAAGCACACTATTCTCATCCTGCCTGCGCATCGATCCCACAACATGAGGCGGCTTATCAGGCAAGCTGTCTCAATGCAACTTGAGGCCCTTGTGCCGAACGAAATTAAAGACGTTCGCGTGAACTGGCGCAAAAACGTTGTTGCTGTTGACGTCCATCATGCGCCAGCACTCGAATCACTGCGGGCCATCACTGCACTCGGAGGCATGTCGGTCCGTACAGTTATCCCGCTCGGCGAGGACGTTTCTTCTGCCGTCATCTATGACGTCGATGAGACGATCACGCAAGAAGATCTGCCCATACTTGTGAAGCCAGGAAATGAAGGCACCGTGATTCTCCGAGTTTCACGTCTTGGGTAATCTCGCTGTGTCAAGATTGTCTTCAAAGGCGACAGCCTTCTGTCACATGTGAAGGCAGGCCTTTTTCGTCACGCAGTACGTCCATTCATACCAAAGTCCCTACAATGCACGAATTGTATGGAACTGGGCCATGTTAGCGGAGTCTGCGGCAACGCGAGTGTGTGTTCCCGCTGTGCCGACCCTCATGATTCTGAGACATGCACAGCACAAATTCTCAGGTGTTCAAACTGCAACGGTCCCCACGACGCCTCATCTAGAGACTGCCCGCGGCTAAAAGAAGAGCGTGCTGTCCTAAGACAAATGGTCCGGGACAACTCGACGCATCGCGAAGCCGCCGCGATCGTTGGCAAGAGACGTGCCCGACGCAAGAGGAAATCCAGACAGGCTGCTGCCAATGACAGCCGCAACGACGCGCTGTTGGCGCCTCCTGCTCACCCTCCTCCACCTCCTGTTCCACCTCGCCCCAGTGTGCTCCGTCCGCCCTCTGTGGACAAGGGTGGCCAGATGTCATCAGGTTCCGATCATTGGCCAGCGCTTCCGCCATTATGTCCTCCTGAGGCTCCTCCACGTAAGCTCCCATCGCTGAGCACGTCGGCCGCTGCAGACGGGCTCCCGGAGCAAGACCGCCAAACCCTCGTGATTATAAAGACCGTGGTGAACGCAATTCGGCCTCTCCTACAGGCTCTGCAATCCCCAACTGCTCGAAGCGTTTTACTAGTGCTGGACTCCCTGGGTTCAGCACTTCAAGGACTTTAATCTATAATGGCTGGACACCTTCCCTCCTTTCGTGAGGAAGTCAGAGGCGCCACGATCTTCCAATGGAACGCAAGAGGTCTGAGGTTGCGAATGTCAAGTTTTCGTCCTTACGTATTCACTAACTACTTCCCGATATTGGTAATCTGCGAGCCCAAATTATCAGAAGCAATCAGGCTCTCCGGGTACGAATCTTTTTTCGCCCCTACATGCGGGAAGCGCAGCCAAGTCTTGGTATACCTCCGCACTGACATGACGTATGTTTGCTGCTCAGTTCCACCTCACAATGACAATCAATACGCGTGTTTCTTAATCAAGACAAAAACGCTAGAATTCACACTGATTGCCGCATATGTGTCACTCTCCTCTCAATTAGACTGCGAGAGGCTGAAGGCCATCATGGAAGAAACCCGTGCTCCTTGGATCATTATTGGCGATTTTAACGCCCACCATTTGCTATGGGGAAGCACCGGAATTAACGCCAAAGGAAGGCATCTGGCGTTATTTTTCTTCCGACAATGATCTGTATGTTATGAATGACGGCAGTCCGACATACCTGCGCGGCTGTCACTACAGCAGCTGCCTGGACCTGACATTAGTCTCAAGGCCGTTGCACCGGCGTGTTAGCTGGCTTTGTGATCTGGAGACCCATGGAAGTGACCACATTCCTACCTACCTCAAAATAAACGGCCTTGGTGCGTCCTCCCCAGCCCAACTCGCGCGAATTGACTGGGGCAGTATTTCGAAAACATATGGAGGAGACGAGCAAAGAAGCCCTCTCTGGCAGGCTGGAGCACGCTATAGCTAATGCTATGAACGTTGCGAGAAGTCACATCACGTCCTCACGAATACGCAGCGATTTTGATATTGAACTAGAACGCCTGCGTGCTCTTCGGCGGCGAGAAGAAAAGCGATACAGAAGAACCCAGTGCTTAAATGATCTACGGGAGGCGAGACGTACGCAGAAAAAAATCACGCGTAGAATCGATCAGCTGGCGAACCAGCGTTGGAGGTCCTTATGTCAGCACTTGGATCCCCGCAAGCCCATGTCCCTCATATGGCGTACTGTGCGGGGCCTCCGTATGCTTCCGCAGCAAAGACAACCCTTCTATGCGTTGGCTGTCTATCAAGATCTCACAGTAGTCTGAGGTAGCAACGGACTACTGCAGTAAAATTGCTGGTGTACCAACTGCTTCGAGCTCCCGGCGTGTTCCTCCTGCCTCACGGGTCTCGGCCATGGATGTCCTTTTTTCTCGCGAGGAACTCGACGCTGCTTTTGCAGGATGTCGGCGTTCGTCTTCACCAGGGCCAGATGGAATCACTTATGCTGCGCTGTCCCACCTTGGCCACGACGCGTTAGAAGAGCTCCTCAAACGTTACAACGACTCTTGGCTCGACAGTGCTGTTCCTCAAGAATGGAAATCGAGTCGATTGATACCCCTACTAAAACCTTCACTCGAGCTCTCATCGTATAGGCCAATAGCTTTGGCCAGTTGCTTAGGAAAGGTCATGGAGAAAATGATTTTGTCGCGCCTGGAGTGGTACCTCGAACATTACAAAATATACCCCGACGCTATGGCCGGCTTCAGGCGGGGTCGCTCTTCTATTGACAACGTCGTTGATCCCGTATCCACGGTTCAACAACACAAGCGCATGAAACGTTTGTCAGTGGCACTCTTTCTGGATGTAAAAGGTGCCTACGACAACGTGACCCATGAGGCCATCCTTGATGCGCTGGAAACTGTGGGCATCGGTGGTCGGATGTTTGCGTGGATAGAGAGCTATCTGTCCAAAAGATCATTTTTTATCCAATGTGAAGATGGCCCGACGCCTGCGCATTACACCTACCGTGGCGTGCCCCAGAGTGGTGCCCTTAGCCCTACATTGTTTAATCTGACTCTCATCGCCCTCCCTGAGAACCTCCCCAACACCGTCCAGGTGTGTATGTACGCCGATGACATCTGCATTTGGGCCTCCGCTGTGACGCGTCCCCAGGTGCGTGCAAGACTTCAGCGGGCAGCATCGATCACTTCTTCCTATCTCCAGAAGCAAGGTCTCAGCGTTTCACCGGAAAAGTGCGCGCTAGTGGCATTTACACGTAAATGTATGACTCCATATCCGGTACGCATCGACGGTCAAGTCATTTCTTACAGCAAAACTCATCGTTTCCTAGGGATCCTGGTCGAGCGAAATTTATCATGGAGCCCTCATTTCACTCTACTGAAAAAAAAGAATATCTATCGCTCATTTACTCCGATTTCTAGGTGGAAAATCATGGGGCTCGCCGGTACAGTCTATGCTGGAGTTGTAGAGAGCTCTATTTGTCGGATGCTTGCGGTACAGTACACCTGTACTCCCAAACACGTGCAAAACTAACATGTGTGCCCTCCAGTCAGTACAGGGTCAGGCCCTTCGCACATGGCTAGGTCTCCCTTGGAGCGCATCAACACTGGGTAGCATTGCACTCGCCAAAGACCACCCGATCTCTACTTATATTGTCCTAGACTGCTTCCGAAGGCACATACGTCATATCTCAAGGATTCCACAGCATCACCTTGCGCCTCTGCCACTGCAGAGACCACAGTCTGCATTTGCGCAGGTGATAACGACGCAACAGTCGTCGATCCCACAACAGTTCACCCCGGCAGCACTACCTCACTCTCCTCTGTGGTGTATGCGGCTCCCATGTGTGCGCCTTGCTATTCCGGGGATAGCGAAGAAGTCAAATTTATCGACGCCAGCCATTAAGCAACTGACGCTGTCTATGATCCACTTCTAATATTCGGACCGTACTCACGTCTATACGGATGGATCAGTAACCTCTACTAGTTCCGCTTGCGCTGTGGTCGTTCCTGTGCGACAGACTCAAATTCACCAACAAATTTCGCATCAGACTACCTCTACTGGAGCAGAGTTGTCCGCACTTCTTGCGGCGGTACAGTATATCTCAAAACAATCACGTCAAAAATGGGATGTTTTCTGTGATTCAAAAGCTGCCCTACAATGTCTTCAATCTGCCTTGAGACATAGCGACCATTAGCAACTTACAGCGGAGATACGATATCTGCACCACCAGGCAATCGAACAAGATCATGAAATCATCTTCCAGTGGGTACCAGGCCATAGCGGCATTGTTGGTAACGCCTTAGCTGACGATGCTGCTCGATCGGCTCACGATACATCCAACACTGTCCGCATACCACTGACAAGAGCTGACGCAGCAAGGCACCTTCAACTGCTCGCCCGAAACCTGGCTGTAACGTCGTGGTCTGCCCCTGGAGGTTGGACACCCCGCTCGCATCACTTCAACCTCTTGCTCCAACATCATATACCATTCGGACTCCCCCGCGGTGATACTACGCTGTTGTGCCGCCTGTGGCTGGGAGTGGCGTTCACAAACGCCTATTCCCATCTCATCGCAATGGCTGACTCTCCTGCGTGTGACCAGTGCGGTTGTGGCGAAACGATCAGCCACCTCCTCTGTGACTGCCCTCGTTTTCAGCGAGAGCGCGGTTTCCTAAGTGCTTCTCTGCTCCGCTTGGACTCGCGTCCTTTAACAGAGTCTAACGCTCTGGGGCCTTGGACACAACCTTCCAGACAACGGAAAGCGGTGAAAGCGCTCCTGACTTTATTAAGGGACACGGGGTTGCATTCCCTCCTATAATCTTCAAGTTTTCATTGCGCGTCCTCTGTCTCTGTGACATAGTGGTCGCTGGACACTTAGACAACTCATTTTCTTGCCGCTCTTTTTCCTTTTTTCCCCTCTGTTCCCCTCCCTAAGTGTAGGGTAGCCAACTGGGCATCGCCTGGTTAACCTCCCTGCCTTTCCGTCCTTTTCTCTCTCTCTCTCTCTCTACTTCGTCATTTCCTTTCCTCAAAAAGCGTTGCTTTCTAAGGGCAAGGCACTGCGCTGAACGGGTGGTGGCATTCCGTGGACACCCTGGCAGCGCTACATGCTGTCGGTTCCACTCCTAAAGGCGAAGCTTAAGCGTCATTAATTAGCAGTTAATTAATATTCAGGCATTAATCAGTAATTAACAATTAATTAGTGATTTGTCATCGCTTAGTAATTAGTACTCAATAATTGGGACGCCACCAGTGCCGCAGAAGCAGCCAAAGTGGTGCGGAAAACGCTTTCGCCTCTACGCACCTTAGATAGTCAAAGTGTCCCCTGAATTTTATATTTATTTATGTACTTCCCAATAAGCCCAGGTTTTCTACACGTTTGTTGTTTTTTTTTTCGGCCTCGTGGCTCAGAGATTATGGCATTCGGCTGCTGACCTGAAAGACGCTGATTCGAACCCGGCTGCGGCAGTCGAATTTCGACGCAGGCAAAATTCTAGAGCCCGTGTCCTGTGCGATGTCAGTGCCCGGTAAAGAACCTCCGGGGGCCGAAATTTCTGGAGCGCTTCACTATGGCGGTCCTCATATAGCCTCAGTCGGTTAGGGACGTTAAACACCTATAAGCCAAATCTATTTATTTTATATTATTACTGTAAGGAAGCCGCTGCGGTGTGTCTGTCCATCCATCCATCCATCCATCCATCCATCCGTCCATCCGTCCATCCGTCCATCCGTCCATCCGTCCGTCCGTCCGTCCGTCCGTCCATCCGTCCGTCCATCCATCCATCCATCCATCCATCCGTCCATCCATCCATCCGCCCGCCCGCCCGCCCGCCCGCTCACCCACCCACCCACCCACCTACCCACCGACCGACCGACCGACCGACCGACCAGGCTTAACCAAAGCTAAGCCCCTGCCAATTTTTTATTTTTATGTCACTTGGCCCGAAATATTTTGTGCGTCCTTCCGGCTGCAGAACTGGAAGAGCTGATTTCCAATTGCAGAACAAAACGCCCTGGGCCCACGAATTGACGGAAAGTTGAGTGCTCTTGTAGTGGGAAAAACTTTGACTTTGACAGGCCCCAGGGCTCTCGCACGAGCCCACTACACTATAATGTTCATAGCCCGACCTGTGGCAGTCTTCTGCTGGGCTGGGTCCTCAGAGCGTAAGAGGGTCTCCCAGTCCTGTCAGCTGGTGAGGCACTCCAGGCCCGCGGAAGAGGGTCCGCCAGGCATTGGAATAGCATGTGGGGTTGGTAAGCGTTTGATGGTAGCGGGATGTAGTACTAGAGTATGGGAAGGTCCAGCTGGGTGAGGAGTTTTCCGCAGAGGGAGCTAGTAGGAGGGCCCGTAGGGGCGGATTATTTTCGCACCCCCAAAGGACTTGTGCCTGAGTAGCGGGATCTCCTTAAGGTAATGTGGACAATTGGGGTCATTATCTCCCATGAGGATTAGTGATAGCGTGTATTGGCTCAGAATCAGTGCGTGTGTAATCTGTGGATCAGGGTGGCTCGCGCATGGTCGAGGTCAGGGTGAGGAGGGGTGAAACAACTTCTCGTCTCTTGAAGAAAATTGCTGATGTCGGCAAATGTTGGGGGCCTTCCGTAAGGATGCCTGGTTCCCTGGGGCCGGCCGCCCGATTGTTAATCCTCGGGCAAGTCGGTGGGCCCCTTCGTTTCCTGAGCTTCCCGCGTGGGCGGGTATCCAGTTTGCGGTCGGGACTACAGCCGCGCGGGATTTATGCGGCAGGAAGGCAGAGGCAGCCTGCTGAATAATTAAGGATTGCTCCTACTTAGCCACAGCGGACTGAGCACCTACAGTGGTTAGCCATGGGCAGCGCTATAGCTGTCTCTTCTGCTGCGGTGGGGGAGGGGCGTACACCGCGGAGGTGGAGATAAGGGCAGATTGCGGCGTTGTTGAACAGACTACGTAGGTTGTTGCAACCTTGCCTTGCAGTCTCCGCGTATGTTGCTTGTTCGTGGCACGATAGAAATCGTCCATTGCGCGGGCTTTGTGCTGACGGCGCGCGTAGTGCCGCCCAAGCAGCATGTTGTTGGGTAGCGGTTCGACAACGAGGCAGCTACACACGCCTACAGGGAGGGAGGCTGCGGGACAGGGATCGCCTATTGGGCTGGACGTTCAGCTGGTCGAGGATGAGATGCCTGTGCTTGTTTCTGGAGAGGCGATGAATTTGGGCGGTCTTGTGTGCCTTCACAAGTTCCGTAAGAGTGTTGCAAGTGCGAAGTTATGCGCTGGCGTATTGTTGCAACCCTATGGGAGCCCTTTACACCGATCGGATTACGGTGTTTACTGCTCCGTCGACTTTTCGGCGAAGATGATAGTAAGGGTAGGAGTATACTATCCTGGGGATGAGATATGCTTGTGCTAGCCGGCAGAGGTCGTCCTCCATGCCTCTACTGTGTGTGGAGATGCGAAGGATAAGGACGATTAATTGGGGAGGTGTGGTGAGGAGGCGTTCTATGGCTTCTGAGTTGGCCTGGACGGAAGGTGTCGGTTTTTTAGCGAACCACGAAGGCCACGCCTGATACCGCTTAGGCAGATTACTGAATAAGCGCCGAAGAAGACGAAGCGCCGATGAAAGACGAAGTGCCGCCGCCCTGCACGAGATCGGTTCGCGTGGACTGGCCGTCTTCTGCTCTGCTCGCCGTTCTGCTCGCAGTCTTGTGTCGCCCGCTGTGAACTCCGTCCCTGTCCTACTTGTGCAGAAACCCCCTTTCAATTTATTTATTTATTTATTTTCACATACAGCAGCTCCATTCGGAGCAGTGTCGTAAGTGGCAGGTGTACATAAAAAAACCCAAGATAAATTATACAACGCAATGGAACAAACAAGAAAACAGAAGAATTCAACAAAACAGAAAATTTATTTACAATTTAAGAGGTCAATCAAGTGGCTTAGTATAAGTGGCAATTGCTTCAATAAATTCATGTTACCCTATCAGAAAATCCAACAGGCTGTAGGTCTGTTGGCAATCCGTAAATTGGGACCCTGCTGGTGTCGGGCCTGCTGGTGTTGGGCCTATTGGTGCTGGGCCTATTGGTGTTAGGTGTATTGCTGTCGGGCCTATTGGTGTTGGACCTAATGGTGTCGGCCTACTGGAATCGGCCTACTGGTATTGGCCTGGTGGTGTCGGCCTACTGGTATTGGCCTGCTTTTGTGCATGCCTGAAGGCCTGTTGGCCCGTGAGCATGAAGCTCACGCAGACACATGACCATGGCACCTTCACGTTGTTTCAACACACAATCCTGCTGGTATATTTGGACAAGCTTAAAACGATTATCTGAATACTTGAAAAGGAGAACTTGGATAAACTGGAAAATTATTTCTGCATGCTGCAAATAAATGGTGCAATAACTTTTTTAGCAAAATGTGTGTCTCTAGATAACAGTCACAAAAAATTTCACAGAACACCTTTATTATGTTGCGCACTATTTGCGCTGTACATCACCCAGTTTCTGAGCAAGATGCTTGCGCACCGCTTTCAGCCGTTTTGCAGACTCCTCTGGGCTTGTGTCCCCCATGTAGAGGCGGAACAAAGCTGCAGAAAGAATAAATATTAAGGGCAATGTATGGATTGAGGGGCATTACAGAAAGCTTTCCACAAGCAACTCTCAAAAGAAGAAGTAAAGCAAAGAAGCCCAGTGCAGTCAAGGACTGCAGTTTCAAAAGTTGCATATAGTGCATTATATATAGCCAAATGAAAAATTGCTTTGTGACTAAGGGCCAGCCCAGTCTGGAACACAATAGCCACTGGTGGTTCATACAAGTGCATTGTAGCATTTTGCCTTTGGCAACATACATTTTACACAATAAACAGACAAAATAGTGGCAGCATAAAAGCACCATCATGTTACTCTGCAAGGTAGAAACTTTTTTCTGAGATGATTCGACGCGGTCAAGAGCTTTTAGGTAGTCAGTGCAGACTGCGACATATTCATGAGAAGGACTAGCTGTAGTTGCTTAGTGGTTAGGATTTCAGATACCGAGCCTGTGTATTCAGGCTCGAACCCAGTCGCAGCCACCCAATTTCGATGAAGGCAAAATGCAAAAGGCGTCCATGTGCTGGACGATGTCAGTAAAGGTTTAACACTTCTGGTTATGTAAAATGATTCCAGAACACTCTACTACAGCATCCCTCATAGGCTGAGTAACCTTGGGACGTTAAATTCCTCACACCACAACAAATTTATGAGAAGCCTTCTTAAAATATATGAACTCAATCTCAAACTGCTGAGCTACATCAGGCCAACTTCAATTTATCCTCCGTATCTCTGTAAGCTCTGCCACGGAAAAACATTTAACGCTTCAATAATAACTATGGGCAGAATACAATGAATTCTTAGTTAAGAGCAGAAGAACAAGTTTAAGTAATACAGCTTGCTGCAGAACCAGCTTCATTAACTGCTGTGGTATAGCGCAGTGTTCTCCATTGAAAAAAATGCACACATGATAACTTTAAAAGTGAGTGAGCTGCCATTAATTACAGGACACAGCTCTGGATCTGTGAACTATAAGCAGTGTTGTCCGGTGGTGAAAATTCCTTGAACAATGGGTCTGTCATGACTTCTTAAATTTGTTTAATTCCAGTTTTATTAACATACTTTGCACGTACACGATGATGCAAATGATGATGCATTTAATGTGACCAGTTCCAGCAAACAGCTTCCTGCTTGTCTAGTGTTTGTAAATAACCTGTGGACAAGTTGTATCCTGAAGTGCAGTCATTGAAACATTTTTCCTTCTGTACCAAAAACTCACAGCGCACAAGGTATGATGAGAAGTTTAGGTTCCAAATTATTGTTACGTGGCCACTTACTAACTGAGCAACGCTAGACGTAAAGCAAAAGAGTCACCAAAGGGTCAACACACCTTTCAGAGAAGTCAGCTTCTGCGGCGTCAATGCAGGCTTTGGCTCTGTCTTGCCCAGAGACAGGCTTCTGTTTGAAAGCGTTCCAGTCACACTCCTGTTTTTTAACTCTTCTGTGCTCCAGTACACCTGAGCCGCCATCCGGCAGAACATCGAGTCGGATGGCGCCTGGAAGAGCCTAGTCCACACCTGTGGCTCCACCCAGGCACCGCTTCCAGCATAGACCTGCAAAATATGTGCACACAGCTGTTAATACTTTCCTGTGGCCTATTTTTTTCAGACCTCTTTCTGCGCTCTGAGGCTATAAGTACCTTGACAGAGGAGCTTTCAGTAGCACCATCAAGCATCCCACGAAACACAAAAAGCGCTAATAGACGTCTAAAAAAAGTCTCGAAAAAAAAGCTTGACATCTAGAAGAAGTTTCTTCTAAGCAGTGTTTTAGACTTAGACGTTTACTAGCCCTCTATTAGCTCTGCTAACGCTACGCTTGTATACGGCTAGAAAACTTCTGAGGTAGAACTTTTCTAGAATTTTTTTAGACGTTCCTTTTTTTTCCGAAATGGGCGCCTATGCATTTCTCTTATGCATTTCAAGACTGATTTTTAGTGCTGCCTTTAAACCCTCTAAAGCTTTAAAAATGTTATAGTTCATTTTTCTGGTATACACTCAAAAATGAACTCAAAGCTGATCTGCAATGACCCGAACAATAAGCCCACATTACAAGGGATGTATGGCTGTAGTAATGAGCCATAAATGCATGTGCTAGCACACTTTTCAGTCACTGTGTTACTCTTTATTGAATCCAGTGCATACACCCACACAAAAAAGAAAGGGACCAGGAAATTAATGTTAGAAGCCATGGAGGAGGTAGCTTCACTGGTTTGGCTGACATTACAACGGTAAGCACTTGAATGGCGGGAAAGTGTTGAGCAGCAACCAACTGTTAAATCAAAAATTCATTCGGCCCCAGGCCTTGTTCACAACGGATGCGTTGATGATCAAGTTGCTGTGATGTGGACGGCAATGAAGAGCTCGCTAGGTGTTCCAAACATCGCTTTTCTTGCAAGGAGGATGCCAACTAGATGGTAACAAGGGGAAGTCAAATCCAGCTCTGTTCAGCAGCCTGCAGAAGTGAAAAATATTAGAGTAACCAAAAGCACAGTCAGTCAGGTGCATGTAGAATGGCCAATGAGGAGTCGGTAGCAAATAAGACCAGGAAATGGCAAGGATTGACAGCACATGCAATAAAATAAGCTAACCGAAAACATATATGCATATGATGTCCTTGCAAGCGGCATTTCAGCAGAGTGCTACGGCTCACCATAAACTCAAGAAGTCAATCACTGTGGAGGCCTTTAACAGAAGCAAAATTCAAACAGCGTGCATGGACACTGAAAGCCAAGCAGGCAATAGCAAGTGCACTGCCTTACTGTGATGCACACTACTCACAGAACCTCCTAAGCTGCATCTTGCAAACAGGCTTTCTCTTACCTGCAAGATGTGGCTGAATCAAAAGTGGTTGATGGTTGACATCTTGTACCGTCGCATGAAAACATAGCAGAGATGCTGCTGTCCTGGTAATGCCTGCTTCACTTCAGTATACACCAGAGATGTGTTAAATCTTGGACCTTAACTTGACAGCCACACAGGGCACATCTGAAAGATAAGACAAATAAAAGTGCATGTGTATAAGGTTCCTAACACTGCATTGCCAAAGAAGCCCTTTCTAATCTGTACGATGAAGCTCAAACAGTGGGCAAGAGATTACTTACACCACTGCACAAGAAGCATTAGTCCAGGTTCCCACCTCAGAACTGAAACAATCTCCAGGCCAAGTCGTCTGAACAACCAAGTACAAGGTGCTGCTATTAATTTGCGTGAAACTATACCAGGTCCTTGCTCCTCCGGCCAACAGTTGGAGTTCTAAAGGACAAACACTTAATGGGGCTTGTGGAATGAACATTAGCAAAGAGCCTAAACCTATACAAGAAATCATGAAGTGAAAGAAAAGGTGTCAGCTGCAAAGCGTGCTTACCAAAACTTGAGAAGTTGAGCAGGCAAGGAGGTCCTCTGAAAACCACTGTTGAACAGCCTGTACCCAAAACGAAATGTACACAGTGAAGTAGGGACAACGCCAGCTGTGCACGGTGCAATGGTTTTCCAAAAAATAAAAGCTGCCATGCCTGCAAAGAGCCGTAGTACTTCACTGCACTGTCAACAGCCTGCACACATACAGAGCAGCACCACCGAGTAAACTACCTTTGTGCCGGGGCTCTCAATCGCAATGAAATAAAAGCTTGACGCAGTTCAGATAACCAACGCCTTTTTAACGCGAGTTTCACTGACGGCAATCACAGCAAGGAGAATTGGAGCACACAGGTGGCCAGATGAGAGTCCTTGGCAAGAAGAAAACCGTGTAGGAAAAAATTCGCGCCTTACCAACGTACGCTTAAACAAAGCTGGTTGGTTTGAAGCTTTGTCACGTTCACCTTGTCATCGCCTTGGTAAAGAAAGCAACTCGCATGCGAGAGCAGCCTAGCTGTATCCACTTAACAAAAGCTCAAATACATCCAAATGCCCTGTTTTAATATATTCAACGCTGCACTTTGGTATGTAAAACACTGGCTGATACTGTTTTGTGTTTTGTAAACCAAAGGTTAAATCAGGCGCGTTAGTGGCTTAGCCGGCAAAGCCGACGCTTTCACCACAGAAGAGAAATGGAAGGTTACTTACTTTTGCGGAAAACCAGGCTCACATCTCAGTGCAACACTGGTAGTAAACGATACCGCAGAAAAAGGGGAAAATGCGAACTGCAGCGGCATGCCAACCAGCGCGGAAAAAAGTGCGCAGCGAAACGTACTACAACGTGCGCAGCATCCGCTTCGCGCGCGTAGCTATCGCTAGCCTCTGCAACGCCAAATGACCAAATGAAGTACTAAATTTCTAAACGTAAAAATAAACATATCATCAAAGAACCAAAAAAATAAATTGAATCTAATACTTTCATGTAAAACTAAGCACTTGAAGCTTCCATTTTTTTCTGCTTTAAACGGTTAAAACCACTTTGGCAAACTATCCTGCATCGCCACCGTGCGGAGCGACACAAGCAGCAAGCTGCGGCGTGACTCAAGAAAGATTGCCTCCAAGATACGCCGCCACGAGAAGATAGCGCGCGGGTGATCTGCGCGATAAACCGCGCGAGCGAGCTCGGCGAAGGCGGCGGGAAGGCGGCGAAGGCAGCGTGCGCTGCGCCTGTCAATCCGCATGCTGCCGCCAGCTAGCCGACGCGTAACAGAGGCGTTCGCAACATGCAGCAAATTTTTTCACTCGCGTAACTACCGTCGGCTTTCAGGGCCATTATATGTTACCTAAATCCAGTCTTACGAGTGGCGGGTTAGCTGCACTCGATGTGGAACGTGATTCGGGCTCTGTAGGAGAAAACGCGCTTTCTGTGTTCGAATACAAAGAGCGGTCTTTGCACCGGCGCGCCTGCTCTTCGAAACGTCAAGCAGGAGAGCCATCTAATTTATGTGCCGTGATTTTACAGCATGTTTAATCCACGGTGGCAACTCTCTGCTGATTGCTGGCGCATCTCCTTGACGTGGTCTCAAGTTCCACGTGTTAGAATCAAGTCTAGAAAACATCTGACTACAGATGTTTCACAGAAGTTTCACAGCAAACGTCTGACTGCAGATGTTTAAGAGACGTCGCAGAGGAAACTTCTTCTTGTCGACATCTATGAGACGTTTGAACATAGCGCAAGACGTTTGTAGTCATTTGAAGCTGTTCCGAGACGTTCGTAAGACGTTTTGTGTTTCGTGGGATTACATAGTACTCTAGCACATGATGGCGACTTAAGGTCACTTGACAATGACGCAAAACAAAAACTGTCACGCTATTTAGCACTTTTTGTATAGTCCCCTCAAAGCCAATATGACAGGCTGGGCAACTGTTTTCTCCTGAGTCTCATGGTATGGAGCACAAAAAATGCAGAAGTCATGAATATCACAATAGTATCCATATGAAAGCAGTTCTACCACACCTTATGAGTTTTTAGAGTGTTGCATTGTCACTTTTTTCAAGCGTCACATTAGTGTATTGCCCACATAAGACTTCAAACTCCAATAACAACAGCAACGCGTAATATGACAAAACATTGCTCCAAATTCCATACTCCACAAAAGCTTGAGCTGTCAATCAGAAAAAGCTACTACGGGTTCTTTACAAAAATAGTGTTCCAGTTTAGACATGAATGCAAAAACGACTGCCTAAATTTGTCTTTGAGCAATATAGTTAAGGAGAAAGTGGATTCTACATCTGGCCCCAAAATATTCGAAGCTAACACACCACTGATGATAACATGGGCTTATGCAACTTGTTCAATACATTGGACATTGTTAGCAGTTTATGCATGATCAATGCACCTGTGTTGCGAACAGGCTTACCAGCTGCACAACTAAAGTGCCTGACAGCAGGTTAGAAATGCAGGAGAGGCTTTTGTAAATTTACTGCTCACATGAAACAGCAGTTCAGTATGACAAATTAACTCTCCTTGCAAGCACCCAATTAGCAGCTTGAAGTCTTCTGCCACATCGAAAAGCAGCAATTAATATGCTTGTGCTACAGGTTATTCCCTTAGAGGTGCTATCTTCCTGACCTATGCAATCTTAAAACTAAACAAAAAATTAAGCATACTCAAAATGTTATTGAGTAGGCTTAATTTAACATAGGGTCGGATATACGGCACTCTCTTGGGGCAGCAGTCACATTTTAGCCATGTATTTCTTCGCCTTTTGTTACAAAAAATGGTGTTCTGCATGTTTTCCTTATGTGAAATTTACCAATGCCCCACCACCTCCCTCCATAAATGCTCCCCTGAGGCTCATTTAAAATGAATACTGTAGCTGTCTGCCTGCCTGTTCACATCTATCTATAATAATTCAAAAAGCCTACTTTAGACCATAAGAAATTTGTCGTCCCATTTAAGCTGAAAAAGATATTTTATATTTTAAAGCACAGTCCTTACAGTAAAACTGGGAGCCATGGAACACCATCTCCACCAGATGTTTACATGCTTGCTTGTAAAAAAGAAAGGTGATTACTTTTCCATCATCCCTGGTGGAGCCCACTTGTATGTCAGCTTCAGTGACAGGGCAGTGGCCATGGCCTCCTTCTCCTGCACAAAGACAAAAATTGACTTTTTGTTTTGAACACCAAAAAAAGTATAAAATGTGCATGCACAGGTATGATCAAACCATAAAATGATCAATTAACATAGCTTCTTATATATTTAACTTTTTCATGGGGGCTGGAATATTCAAACACTGCATGTGGTACCTCTACCCCGAAACTGATATAAAAAAAAGCAGTGCTCATCGTGGCTTGTACCACAGGTACACAAGTAAAATGTAGTTGTAGAGGCGTTGCTCTTCAGTTAAAGCTTGCACTAAGGTGTGCAGATAATCTAGACAGTTGCGTGGCTATATTAGGCAAAACAACCATGGAAAGTCATTCGAGGAAATGGTAATCTTCTGAAAGCGTTCCATTTATTCTCACTCTAAAGGAGTTATAGCATTTTTTCGCACTGTATGGAGAATGCAATGGTGCTAAATAACTGAGAAATACCAAAATTATTTGACACTCATTAGCTTTTAAGCATTAAGCAAACTCTCCCAGGCAAGTCAGCTTCAGCTTATAAACACTATATTTTGAAGTGGATCAAAATTGTCAAATCACCAAACCAACAATCGAGCAATCTTACCACGTAGACCTGGGCTCTCCAGGGGACCAGCACTTGTCGAGGCTTGTCCTGCGGATGGAGTGAGTAAAAAGGAGTTCCAGATGTGTTATTCTTCCACTATTACCTGCAATAAGGCACGCAGGCACTCCAGACTGTTGCATGGCTAATGCAGGCAAAGAAGCCGTGCAAAGCCTTGGCAGTAAGACGAACAGGTAGTCTTCAGAAAGTGCTTTCATGTATTGTTGCTTTCAAAGAATTAATCATGGCATTCTTTTCGTACTGCATGGGCCGTGCAATGGTGCTAAGTAATTCTCAGCAACATCAAATTGGTCTGATGCTCATTGGCTTTCAAGCATTAAGCAAACTTTCCCAGGCGAGTCGGCTTCAGCTTATGAACACTATATTTTGAAGTAGACCAAAATTTTCAGATCACCAAACCAACACGGGAGTACAATGAGAATCTTACCAAGCAGACCTGGGCTCTCCAGGGAAGAAGTGCTCGTCAAGGCTTGTCCTGCAGATACAGCAAGTAATAAGTTAGCCAACTACCGAGGCTTTTTTCTCCCAACATACGACTACGATCCAAAACAGCGCTAAACTGTCAGATCACTAAACCCAAAACATGAAAGAGTATCTTACCAAGCAGACCTGGGCTCTGGGAAGCAGTGCTCGTTGAAGCTTGTCCTATAGGTGCCGCAAGTAATAAGTTAGCCAACTACCGAGGCTTTTTTCTCCCAACATACGACTACGATCCAAAACAGCGCTAAACTGTCAGACCACTAAACCCAAAACATGAAAGAGTATCTTACCAAGCAGACCTGGGCTCTGGGAAGCAGTGCTCGTTGAAGCTTGTCCTGTAGGTGCAGCAAGTAATAAGTTAGCCAACTACCGAGGCTTTTTTCTCCCAACATACGACTATGATCCAAAACAGCGCTAAACTGTCAGATCACTAAACCCAAAACATGGAAGAGTATCTTACCAAGCAGACCTGGGCTCTGGGAAGCAGTGCTCGTTGAAGCTTGTCCTGTATGTGCAGCAAGTAATAAGTTAGCCAACTACCGAGGCTTTTTTCTCCCAACATACGACTACGATCCAAAACAGCGCTAAACTGTCAGATCACTAAACCCAAAACATGAAAGAGTATCTTACCAAGCAGACCTGGGCTCTGGGAAGCAGTGCTCGTTGAAGCTTGTCCTGTAGGTGCAGCAAGTAATAAGTTAGCCAACTACCGAGGCTTTTTTTCTCCCAACATACGACTACGATCCAAAACAGCTCTAAACTGTCAGATCACTAAACCCAAAACATGAAAGAGTATCTTACCAAGCAGACCTGGGCTCTCCAGGGAAGCAGTGCTCGCCGAGGCTTGTCCTGCAGGAACAGCAAGTTATAAGGAGCTGCAGAGGAATTTCTCTTCCATAATTATTTGCAGTAAGGCATGCCAGTACTTCCGACTGTTGCACGGCCACATCAGACAAAGCAGCCGTGCAAAGTCTCGCCAGTGAAAGGTATACTTACGTCAGCACTTTCATTTTAGCCTCACTTTCAAGGAGTTAAGCATAGCATCTGTGTCAGTCTACATGGTAATGCAACGGTGCTCTATCATTCTGATAACTCTCAAATTGACCCGGTTCAACTAAACAGTGTTCTCTCCCTAGGTTCAAGAAGTTTACAGATTCTGCTTACAAACACACGTCCTGAAATGTCATGAAACTGCCACCAGCAAACCACATGTCAACAAACCAATACGCGTTTAGAATGTATACACCTTACCATGCTGAACTTGGCACTGTGGGGATGCAACGCTCGCCGAGGCTTGTCCTGCAGATATTACAAGTAAAGAGCTTCAGAGGCATTCAAATCAGTTTAGGAAAGTAAAAGAATGCAAGTGGACAAATAATTACTTACCATTCTTCTCCATACTACCTAGTGCGGGCTGATACACAATATTCAGTGGAAGATCAGAGGCAGCTGCATATATCAGCCTCACTTCTGAAAAAGAAAAATAAATTTAAAAGTAATCCCTTCTTTCCCCCTTACATATCATAGCACATAATAGTGAATAATTCGGTTTTTAAGTACATAAGTTTAGTTGCCTAAAACACTCCTGTTAATTCATTACTCCAGCTTCCTATACCTGATGATATTAGTGCCAATCAGGTATCACATAAATTCATCAAACACAGGCCAGTGAGCTGGCACTTAATGATTTTGCTCACAGCGCAACTTAATACCGAGAAAAGATTACTGATAGCATTACCTTGTTATTTGGAAAGCCCATACAATTACTTCCAATGTCATAATTCAGTAAACATTGCCGTATCGAACAATAAATTTTCTCTGAAGTAGAGTTTAGAGAAAAGGTAAAAATTTATTGTCCCCTATGGCAATGTTCACCAGT
Source organism: Amblyomma mixtum (assembly GCF_055824585.1). Lineage (NCBI taxonomy): Eukaryota > Metazoa > Arthropoda > Arachnida > Ixodida > Ixodidae > Amblyomma > Amblyomma mixtum. Next base: position 29,969,674 of record NC_143021.1, on the reverse strand, counting down.
GCCACGACGCTGGAAGAAATTGTATCGGCTTTACAAACAGCAATGCAACGCTACCGATAATCTCTGCTAGGTTTCTTCATACAACTCTTTTTTTTTACCTGTATACAAGAGTTTACTTCCATGTTATCCAGCTTGTCGCCTTCCACCATGCTATCCAAATCTCTGCTATAGTTGCAAGCAGTACCTGCGTGTCATGAAACTGAACTCCTGATGTTGGATACTGTTTGCAAACGAAATCTGCCTTGCCTACTCTGCAACACTGAGGCCGCAGGAGGGATAATTCCATGGTTCACAGGCTGCAGTACTGGTACTGGTCAGCTGGTGCACTGTATTGAACAAATAACCCAGGCAAACGCTGAAGGACAGGGAAGGGACGAGGCGCACACTGCAACTGGAACTAACAACAGTGTTCTAATGAAGCACATCCATCTCCCAAGAAAACTTGCTGCACAGTTGTTAGTTTCAGTCGCAGTGTGCACCTTGTCTCTTCCCTGTCCTTCGTCCTGTGGCTGGGTTATTTGCTCAATACAATGCTAACCTTCCTGCTTCAGTCTGGCAACTTCTATGACATAATCAGGCTTCCTGTTTATGATCAAAAGCCTTGCTATGCACATGGAAAAATCAGACCTTTTTCACTGATTTCTAATCAGCTCAGTCCTGTGACAGCCGCAGCTAGCCTATTTTAGAACATTTTTTTTTGGTGCCGGCACTGCATGGTTGTGGGCACAGTGCATCTTCCAAACAACAGCACTGTAGAATGCTTACACCTTGTTTATTCTACTGCACTGCAGTTATAATGCATGAACGAGGAACAATATTCAGCACTTATAGATGTTAGTTTCATTTTTTTTGTAGTCTTCATAAATTAGAAGCAAACAAATATCTATGAGGAATATGTTAAAGGGACACAAAGCAAAAATTTAAGTTCACCTGTATCAGTACGGTAGCGTGTTCAAAACAAACTGAAAACAAAGCTTTCATAAGCTAGAACCTAGAAACAAAATACAGGTGTAGCCATCACTGGCCGTTCTCATGAATGAAGCATGTGTATCAACATCAATTTTATTGCGCGCATCTCAGAGGATATGCTAGACCATCATTAACTTCAAAACGGTGGCAGCCTGTCCTTTTCAGCAAAGACTTCAAAAGTTTGAATCAGGCAGTGGAAAGATTTCCAATCTGATTTTACCAGCAATAATTATGTCCTTTGCTGCCAAATTAACAACAACATACCAGTGAAGAGGCTAAGATTCAATTTTCACTGAAAACAATGCAATTGTTCTTTATACCCAATGGAAATCTGGTACTCAGCACGAAGGGCTACATAAAACACTGGATCATTTCTGTAATGCAGCTCATCAGGTTATAATGGCCTAAATAGAAGCGAAACATGCTCTTTCTTCTGAGCTCCCAACAAAAATACTGCAGATTACTGTTTCATAATGCACTAAGATTTCACTTGGCCACTTAGCAATGCGCGTCCACCATCAACTAGCCTCCTTTCCAACTTTTGTTGACATAAGCAGTGCCGAACTGTGTGCTGGCATGCCATTAATGTGCGCTACCAAAGTCATGCATATGCCACCCTCTTTCTTTAATGTGCAGTGAAAATGAAAGCTAAGAAATTAAGGAAGCTTCCGCTAGCTAACATATTGAATGAATGAATAGGCAGAGCATGCACTGATATATATTCTGAACGCGATGAGCACATGCAGAAACAAAAATTTCCGATAAATGAAAAAACCTGGCCTGCCTCAAAAAAGAAAAAAAGATTTTAAATTCTTTTTTAACGCTTAATGATCTCCCGTTGAGTTAAAAGGCACATGATACACCGAGGGTTCTTTGCACAGACCAGCTGCCTATCCTCTTCCTGTCTTTTTGGAAACTTATAACCAGCGAGTTAACTGGAAATTTGAGGAAGCAATCACGACAACAACAAGCATCCCTCCACACAGCTATGATGGATTTCAGAAGTTTAGAAGTACCTGTTCCCCACCATCTTCACAACACATTTACAAGTGTGTGTCTGTGTGGGGGAAAGAAAAAATTGTTTCACACTACACATGATTCTGTAGATGGATCTGAAAGTACGCTCTGCATCAAGACATAACAGCTCCAAAGAAGCTAACTTTTCAAGAGGATTTACCAGCATCGAAGAGCTTGGAAGTAAGGCTGCGCTGCAGTTCCATATTCAGAATACGGAGCTGTCCAACTTCATCCTTAAGAGCTTCAAATTCAGCTGTAGCTAGCTGGTCACCCCTTGCTTGCTTCAACGCAGCCAGTTCAATCTCTAAGGCCTCTGTTTTGCGCTTCAGCTCGTTGTGCAATCCAACAGGAACCATGTCGACGGCTCCATCCACCACTGCCTCCTCAATCAACTGCAGCTCCTGTTGGCGCTGCACATCAAGCCGTAGCTTTTTTGCTGACTTTGTCACCTGTAACTGAATAGGCGCAATTAAAATTTCCTGCTTAACTGTTGAGCACACCAAAATATGCAATCCATCAGGATTAATCCTGACAGCAGCATGCCACAGCATAATGGGGAAAGTTGTGCAATGCACTAGTACAGGGGGGAGGAGGAGGGGGGGGGGGCAAACTGTAGGTCGCGAGCCACATGTGGCACTTCACAGGTCCAAGTGCAGGTCGCAATTCTCCGATATCTGCAACTTGCAACTTCCGACGCAAGAGCTCGACTTCAAAAATTCTTTTCTCACTTTAAACAAAAATTACCTCGATTAAAATGTAAGAAATGAAAGGCAATAAATTGTTCTATGTAACCTGTCATTGTTTGTATTTTTACTTGGATCACCTCAGGGTGAAATTAACCAGTGTTATTGGCTCAAAATGCACTTTTTTGCAACCTTAGTATTTTTCTTACTTCAATGTACACAGTTTCATCACCTGTAACATTGGTTATCAGTTCTAGACATCTAGAGAAGCCAAACGGCTATTTCTGAATCTGCGAGAGCAAGTTGGTATAAAAAAACAGCAAAAATGGTGCATTTTCATATTTTCTTTAATTAAAAAAAAAGATTTGAGCCGTAAAAACCTATACGCTCTGATTTATGTCGAAAGCCAGAATCTGCGCAAATGTCACTGAAAAAATTGTGGAGTGTTTTCTAAAAATTTGTGTTTCATTATCTTTTCTCTTAATTGGTTTGTTCACAGAAGGTTGTGGCCAAGTACTACACCAGGGTGGCCAAATCCTGCTCTGGTGAGGAAGTGCGTTGTCAGCTCTGGTCACCGAGATCAGGCCGTACTTCAGGCCTGGTTATGCAGTTCCATCGACAGGCAGAGCTTTTTTTGGGGGGGGCGGGGAGACATGGGAGAGGCCTTTGCCTTGCAGTGGGCGTAGGCAGGCTGATGATGATGATTAATCTTTTCTAAATGTTATTATTTTCCAAATGTTAATATTATAGTAGAATACAACTTAAAAAAACAGCAGTTGCTAACACTGGACCGCAGTCGCCGCTTTCCAATTGGAACAGAAACAAAATGAGCCTGACTTTTGTAAACGGAACAGTAAACGAAATCAGCTTGAATGTTTGACTTTATCAAACAATCCCCATATCAAAATTCAAAAGCTCATAATTTTTTTCGTGTGATAAGCTTTTTGTTTATTTAACCAGAAACGTTTAAGCAGCGGACTACTTTTTTGTCGTGGAGGAATTCTGCGCGCAGAGGCTGAATGTGGGTGGAGCTTCACTGCAGACTTAAGTTGTATCCGACTATAAGTGTTTTTATTAAAGCCTTCTCTAAATGTTCAAACTGCACTGACCTCACAAATAAATTTTTTCAACGAAAATGTTTCAGGCTTTGATTAGGCACATTGGCATAACTTGCCATGAATATTTTTGAACAAACTGTAGATGGCTGTGTGCAGCGTCTGGGGTGTTTGGCATGGAATGACCCAGTTGAACTGTGTTTGGTCACTCAGAGTCAACCCCTAAGAAGGCTGCTAGCCTGGTGCACAAAGGTCAGCTGACCTTGCAAGCTGATCCAAGTTGAGCCAGGAATCACGTGGAAGAGTGTGTGGGGAAAGGAGCATACTAAATGTCAGCACGGCATCCTAGTAGGCAGTGTATTTAATGTGGAGCAGTCCCTGAATATAGATTAGCTGTCCGTTCATCTTCGTGTGTACACCTTCTTCCCATGTCCATATTTTTTAACACTGCTTTCAATAAATGTAACTCACCTGCCCGACAACCTACTTAGGATCAAATATTTTACAGCTTGAAATAGAAGTGGATATCTGGAGGCAATGATCTGTCTTCAAGGCCAGTCACAAGCCCCACCTTGTGAGCTGTTCATCAAGTAGACACACACTTTTACAGTGCAAAACTGCACATTTGAAAGTAATATTACCAGCCTTTAAAAGCTATGACTTTACCTTTCCTTTTGTCCTTTTCTTCCCTTCGGGTGGTATAAGAGGTCTTCGGTGTCGTTTTTCATTGTAGATGTCCATTTCCTCCTTTGATTCTGCACAGCACAGAGAAAGTTAGAAGCAATGTGCATTGATAAAAGGTTAAGAATGTATCATGGAGCTGCACTGCATATTATTTTGAATTTTTCCAATCTGATATGCACACAACCTTTACAAAATGTTCAATTTTTTTTGTATTGTAATGGAACAAACCTGCATCCGCGAATTCTGTGTACAAGTTCCTCTCCGTCTACTGCAATCATACTGTATGCAGCTTATCAGATGATGATGATTGCAGATCTTACTGGTTTAAAGGCAGCTTTGTCCAAAGAGCACCATGACACAAGGAATTTTCGTCTACTCAAGGTGCAATTAGAGACACATTTTTCGAGCATTTTACCGCACATATGCCAAACACCAGGCTGCATCATCTCTGAGTACCTGGGGCCACTGTATGGGGATTGAACCCAACACCGCTTGCACGCAAGCTGGATGCTCAAACCAAGAGGGCACAACTGCGGTACTTCACGCTGCATTCATATGTCCTTTCTTGAGCAAGAATTAGTTGAAGACACATTAATTAACGTCTTAAGCAGTAAAAGCCAGATTACAATTTCTAAGCCCATACACACTTCATTTTAGTGTTTGAGGTTGAGCACATATCCCCTCCTTTTGTCCTGCCTTGAGGGCAAGAACTCTGTATGGTAATAAATTATAAAGCACCAAAAATAGAGAAACACATGCTCTGCTGAGCCACTATAGCAACATGTACCCCACAGCGTTTTGCCTCAAGGAGGGCATCCCTGCTGAAAAAAACTTCTATGATGCAATAACCTCATAGAGGCTTCATCATAGAATATCATGTAATCTGAATGATATATCATACAATTTGTATGATATTCTATAACATCTCTATGATGACTATGATTTATAGAAATGTATGACATTTCTACGATAATTTTCTATGATTTGTATGATAAGTCTATGATATTTGTATGATAAACTGTATGAGTTTATTGCAACATAGAACTTTTTTCAGCAGGGATGGCAGTTAAAACTATTACCATTATTTATAAAATATACCTTAATTTAATATATATACGTGTATACATACATACTACATAAAACTTTGTATGATGATTTCACATTTGGATTTTACGCTCCGCTAGCTGCAACAGTTACTGAGTCATTAAAACTAATACCCTCATATAGTCCTCCCCGGGACATCAATAGTTAAGAAGGAAGTATACAAGTGTATAATTAGTAGTACACAAAGCCTTGTTGTGTGCAATAAAGCCATTTTTTTCTTATACATGAAGCCCAATACTCACTGAAATAAAATTAAAAACACGAGCAGAAACCAGCGAAATACACGAGGCACCGCGACCCGCGGAACCGGCGGCACCGGCACCGGGAGGCACCGGCGGCCCAGGAAACGCAAAGTCATCTTCAAGACATCTAGTTCTTGGCTAGTTTAGCCAAGCAGGCTGGCTACAAGCCATCTTCTTCAAGCCATTAGCTGCTATTAGCCGGCTTCAAGCTCGGCTTTTTTTGTGCTAACGCTCCCTCCAATATGGTCTTGAAGACGTCTCAGTAAGCTTCGGCCAAGAACATCAGTAGGTATTGCAGACCTGCACTCAAATGGCCTTATTCAATTCCTGCCTGATTCGTAGCGCTTACTGGAATATTATTTTGCAGGCCATCCATGCAGAAATACTGAATTATTAGGAATTCTGAGTTTCGGGTGGAATCAATATACTGGTTTTAACCATGCTGCAGAATCGTCTCATCAGTTGAGCATATGGTGAATGTCACGCTTAAAAGCATGTCAACCAATGTTAAGACCAGTAATATATTTATTGAAATTCACAAATACAAAGGTGTAAATTTTTCACTTGGACTTTCAGTGAACATAGAAAAACAAAATGGTCAGGTAGTTCAAAATTCAAAACTATAGAACTGCACAGACGTTGCAAAATTACAAATAATACAGCAGGTTTCAATATGTGACCAACAAATAGAGTTGAAAACAAACAAATGCACAACTAGTTAAAACAGCTACATTAAAAATAAACACACAGGCCTTACTGTCACTAGAAGACTTGTCGCCAGAAATTTCAATAACCAGGATACAATAAGAATGACCTGTTCACTCTTAACACACAAAAAAACCACTTCAATATGATATAGCATCAAAGCCATAAACAACGACAAACGATGGTACTGCCACCAGAACATTCAATGACTAGAAAGTGCAAAAATTTAGTTGCAAATTATAAAGATGACCAAACACAAATACATACAACTGGTGTGGAATTGTTCACATAACTCAATGGCAACAAATAATGATCAAGTTCTCCTAAATTCAAAAATATAGAACTGCTCAGGTGTTGCAAAATTACAAATAAATACAGCAAGTTTGAATATGTGACCAGTACTTTCACCAAATGATGCAAAACAAATAGAGTTGAAAATGAACAAATATAGAACTATTTAAAAACTGCTAAATTACAAACAAACACAGGCGTCACTGTCACAGGAACTTTCAGTGACTAGAAGACTTGTCGCCAGAAATTTCAATAACAAGGGTACAAAAAATTTGAGCAGTTCAAACTTTACACATTAAAAACCACTTCAATATGACATAGCATCAAAACTACAAACAAAGACGAATGATGTTGCTGTCACCAAAACATTCAAAGACTAGAGTGCACAAAAATTTATCCTAAAATTACTAAAGATGGTCAAACATTAGTACAACTGGTGTAAAATTGTCCATGGAACTTTCAATGGCTACAAGATAATAATGAAGTTCTCCAAAATTCAGAACTAGAATACTGTTTATGAACTGCACAACTACAAATCCAGCAGGTCTCATTATGTGACCAGTACTTTCACTAAAAAAATACAAAACAAATCAAGTTGAAATTGAACACACAGAGAACTAGTTAGATTGCTAAATTACAAATAAACATGGGTGTAACTGTCATGGGAACGTTCAGCGACTAGAAGACTGTTGCAAGAAATGTCCATAACCAGGATACAAAAAATTTGAGCAGTTCAAACTTTACACATTAAAAACCACTTCAATATGACATAGCATCAAAACTACTAACAAAGACGAGTGATGTTGCTGCCACCAAAACATTCAAAGACTACAGTGCACAAAAATTTATCTTAAAGTTACTAAAGATGGTCAAACATTAATACATGGAACTTTCAATGGCTACAAGATAATGATGAATTTCTCCAAAATTCACAAACAGAAAACTGCTTATGAACTGCAGAATTACAAATAAATATACACATCTAAAAGTCACTAAAACATTCAGTCAATAGATGATACAAAACAAACTGAATTAAAATTTAAATGCAAAGTTATAAAATTGTCACTGCAACTTTGAGAGACCCGCTGAATGAGTAGAATGGAGGACACACGAGGCGAGCACACCATCCTTGGATATTGTCACATTTTTGTGAGCTGTGCAGCTGGCTCAGAAGCTGTTACTCTGAAATACATATTAAAAAATTATGGCTGTGTCTAGCATGAAATAACAATATAAAAAGCCTACGCCCCTTTCAAATGAAATGCAATGCTTAACTTTTTTGAGCAATTAACTTGCTTAATTACTGACTGAAAAAACTGGAGATGAAAATGCTGAACAGACGCTAGATGTGTAAGATATAAAGTTTGCAATTAAGCTTATTCATCAAAATGCACTTAAGTGTTACTAAGGTCTTCCTGCACCAGTAAATATTACTAATGCTGTCAAGGTGCTCCCGCAACAGTGAGAAACAGCGCTCTGCAGCCACAAAGAGAAGTTTACAGTGAGCTCCATGGTACCAGTGGCCATCAAAAAATATCAGTTTTACTGTTTATCCGGCTTAATCACAATCGTTGTTAAATAGACATCACTGCAAAACTGTGATCAGGTCCATTGGATTATCGCTTCAACGCCGTAAGCCAGATTTTAGTTGTGCTAATATGAAACTTTTGGCCGACAGTACCACATTCATTATACATGCAGTTGACAGCTTCGTAGCAGGAAGCACTCACCTGATTGCCCTCCCAATGTTACTGGCTCTTCCAGCTGGACACTTGTTGCATCACAATGCTGCCTGAACAAAAATGCACCAATTGAAAACTTGTTTTTAGTTCTACCCAAACCAGTGATGTAGAGAGCCATATTCATGCAAAGTAACCAACAATTTTCAAAATCTCGCTTACACCATTGGTTTATACAAAGGCACACACACACAAATGTGATAATCATAACTGTATGTTACACTGCATCCTTAAACAGAATTATGAATGGACAGATTACCTTCTAGAAGCTGCCATCACCCTCAGTGTGCAGTTCTTCAGCCACCCTGCTGCTGCTTGCTGTATTGTATGGGAATCGGCGGAGACATAGCGCCTGTCCATTCGTATCGATTCTGGAAATAAACACTTTACTGGAAAAAAACTGTGCGGGCACGGTTGCACAGGTTATATGAAAAGCCTTAGTGGCTCATGCTACGATATGAACTCCAGTGTGACTAAATAGTAACACTGTTTTGGCATTAAGAATATAACAATCACTCATTTTATGTTAATTTTTCAAATTCAAGGTAATTGTGCAGGCCTTACTGGCATACTCATAGGAAGGAACTAGTATTCATGCACCATTTGTAAAAGCCTACCAAATACACACCTTCAATCACGCCAAAGACAAGCAGGTCCTTCAAGCTTCTTTTGCCCCGCTGTCCGAAAACGCTGAACATCCTCCCCACTTCGTCAGTGAAAACTGTGCGCAAGATGTTTGCAGTCAGCGTTCTTATGTTCTTTCCACCTATTAGTGAAAGCCTCCGTGCCTGCAACAAATATATTGAATGATATTCCACAGAGTAAAACAAAAAAAAACACTATTAATATATAGTTTGAGAGCATATCTTTCCATATAAATGAGTGAACCATTGCTTTGGCCATGTAGTGCTTGCCTCAATGCAGTGAAGGCTGAATCCAGTTTAAATTTATATTTGAAAATTGACAAAGCATATCTCAGATGATGGCAGCTTTCCACTGCATCTGTTATTGGTTCTCTTAGCATTTCCTTAAATTATATGCAGCATTTTATGGCCATGACCTAACCCCATAAAAATATTTTTCCTTCCGGAAATTTCACAAAAAGCTTTCATCAACTATGATATAAAGTACTGCCAGCAGCCATGTATAAGTGTAAGGATTTTTCAAAGAAAAAAAAAAGTCACTGTTGCTACCATTCTTGCAGCAGTGCAGCTGTCAATCAGTGTGAGCTCTGATGAGCCTTAGAGGGTAACGAATTGGTTCTTGCACTGCACTACTTGGTCCAGTGGTGCCACCAACATACCATTTCATACCACTTCAGCACTTTGTTGTCCTTTGCTTTTCAAAGTTTTCCTTCTCATGAACACTTTGCAGCTGCGGCATGCATGCCAAGGATACTGAGCTTTGTTAGTTCAATCCAGATTGCGAGAACTGGCTTAATATGAATTGTGAAACTCTGCGTTTCTCGCTATGAAGTGATAAATCAAGCCCTCACATGACACACTGGGTAATGCATTACAGTAGCAAATGTATTTTGTGCATTCCAAAAGCTCTCACTCAGTCAGCCATAGAAAGTGTCACGTTCGCTTACCAAGCTGATTCTTGTTGCCTTGTCGTTAGCAATCTGGGACTCCAGATCATTTACATCATCTTAGTTTTTTAGAGGCAACTCTAAACGAAGGCCTTCACTGTTGTCATCTTTTGCGTTTGTAAGCAATTTGAGGATCTTTTCGTTTTGCTGTTTAATGTGTTGAATTTCCTTTAGCAGTATGTATGTTGCATCTGAAAAAGAAACACCTTTCAATGTACACTTCACAATGTTAACTATGCTTGAATCTGCCCATCATAAGAATTTAGTGAGCATGTGAATGTAAGGTAACCCTGACTAGAGAGCATGAGCTGTACCTACCTTTAGAACAACTTTCACTGCTTGGCCTTTCAGCCATGGTTTCTTCAAAGCCTGAAGCATAGCGGGCACGTGTTTTTGGGCTGTGGGTACTTTTCTTTGCAAACACCATGGGACAATGCACAGGGGCACATCTTTTGGGGCTGCAAACCATGACAATGTGCAAAAATCAGGAAGTCAGCAATCCAGTTCTGCTAGTTAGCAATAAATACAAAAAATTGCAAAAATGCATTTTCTTTCAAATGACAAGAGCATCAAAACTTAAGCAATGTGATCATCATAAAGAGATTCACCTTGGCGGCTTGCAAGGCATTCCTTCAAGCTCACTTTCATCTTCTTCACTGCTTGACAAAACTCTGAGAACTTTTCGTCGCTTGCCACGTCCTCTGTCTGAAAGGTGAGAACTATTTGCTTAGGCAGCCATGACGTGCACGGGAAGGGGTTCGAATATTAAATTAACAATGCTGACAAGATGCTGCCACTAAGATTTACGCCAACCATCAATACCTAATAACAAACAATAACCCACAGCATGGGAGTAAACATTCCAGCCTTTCTTGAAAACTACAACTGACAAATTATAGGTGTAACCCTTAAATACAGATAAAACAAGATATTTTTAGCATTATCATCTTATAAAGTATTCCATTTCTTTCAAGCAAGCATTCTACAGTTCTTTAGAGGCACAAACACTTAAATTCTCTCAACACTCTGAAGACCTAAAATACCATCTGGTGTTATTGTTACCATAATCTGTGCTTAAACACACATTAACATAAAAGACAAAATGTCTGATGCAGTGTTTAAAGAACACACTGCATATAATTTTTTAATCCTACCTTCATCTGCAGATGTTTGAATATCATCAGTGGCTTCAGCCCGAGCCAGGAGTGCACGCGCAGTCTTGTATGAAGCTAGAATACAGACAAAAACATTGCTTGCTTAATTAGCCGGTATTACACAAAGTACAAAGTTCTGCTCTAACTTAAACTACGGTGCTGTTTCATTGAATCAGCCTCTGCAAGGTGCTGTCATTGCCCATTAATAGTTGTTTCTAATGCCTTAACTGATACTTATGGTAATTATGGCTTAGACCAACCCTATTACAGTTCAGAGTCAATGCCACTAAGCCACAGCAGCAGTCCTGTTAGGAAGCTGTTGGATGCAGTTGCAAACTAGTAAGTGAAGGTCGACCATCTTGTTTCAACGGCCATTTTAATCTGGGAGACCAATCCAAAAATTTTATCAAGACAGTGTTACATGAACTCTGGCCTTTTTTCAATCATTTTCCCTTAGAATAACATCACTTGTGTTGCAGTCACATCAAGAACAGTGGGAATGCAAATGAGCAGGTTAGAAAAAAAAATGGGAAGCAAGCAACTTACACTCCAGACGAAGGACAATAATCTTGTGGCGAGAATATGATGCATCCGGAGTCTGCATGCGCTCAACAGCTTTGCTTATGGTTTTGGAGTTTGCATGGCTAGGCCACAAGCAGTCCTCTCCATCAACCCAGTTTGTGGGTACAACAGCAACTGTGTCATCACTGGCAAATCGCACCACTGCATACATCTGTTGATGAAAGTCGTTAGTGCCACCCACAGGCTTTCACTTAGGATCATGCTTTTGGGAGCATTAACATCAAAGTATAGTTTCTGAACATGTATTAAAAAACATTTCACTTTGTTTTACAACATGTACAGAACATAAGGGTTCACTCTTCAAAATACACGAGGTTCATCCAGAGCACACAGAGTATTGGGTGAAGCTAAAACATGGCACCTTGTAAACTTAAACTGAAATCTAAACATATTCTATTGCACAGATTATGAAAAATTAATAGTATCTACTGTAAAAAATCAAACAAGTTGTCCAACACACATTGCAACAGTGATATCTCCTAATGGTACTACAGTCCAAAAGCTAAAAATGGGTTTCTGAATGAAGAAGTGGTAGCACAACATAAGTATTAGGCCCGCTCTGATGGGGAAAAAGGACACATTTGCACTTAACGTCAGTTAGGTGCCACGCCATAACATGAGATAGGTTCTGAACGACAAGGATGCCCAGTTCAGAAGAAATAATAGGCCTTGAAAACATAGGATCTGAGGACTGAAACTTTTGGCCTATTGCAACTTGTTGACCATCACTGTCAAATGCAAAGTTAGAGGCAAGTACTACACTGCTGTCCGAAAGCATACAACAATTGTCACCAAAGCTGCCTTTTAGAGTGAATGTTTCAAATACTGCAGCACGATGTTGAGGACCTTTGAATGTTGGCAGCAGTGGGCCATCAGCATGTGGTTCCTTTAAGACCACACCAGAAAAGGACGCAGTTCCTTTTGCTGCAAAGAGTTCACCATTGCTCATTTTTTCGTGAATTCGATTAGCAACTTCCTCAAGGGGTTTTTTTCCACTTCGGACAAGCCTTTTCAAACTATGAAGAAAACTTTCTCCAGCAAAAGCACTGTATGTGTCAAGGCAACCATGCAACAGGACATCATCTGCCAGATGAATCAGCCCATGAACGTTATAGCTCATGTGACGGTGGCCATACAATCTGTGCACACAATTTACAAAGTAACACAATAAGTCTTTTGCAAATCTGTTCAGGGAGATGCATAAAGAAGGGCTAGCCAATATTCGTACAGCAACATGGAGAACAATAAAATGCTCATAACTCTTACGAGGTAAAACAAGCTTCAGAACAATGGGGCCTGCATAGAGAAGAAAAGTACGCAACTCAGTTGCTTTCCAGCGATCAAGGTGTTTTAAAGACCGCAGTGGGCGAGCAAACTCCAGGCACCAGCAACTTTTCAGAGCCAGCAAGGACTCTGAAAGCTGTGCAACAGCAGAAGCTGACAGGCGATGGGGCAGCTCACCTCTTACCCACAACAACAGAAACTTTTTGGTGACTCCTATGCATACCAGGTGCATATAGTCCAAAGGAAAAGTTGAGATTAATCCAATGGGAAGCTTCTCAAGGACAGTGCTGCCAACATGGTGCTCTTTCTGAGTTTTGCGAGCAAAGTCGTCATCTGTGCGAAGGGGTGCATTTGTGCTAGCAAAAACAACCCTCTGATCTACAAATTCTCCTTTTTCAGTGCACTTAGTGCAGCTGAAATAACCAGAGTGAGTCTTCACACCTAGCACAAAGGCTCGCGCAGGGGCATCGCATACAAAAGCTCTAATTTCTATCGTGAATTTTCTGCCCTTTACACAAAGTCCATTCTGATACAGACTGCACATTTCATCAACAAATGGAGTCAGAAAGGTGTCTGCTGACTCTGGCTTTGACTCACCGTGGTAGCAGCCAACAACAAATACGTTGTTGTTTGAAACTCCCTCTGCACGACATAAGATAGGCCAGAACTGACTCGTAGAGCTTTTTGTTAAAGGAATTCCATCAATGAAAAATGTAAGCTTGAGACATGATGGTGCCGCTGAAATGTCCACAACTGCCTTAAGCAGAGTCGTCAGACAGGTTTCTACTCCTATATGTACATAACTCCCTGGTGACACAGAAATAATATTATGTTTCCTGGGTGTTCCGAGCAACGCCCTGGCATCCGAAGGCAAACTAGCAAAGCATGGACAACAGTCGTGCGTTTTCAGTTTCTTTAAGAGGTCACTGACAGCCTTGTGTCCCACCCCATTTCGTACTGCCCACCTTGTCAAAAAGTCCTTCATGCTTTCGTGACCTTTCTCATCTGAGCAGACAACGCCAGAACTGCCAGGACAATCTTCACTGTGAACAATGTCAAGCACGGCAGGCACTTCTCTTTCGCATATCTCCATACAGTCGGAATCGGAACTGGAAATGTCTCCTCGTTCTTGATTAACTGTGGATGGGCCACTTGACATAGCAAACACATTCGCACTGATAGCTTGCGACTCTGAACATCTCGGCACCGACCCTTGCTGGGAAAGGCTCGCCGAAACCGATTCCTCGAACGACGGTTCGGCCATCGAACGTAGGCGCCGACGCTTCTGCCAGCGAGACAGTTCATCGAAGCTTTTAGTGTGCCTCGAAGACATAAGAAAAAGTTTAAAACTCTACCTTTTACACTCGCAGTCTTGACGTGCCGTCGCGAACAAAAGCACAGCGAACGTTCCAACGGAGCCAACGGCCATGCTTCGCTCGCTTCTCGACAGATTTTGGCGGGAAACGTGCGGTCGCTCGCAGCGCCGCCAGCGCCGGCTCTACACATGTTTTCAATGGAATCCGTTTATTAAAACACACATGCTCAAAATTTTGTATAGCAAAATGTTTACTTCTAAAAATATAATAACAAGATTTACTTATTATATTTATGCAGCTATATACTTCAAGAGCAATTAACGTAGGTATGATGGCGCTCCTGCAATTTTTGAAAAAATGGCGGGAAAACGTGTGACTCTCGCACTACGCAAAGTACGCATAGAAAGCATCAGCGTTTCTATATAAGCGCAAGCCGCACGTCACAATTGCCTTAATTTACCCTTCCCTGCAAGATTTCTTAAGCGCCACGTACATTCGTGATCCATGTTTCTTTTTTTTTAGTATTGCTTGACGCTTGCAGCACACCACATTAGTAAAGTAAGGATGTCCATATTTCAGGCTTAATGTCTCGAAGAAAATTTTTTAGAATATTATGTGTCATGCAGTCATATAATATTCATTGTCTAAGATACATCCTTAATCAAACGTCTACAAGGCATCAAACTTGAGATGGCCTCTAGACGTCTATTCTGTGGCTGGAAGAAGCCATAGTCGAGTTGAGATGGGTCAAGCTGAGTCAAGCTGTCTAGTAGCCGACATTGGTTTCCTGGGGGGGTATCAGAAGCGCAATTCGTTGACAATGTTAGACAACTACGCATGAGAAAACAAGTCATTTTATGAACTTCGCAACCTTTCGTTATAATTATTCGCTAGAAGACAGGTGAAGATACGAGAATTACAAAAAAAAAGAGAAATCGAAACTTTAGAGCACATGTTTTCCATTCGCCGCTTCCCGCGACCTCAACTTGCGCGCTTTGCCTGGTTTACTTGTCATGCCTCAAAATATTTTCACGAGCCCTTGACGAAGCGACAAATATCTATAATATAGCCAATGGATCCCCGAAAGTGCTCTATTTTGAGCTCTCAAGACGGTTGTGTCGTTGCGTAGAGCAGCGCGCGCACAGGTGCGGAAGTCATGCATACTTAGGGCACGCGCTTGTATATACACCTTCCTAATACCGCAAAAAGTTGTTCAGCCGCAGAAAAAAAAAATACAATGGATGGCCTTTTGGCGACTTACCTGTCATGTGTATGATTCTGGCATCGTAGTAACCGCCAGCGGTGAAGTCGTCGCCGCACCAGTAGACGCTGTAGTTTTTTCCCGGATCGAAATCCGCGACGTTCTTTGGTTCAAATGACTGAACTTTAGTGTGTTCAACAACAGCAGTTGTATGATCACACACGTACTCACAGTAGACGAACATTTCGGGAACAATTAAAACGAACCGCAAATGCGCACTAAGTTCGCAACGCGACGCGCCTTTATTTGGCAATGGACGCATCTCAACTACGCGGACAAAACTATAAGGCGTGCATAGGCTTTCATGCATCATGCGCAGCAAAATATAGTGCCACCATACAAGTACTTTTCCCACGTAAAACGTGCTGTTATAATTTATAGCTGTACTCGTATATACATGCGTGCTTTTATGTACGAAAAGGCAAAATGTCCAAGCAACCTTGCTCAAATAGTTTATGATTTTTTATTTCGACTTCGAAATTCATACGAAGTACATGCAGAATTCAGTGTCGTCATTTTAGCGATTTTCCCGCTAAATTAAGTGACTTTTGTTGCGTCTTAGCGGGAAAAATGTTCGTCTAGCGGCTAGCAGATTTTTTAGCGGATTTTGAATCTTTATTTCGTGCGTCTCATTGTTTTAGCGGATTTCAGGACGTGAAGTGGATCTGAACGAAATGAGCAATTCTCTTCGTAGGCTTCAGTAAAAAAATAGTGGCCGGCGGGTTATGTGCGAGGAAGGGAATTTATCAGCGGTGCCGGCCGCTGGCTCGTTGGTGTGGCCAGTTGGCGTGGGCCGTTGCATGGCAATAGTGTACTAGAATTAGTACACTATAATGGCACGCCTCGAAGAAGCCCACGGAGAGATTCGTAGCTTGCGCCTCTCCGCACCTGGCTGCTGTAGGGTTTCAACTGATTCTATGCATGACACCATGCATCGACCCTGCGAGGCGCGGTGAAAGGCGCCTAGGCGCCTCGGTCACTTTGCTACACCCTATCTCGCAGTTTACTTCGGAACCAGCATCTTAAAAAAAAAAAAAAACCAGTCACTCTACACTTTGAACGCTCACTCAGTGCTTCCTCCTTGCTTCTTTGAGCAGAATAAATCAGTCCGCTTGGTATACAGGGTGTTTCACCTAAGACTTTCTGCAATTTTTAAAAATAAGCTATTTGAATTAGATGCGCGCTTTTTGTGGCATAGCATTGTCAGTGGTGTACTACATCATAATGCAGCTAAGACGTGCTAACTAGCAGGCTTGTTAACCAACATTTAATAATTAACTTTTAAACTATTACCGTTGGGCTCCTTAATTATTGAGAGGCATGTAGCCCACCGTAAGTAATACCCATATCAGTTTTTAGAATTTCGAAAACGCGGTTACCCTTGGCGCTGTGGCCCAACAAATTTCGCCTACATCGCGCCAAAATACATGCGGGTTGAGAAGCTTGCAGGCAAAGCAACCTCTCCAGTGAACCTAACTCGTCGAGATAGCCAAAATTTGTTGGGCCACAGCGCCGAGGATAATCGCGTTCTCGAAATTCTAAAAACGGATATGGACATTACTTACGGTGGCCTACGTGCCTCCAGCCTAGCGGTAATAGTTTAAAAGTTAACTATTAAATATTGGTTAACAAGCCTGCTAGTTAGCACGTCTTAGCTGCATTATGATGTACTACACCACTGACAATGCTATGCCAGAAAAAGCGCGCATCTAATTCAAATAGCTTATTTTTAAAAATTGCAGAAAGTCTTAGGTGAAACACCCGGCTGTATATCGGCATTGACTGTGGCGCTGCGGCAGAAAATAACCTATCCCAAACGGTGCGCACGAGCATGGGAGATATCATGGCAAAAACGCTCAAAAGTTTCGAGACGAATGGCTTAAAGACCCGGGTCTGAGCAGCTGGCTCCTCTGCAAGAAAACACCCAATGGATTGAAGGTTGCTGAATGTAAGTTTTGCAGGTGCCAACTCGGATCCAAGTACAACGAACTGAAGGCTCACAAAGATACAAAAAAGCAGCACCATAATGATACTAGCATATTGGGCCCGTCAGCAGATTACATTCCCAAAAAGAACTGAAAGCAATGCCGTGAGCACAGCAGATCTCGAGGGCAGGGCCGCGTTGTTCATAGCTGAACACTGCAGCACTGCCGACCATCTGGCAGAATGCATCAAGAAATCATTCCCAGACAGTGCGGCTGCCAGAGACTGCCGAATGAAGAGGACAAAATGCGCTGCAGTGGTTAAAATGTTCTGTACCCGCACTTTAAAGAGGACCTTTCATCAGACATTGGCAACAGCAAATACAGAATCATTGTTGACGAATCAACTGACATATCAGTAACAAAATATTTGTCAATGTATGTCATTAACCACAGTGAAGCAATGTCGTCACTTGTAACAACATTCCAGTCCCTGTTCGTGCAAGGAACATGCGATGCGCGAGGCAATGTAAAAATTTCGGAAGTGTTCGCTGAAGCGCCCGGTAAAATAAACCTATGAAGAATGGCCCTTGTGGAGTACTTTTTATATGGGTTATTTCGGACTGTGTATTTGAGGAGAACAGGATTACCTTACAGCCTACTTATGTTTGGTTTTCTTTACTCACGCCTTTAAACAAAATTGCTGGCAGGAACGCTCGCAGGAACGATGCGGTACAAGCTGCCCTGGACGCTGCCAACGAATGTTGCTCAAAAAATAATCTGACTGAACGCTTGAAGAAATTGCTCTTTCCTCCTAGCCATAGTTGCGGGATAAAATATGCCACCTTTTCCTTGACCTCATGTTCATGGCTGGTTGTGATACGCGCACAAGCAGACACCGCTTCAAACGGCGATGCGCATTCTGGTTTGGTTTAGTTTGGTTTATGGGGTTTAACGTCCCAAAGCGACTAGGCTATGAGAGACGCCGTAGTGAAGGGCTCCAGAAATTTCGACCAACAGGGGACCAGAGGTTCTCTAACGTGCACTGACATCGCACAGTACGCGGGCTTCTATTATATTTCGCCTCCATCGAAATTCGTGGGGTTTCGATTTTGCTTAAGGAATCCCTTTTTTTTTATCACAGTTCTAACTCTGGATCGCTACATTTGCTTGCATTTCTAAGCCAAGGAAAGACGCAGTGCACGTATTTCTACATCTAGCATCGCAGTACATAATAGCAGATATTTTGGTGTTTTCCAAAAATGTTTAGCGGATTATTAGCGAATTTTTGAAAACATTTTGGTGGAATGCTCGGAAATAGAGGTGGCAACACTGCACGTGGTGGCGGCATGATGGCGGGAAGATCGCTTTTGCACGGAGCCAGGGAGTGACAGTACAGTGACGGCCGTAGCGTCTGCTGAAGATTCAACGAGCGGGAACGGTTTTCGGCACCGGGCGTATTAGCAGCCAACTTCGCGATGTCACAGAAGTCACGAAAGCGCTACAGGCAATACTTGGAACCTGGTTCAAACGGAAAAATTCCCAAACAAACCCTCTGGAACATCCGGAACAGACGCAAAAGGGGTGCCGTTAAGGTATGTATGTATAGATTATGTGCGCGCTCGTGCATGCGCGCGCGTGCTTGCGTGAGTGTGTGCGCGTGCGTGCGTGCGTGTGTGTGCGCGTGCGTGCGTGTGTATGTGTGTGTGTGGCGCGTGTGTGTGTGTGTGCGTGCGTGCGCGCGCGCGCGCGTGTGTGTAAGTGTGTGCGCGTGTATGCAGTGTAAGTTAGCGTCTGTATTAAAATAAGGTGCGCACAGACAGTTGAAATCGGGAACAGCGAGCATCTACTGGGTCACTGAATACTAGAGCGCGCAAAATTTTCCACACAAGCTCTGCAACATGCAGAAAAGATCGACTCAAAAAGTCTACCTATCGTATGTGCGCGTGCGTTTATCTCAGCGTTGAATTAAAGACCGAGAAGACACTTTGAAAGGGAGCAGCAAAACGAGAGAGTTAGCCTTTAGAAGTTTCCTTAGAAATGGAGCGGAGACCGCTGTGCGGTAGCTAAAGGTATGTCTTATCTGTAGATCTTCTCCAGCGGCGAATTCTTTTCTGTCCGCGTTTCATTTGATGGCTACTGTAAAAAGGTAGATGAAGAATCGCAGGGTAGCAGACATTCATTAACCCATGCCAACAGTTTATAGTATTGTTTTTTCCTTTCCTATTTTTTAGGATGACGCACCACTCATCATGAATGATCCTTCCAGGGCTTTACAGAGTGGCATTTACTGCTCAGACCGGCAAGATGGGGACATTCAAGGAAGCAGTCCCAGTCACGATTCTCCACATGTTATGGGTCCGGTAAGAAATTCTTCCAAGCTAGTTTATTCATATCTAGGAAAGTTGTCTGTTCATAAACAGGACAAGGACCAGGCAGCAAAAAAGGAAAAG
The DNA here is from genome assembly GCF_055824585.1 of Amblyomma mixtum. Classification (NCBI taxonomy): domain Eukaryota; kingdom Metazoa; phylum Arthropoda; class Arachnida; order Ixodida; family Ixodidae; genus Amblyomma; species Amblyomma mixtum. The sequence goes on along the minus strand of NC_143021.1, from coordinate 29,949,622 downwards.
CAACACCACAAGGCACAAAGTTCAAACTGCTTTTTTTTTGTGGATCAAGTGAAATGACAGGTTATATAAGCAAGGAAACCCAAAATTTCTACCATGTTTACCACTCTGTCATGCTCCAAGAGTCACATTGAAGTCTCAAAACAAATAGAAAGAAAAATAAGCCCCAAAAACAGGAAACCAACTACAATGTAGTTGCTAAGCACAAAGTTTGTTTGCCTGTGGTTATCTGCTGTCTCACTACATAATATATTCAACTTAACAGACCACCAAAACAGACCACCAGTAAAGGAAAAAAAGACTGTGTGCAAGACATGAGCCATGTGCTACTGATGATGTCATTTACTGCTGCTTTATTATTAATGTATTACCACATAAGTGGCCTTGAAAAATTCTAGGTAGTCTCGGTCTCTCTCTACTTAAAAATGTTAACTGGTAGCTGTTAGCTTCAGTGACGGTGCCAAAGAGAGGTAAGAGGTGGTGATTTTGGCCTGAAAGTTGTCGGCCCGCATAAAAAATTTGCTGAACACGAATTCCTTGAGATCCTGATAAAGAGGATGAATATTGGAAATTTAGCCTTCGTTAGGCTCTCTCTCTGGTCAGTATGTGAAGCTATCGCCACTGTTTGCTGTTTTATTTTTTGTCCACGTGCACGAATGTGACAGGCATCACGCTTGTCCGAAATTTAACTTGCCACCTCTCTATGAAGATTCTGGCACAGCTTGTGGTCACTGTTGTCGTGTATTTGAATGTTACTCACAGAAAATTGCCTTGCATAGGTGCCAGCGGTGTCCTAAAGGTTTGCAGTGCACCTTTGCTGGTCTTAGTCATTTTGGCAGCCTAGCTTTCTTTCGCATCAGTTGACAGAAAAATGAAAAGTTCTCTTGCACCCCCTTTGTTGTACGTTGGGACAGGCTTGCAAACCACAGGCAGTGGCTGGTTAGGACTCGCTGTCTATCCTAATTTCACCTTCGTATGGGCCCTGCACTGCTAGAAAATCACAATTACCTGAGTAGCTTAGGTGGTAGGTTAAATAAAGCATGTGTTTACTGAGCTCAATAGACTGTAGTAGTTACATGGGCAGAATAAGGACTGTTCTTGAGCTAAACATGCCCTCACTTGTGATAATGAATATTTATATTTATTAATGCATTGGCATTAAGCGCCCTGTTTAGCAAAAAATGTGTCGTTAGTGTTGTCGACATTGTGAGCGGAAAATCACGAGCATGCCTCTGGCCGGAGGCAATCAGATTGGTGACATGGCACGGCGCTGATTGGTAGGCAGTTTGCTTGATGTCTGCAGGCTACATGATATATCGGTGTTGGAAGGAGCTGCCAACTCTGGTAGCTCTTGTGAGATGCGAGTTGAACCTGGCACCCTTAGATCCCAAGTCAGACATGTTACCCCTAGGCCAGGAAGCCGTGTTTGTACAGCTTGGTTAAGGCAGGGCTTTATAGCTATGCCGGGTCTTTTACATGATATGATATCCTTTTTTTTTCTTTCTTTTACAAAGATTTCCCATATGTAAAAATTGAACTGGTTCTTTTTCTTGAAATTGAAAAGATTTATTTGAGTAGTTGATGACTGCATGCTAATGAATATGTTTGAGATAATGGCAGCACAAATTAAGGGATTAGTGATTAAGCTAGCAGCGAAGTGCATGCACGTTAACACCGATCCGCAAGGGGTGCCGCAGACTGGAGGCATTAACGCTATCGCGCCATGCCCTTAAAGGTGGAGCTCAAGTGTCCCCCCAATTTTTTTGGTTGTGTTGTCATAGTTGCTTTTCAAACACTTGTAATGGGCATCACTACCTGCAAGAAGGCACGTGAGGATGCCTGTAGTAACAGTTCGCATTCACTTTTCTTTTTTTATCTTGCATGCCAATTGTTGGTTGTGTTTGGCTTGTAATTTCTGCTTCTTTTTTTTATTTTTAGGATGACACTGCACTAAATGTGAGTGGTCCTCCCAGAGCTTTACAAAGTGCCGATTCATGCTCACACCTACAAAATGAGGATTTGCGAGGTACAAGCCCCAGTCAGGATTCTCCAGATGCTGTGGGTTCATTGTCACCCAACAGCGGAGACGATGGAGCACATAACGCCAGCTGTGCTACTGAGAACATCGGTCCATGCTCTGAGAGGGAGACCAGCATACCCGAAACTGGTGCATGCTCACAACCAGAGCCCACCCAACCTGGAGGCAGTGAAGAAGACGTAGTACCTGCTGCCGCGAACAGGAGTGAGGACAATAATGAAGAAAGTGAAGTTGATGATCCTGACGCGGAGAGATTAACCTATGACTTCCAGGAACAGTTTGAAAGATTGTCTGCTGAGACTCTGCCGCACCAAACAACAGCGAAAGCAGAAGCACTCTTGTTGGTTTTAGCTTATGTTGTAAATGCAGGTCTAACATGGGCACAAGTAAGAGGTCTGCTGATTTTTGTTAATGCTTTGTTTGGGTCAGAAGTTGTACCAGGCACCACTTATTTCTTCAGGAAGCTGTGGAAAAATCAAAAGGAAGCACTGAAGCTACACTTCTTTTGTTCGGCATGCTATGATTACCTTGGGACTTTGTTGAGCCTTGGAAAAAATACAGCTGTTAAATGTAAGTCATGTGGCGTCCAAAAGATAGTGCAGACTTTAATCAACACTGGAAGCTTTTTTTGATGTTTGACTTGAAACAGCAAATCCTTGACTTGGTGAAGCAAACAAGTGGGCCTCTTTTTGGAAATCTCCAGCAAATAGCGACAAGATGTCACAAACCAGGAACTTATGCCGACATCACGGATGGTGACCTGTACAGGAGCACAAGAAACCACTTGAACATGACTTGGTCTGATCTCACGCTCACTTTCAACACGGATGGGGCACCAGTGTTTGAATCTAGCAAGTCTTCAATATGGCCAATCCATTTTGTAATTAACGAACTTCCATTTCAACTGAAATGGCAGAATGTGACCATTTCAGCCTTATGGTTTTCAAAAACTCACCCCCCAATGCACCTTTTTATGAAGAGGTTTGTTGAAGAGGTTTGCAGTATTGGGAAGCTGACATGGTACCATGCTGGGACAGCTGTAAAGTCTGCAGTTCATGCTGTCACCTGCTGTGTGGACTCCCCAGCCAGAGCGGCCCTATTAAACATGAAACAATTCAACGGGTATTTTGGCTGCAGTTGGTGTTGGGAAAAAGGCACAGCTATTGACGGTGAGTGTGGATCGTATTTTTTTTTTTAATCAGAAACGTTTCTTTTGTAATAAATATAGTTTTTAAATGTGCCTGGGCAGCTGATGTGGCTAAGCAGTGTTCAAGGCTGAACACTCAGTTCATACTAATGCCTGCTGCTTTGTAGGGGGAGAGGCGTGTTGTGGTGTTGGGCTAGCCTTTGCTTTCTGTCTGATCTTGTCAACATAACTTGCTTGAAATATGCTTGGGAAGCGTGCCCATGTGTACCTGTTTCTAATTCTTTCTTCAATAGACCTCTCCCGGCCTACGTCATCAACGCACGTGTTTCTGGTCCGATGGGCAAAACATGCGCCATACCGAGGAGGCTCTCACAGGGAGAAGAAAGGCTGCCAGGCATTTCGAATCAGGGAACAAAGCTGGTGGGCGAGCGCTCGGCACCTGAAAAACCGGTTCAGAACCGAAAGTCGACGATTTTGCCCATAGGGGCACACCTTTTTGACGTCACACTGTTTACATCAGGGAGAGGTCTATTGTATTTTTTTTATCAAAAATTTCCACTTTGGGCCCTATTGTTCGCTTCAGATCGGTTTGAGCCTGTCAATGCCAAGCAGGTGCCGGATATCGCTCGTTCTACTTCATTTTTTTATTCAGTTTTGGCTGGAGCCACTATTTTAGGGACGAGTCACTGCAGGGGCCCGTTGGGAAGAAATATGGAAAATTCAATCGAAGTAAAAATAACTTGCAATCTGTCGTAATTTGCAATATAAGCAGTGTTAAAATATGCTGGGCTTACTGAAGCACTGCATTCTTTTGTTTGGCAAATGCCAGAAGTAGTCTTGAGAGATAACAATACACCAACACTGGAGCACCGTTAACAAGAACCTGCAAAAGATAGGAGTCATTTGTGTCAATGATGGCGTGGTGTGGATTCTTGGACTCGGTCAAATTTCTAACACATACCAGGTCGGACTAAGTGAAACTAGAGTTACCCATAGGGCACTGCACATTATACTGCATGGTTTGGTTGCTAGTCTATTAGCTGCTCAGATAACTGCTTCATGGATTGGGAATTTGTCTAAACAATCATGATGGCAAATGGTTTTGTAGACCTGCTCAGCTTGCCTCGTTTCACAAGTGTGGATACGCAGCTGGATGGCAGGTGTAGAGCATCCTTTTGGCCAAAATGGCGTCATTCGAGTAGGAACTTAATCATTGCTAAGTTTGTGCCAATAGCATGCATGATATGATACTGTTGATCGGAAATAAAACACAGTGTAGGCTTTTCATCTTGATGCGAAGACTAGAAATGTAATATTGACACGAGGATTAAGTAGAAGAAGAAAGCGATCGCAGTGGGTAGAAGTAGACGACGCTGAAGTGTAGGTCGGTTTTCTCTGGTGCCCTCGTTCAGCCGCTGCTGTTCCCTTTCAGTGTAACAACTGCTACAATATAATGGCATTCTGTTCTTAAAGTACTTTTTGATTCAGAAACTGTTACCAATTAATGCTGCCCAATGTTGCTACGGTAGTTGCCAGAAAAACCATGATATCTCAAATACAATGAGCAGAGTGAAATAGATTGATAGCAACCTGCTCATGTAGAATCTGTGCTTGGACAGAGCTAAAGCTCTGGCTGGATAAGTGAAGCATGGTGCCTGTTGCAAATTTTACAGGTGAAGTCTAAGCAAACGTTTATATCTGGTGAATGTAGATGCAACCTGCCCTGGGAAATATGTGTGCTCAGAAAAAAAAGAAAAGATAGCAAGTCGAATGAAAAATCAAACATGAAGGACAGCGTTGTATTTATTGTGACTTTCAATGGGAATTATCCGTGGATTTTTTTCTTAATGAAAATTGGTTTTTATGAAGCAACCACATTAAACATTGCATACTATTCTATGTGCAGCAAAAAAAGGAGTTAATTTCCATCCAATTTTTTACTACAATTTTTAAAGAGCCTGTTAACAGGTGTTTTAGAGAGAAGCCTTTTTACCCAATGTAGAGCAGCAAGCAGCTCACCGATATTTATAATCCGTTGCAGTTGTAACAACTTCCCAGGCTTCAGAAGAGAACAGTGTGACTTTCATTACATGGTGGATTATCGCCATCATGTATAGCTGCTTGCCATGACAGCAGGTTGATTGGGAAGGCAGGATCCCCAGCTTTTTTTTTTATTGAAGTGTCTAAAGATACACCCGAGCTACCCGGCCGATTCTCATTGAAGGTACGGCGAACTTCACTGCAAGTGCATGGCTAAGTCACATCTAACGCATGTCTGCATTCTGGTTGCTATCCTCACAAGTAGCTCAACCACTAAGCTTTCACAACTTTCGAGGAGGTGCAAAGAGAAGTTCACTCATGCTGACATCTTGGCATTCCCATAGTGATTCAGATCGCCCTCTTCACTCCTGATTGTGCACAGCAAGCACCGCTGCCATTCGCACATATTGCATGCAAGTGACTGTGGCAGGCAACGAGACGTCAGCAGAGATACACATATTGCCTCGCTGCTTTTGCTTCTTACTTAGTAAACAATTAGTAAACTAGAATTAAAATAACAATGCACACAAGGGTGCAGTTTCAACTATTTATTATGCCGTAAACTGATGTAGTGAAAGAAAAATGTATTCCAAGCTGCCTAAGCAGCCACCGTAATGACAAATGTGAATATGTTTTTGTCCAGGAACAGTGAAGTTTCCCTGTCATGGTCAGGTGGCTGCTGAGAGGACGCATGCAGGTGTGCTTAATGCGATGCTTTGGTCAACGCTGGAGAAGACTGCAATCTTTGCCATGAAACGCCCATCTTGTCTTATGAAGCTCAAGGGTCTGGACCTTGTCTGGGGACTACCACCAGACTACATGCATTGTGTGCTGGAGGGTTTGACCAAGCAGCTGACTGAGCTGTGGTTTTCAGCCACGGGATCGGCCTTCTATATTGGCAGGCACATTAACATCTTGGATTCGAGGCTACGGTGCATAAAACCTCCAATCACATTTGCAAGGATGCCACGGCCACTTTCAGAACGTGCATTCTGGAAGGCCACAGAGTGGCGGTACTGGCTACTATTTTATAGCTTGCCATGTCTTTCAGGGTTTCTTGTGCATACATATGTGTCCCATTTTGCCCTTCTTGTGAAAGCAGTTTTCTTGCTATTGAAGGATGTGGTCAATGAAAGTGATATTAGTGATGCAGAAAAGCTACTCTTCCAATTTGCTACACAAGTCACAAAACTCTATGGAGAGGCAGCAGCAACGTTTAACGTTCATCAGCTGCTTCACTTACCAAAGGCAACACGGATGTTCGGCCCACTTTGGGGCATTTCAACATTCCCCTTTGAGGATTCTAATGGCCGAGCCTTGAAGCTTGTTTCGGCTGCAAAATCTGTGCCAATGCAGGTGGCAGAAAGGTGCATCATGCATCAAACATATGGATTTTTAAGTAGAGAGTTACAACTTTCAGCCCGCCTTGCAGCTGCTAAATGTGAACTAGAATCCAAGAGCAAAAGGTGGTTTCAAACGTGTGTTCTTGGAGCTGCTCAGCCAATTCGAGAATTGTCGCAGTCTTGAAAAACTCTTCGAGGAGAGATTTGCTTGCGTACCTAGCATTTCCAAGTATTTTCGTGCACAGGTGGGCAGCATCATCATTCATGCCGCAGACTATGTTGTACCTAAGAAGAGCTGTACATGTTATGTAAAGATGAAGGACGGCACCTACTCATATATACTTGGTATTTATGTGGCTCAGAATTCCATTTATTTTCACTGCCAACAAATGCTCATCGTGCCAAATGTGTCCCATTATGTGCCCCATATTGTGCCTTGTGTGCATCCACCGCTGTCAGAAAACCACCATTTGTTTTCTACTGAAGATGTTCTTGCACAGTGTGTGTTTGTAAACATAGATAACGTTTCATATTTGTGTGAGGTCGGAAATGAGCAAGAACGATGCTAGATGCTTTCATGGCAAATTTAGCTGTGTGTCAGTGAGTCATGAAAAATTTTGTTTGCTTTATTTGATCCTCAGACAGTGTCTAACAGGAGGCCAATGCTAAATGATAAACATCAGACAAGGCCTTGGTCCCTTGTACAAATTTGTACATCAGTGAACAACTCGGCCATTTTATTCACATTTTGAGCATTGAAATTCTTTTTTATTTTTGGTTGTCGAGTCCAGTGGAGTTTAATTGACGACTGAAAGATGTTGCTTTTTGCACTGCGGAATTAAGCTTATTGTGATAAGAAACTATATTGGCCAAAGGCGCGAAAGCCCATCTATTTTTATTGTTCTGTCCTTTTACTCTTGATTCAGGAGAAAGCTACCTCCATGTCAGCTGTCGTCACACCGTGATGTGAAAATGTAATGAGCTAGTTTGCAACTTTCAGCCTGCAGTTAGGTCCATTTTTAAAGTTCTGAGGCTGCCATTTGTTTCTTATTGTATCCAAGATACACATGCAGATTATTTATGAGGAAAGCAGTGGTACTTTTGTCAACAAATAGTATTTAAACATGACGATTGAAACATGAACAGCGAAATGAGAAGATCTCAGCAAGGGAAATCTCAATACTAGCACATCTGAATTTCACTTAGAAAGTGCCAAGATTGTGTTTCAGAAGTGGTAATCAACCTTGTTTGTACATTGTCTCTCAGAGCTGATACGTTTGCATTCTTGTCTCTGCATTTCAGTGTTGTTCACGTTTGATTACTTACTGATTGTACACTGTCCTACACTAAACATCTGAACTGTGTCATAAGAGAAAGGGTGAAGCAGGCAGTGAAACAAGGAAGAAAGGGACACCATAGTGGAGGGCTTTTGAATAATTTGGTCATTTAGGGTTCTTTAACGTGCACTGACAATGCGCAACACACGTGTTTTCACATTTGAGTGGCAGTGAGATGTGACCAGAGCAACTAGGATTTGATCCCGCAACCTTGTGCTCTACAAATGTATGCCACAGCAACTCAGCCACTGTGGGAGGTATCTTCGCCTGACTTTTGCCTCACCAAGCCATAAAATGTGACTCCTTTCATTTCAGTCAGTCAGGCAACCCGTATTATATCAACAGAGTTCAGTCTGTTTACCATCCTGTGATTTTCAGTCTTGTGTACCTTTTTAGCAAATCGTTGACCAAACGCTATCATATGGTGCCTTTGGGGATTTCTCATTATTTGTGTGCTGAATAAACAAGCTTTCTACCGTGTTATGTCGTACGTCACATTTTCATTGAAGCAAAACCATAGTTTGTAATGATTTGGTTGAAATTGTAAGTCCTTAATATGCTTGAGTATACAGTTCTCATTTGATTTTTCTGCTTTTGTGTTGCCCACAGAAAGGTGTTCATTTTTTTATTTGCTGTGCATCCTTTTTTTTCTTGGCTATCTGAATGATGAACAATTCCCGATTTCATTTTTCAAGCAAAAGAGGGGCTAAGCGATCTGGTATCTTTTTGATACATATAAGCCTTCTGCAGCAAAATGCATTTTGCAGCGCCGGTCTTGTGTGCAAGCAAGTTAAGGCATCTTACAGAATGAAAATTTTCATCAAACTTCCAATCCTGAAGTGAACAGTGCATAGTTGTGGCAAACTTGTGTTGTTTTCTTGTTTTGGGGGCCACATCAGTACAGGGAAGTTCCTTGTAGGCTGTTTTGGGCTGCGCCGTGTGGGTCGTTAAGTATCCCTGGCCTTCCAAATCTCTAGTTGCTAAGAGGAACTTCCTCCCCTTCCAAAAGTTGGGACTTCCATGTATGCTACAAGAGCCCCTTGGTTTTGAAGCAAACCTCTCAGGGTTCCAAAATTTGACAAAGGCTGTTTGTATATACCACACATATCTCTCATGAGAAGCATCATTGCTAATTTTCCCCTAAGGGCCCCTGTAGTAGGATTCAAGTCAATAACGCAGCTTTTTCCTCGTCAAAGGACCCCCTTTCAGGCAATGCTGTCTGCAGATTCTCATGGCCCTGCTAGCATGAGAATGCAGGGAGTGGGACGTGGAAGGGGATTATTCCCCCCTTCCAAGGTCAAGGGTAGTCCCCTCCGCATTGTCACTCTAGCAGGGTCATGAAAATCGGAGAAAGCCAACGGCTGGAAGGGGGTCCTTTGATGGAGAAAAGTTGCTGTGTTCTTGAGCTGATAATGCAATCCAGTGTTTCGCCAATGACACTGTCTTGCTAAGTCACTCAGGAGATGAGCTGCAAAGCATGATCAATGAGTTATACAAGCAGAACGGTAGGCCTGAACATGCAGAAAACCAAAGTAATGTAGAGCAGTCTCGCAAGGGAAGAAGAGCAGTTCACAATTGCTAGTGAGGCGCTGGAACTGGTAAGGAAATGCGTCTACTTAGGGCAGGTAGTGGCTGCTGATCCGGATCATGAGAGGGAAATCACTAAAAGAATAAGAATGGGGTGGAACGCATATGGCAGGTTCTCTCAGATCATGAATGGTAGCTTACCAATATCCCTGAAGAGGAAAGTATGCAACAGCTGTATCTTACCAGTACCCACTTACGGGGCAGAAGCGTGGAGGCTAACGAAAAGGGTTCAGCTTAAGGACAATGTAGCGAGCTATCGAAAAAAAAAATGACAGGTGTAACGTTAACAGACTGGAAGCGGGCAGAGTGGGTGAGAGATTAAGCGGGTGTTAATGATGTCCTAGGCGAAATCAAGAGAAAGAAATGGGCTTGGGCAGGGCATGTAATGCGAAGGCAAGATAACCGGTGGTCCATGGGGGTAACGGAGTGGATTCCAAGAGAAGGCAAGCATAGCAGGGGGCGGCAGAAAGTTAGGTGGGCGAATGAGATCAAGAAGTTTGCAGGGATATGGTGGCCGCAACTGGCAAAGGACAGGGTTAATTGGAGAGACATAGAATAGGCCTTTCTCTTTCAGTGGGTGTAGTCAGGTTGATGGTACTGATGAAGATCACTGAGCCCGATGTGCTCCTGTGCACGGAACTTGTCACTTCAGATGACATTCTTGCGCAGGCACTGAAAATGGCAGTATTTGTTAGTTGCATTTCATAGCTAGTTTTGCATTGCACGGGGGGCTTAATCTGGCGTTGCTAGCCATTATAAGGCTAAATTTTCCTTAAAACATTATATCTTTGGTGGCACTTACATTTATTCAGATTAAATAATCAATCACAAATTATATCACTCTTTTTCTAAATCTTAGAATAAGCAATGCAATAAATTTACTATTATGCGGAAAATGAGAGTATGCTGTTCAAGAAGCAGTAAAGAATAATCTGCTTTTTACTTTATTGCAGGAAAAACAAACTGCTGATTGGAGGTTTAATTTGTCACAATGTACTGAGCTAGTCCGAGTAATGTGTACTTGGAGTTATGGACACAACTTGAAATGTAGAAGACATTGTGTCCTGTTTTGTCTTAATTCACACTGAATCAATCAACAACAATATTTATTCTAAATAATGTGCACATGTATGAACTACATCTTGAGGTGAGGGTACAAATATGCTTCCCTTCCTTTTTTCTTTATTAGTAAGAAAAAAGCGTGCAGATTCATGCTGATATGCATCCTTTAAATTAAGGAACTATGAGTGGTACTTTACTTTTGGCTTTGGCAGTGCGCTGCTAGTTGCAGGCACGAGAATTAGCTGCATTGATGTGCGAAGAAGATGGACGGTTCTTAAATGTTCTGTTCTCAGACTTGTACAACTGTACACACATATACTTCACGGCACGGGCGGGCACATTATAATATTTTATTTTCTTATCCCGCCAGATGGTACTGGTCCGCAAAACCGGAAATCAAACGAGCCGGCAACTGCGCGTAACGTGCGCGTCGACGTGAGCTGTACGTTCCTCTATGTATGTAGCCAGCGTACGCTACGCTTCAAATTAGTCCAGACATGTAATTTAGTTGTCGCATATGCGAAATGACCTCGTTGGCACGAATTACGCGGTCTGGATACGCTGTACGAAATAATCGCGTCGATGAAGAAAAGCATATCGCATACAGGGAAAATGCATAGCTTTAATGCGAATTCGTATGATTGCTGAGCGCTTGTCAGTCGGCCGCGAACCGAAACTTGGCGTCAGATATAATCTTGCCAATATTTGTTAAAGAAATGCAATCGCGGGATTGGTTTTGACTGTTCGATGCCACCATCCGGCTGGGTCACGGTCGCTGTTTGTTACGCGTTCATATGCAATGCACATTTCACAAATGTTGATACGTAGGAAGGAACGCATATATATATGCGTTCCTTGTTAAGGCTCGCCGCGCAGCTATAGCTGCGCGGCGAGCCTTAACAGCACATTGTCGGCTTGCATATTCATCGACCCACTGCAAGGAAGCATGGCGATATGCGTTAGATCTGCGTTAGATCTGCGCGCTACGATAACATCCAGTGCTATTCGCACTCTTGCAAAACACATCCAGCAGCCGTCGAATGAATTGCGTAGACGTGAAGGCAATATATGCGTGACTGAGCTCGGCGATGCATAGAGCTAATCGGCGATGTATGCATTGATCAGTGTGGTATCTACTTTGACAAACTGATTCGAGCTTGACTGCCCATTTTAACGAACACACCGCACATGCATGGAGACTGGATCGCGTTGATATGTTGAAAATCGAGCCGCGATTCTTTTCTATTAGTGCACAGAAAATTACCTATGACACGGAAGGAGACCATCCGAAGAAAAGCATGCTGACTGATATAACCGTACGGGTTGTCTTCATGGCATACAGTGTCAATATTTTGCTGCGCATACAAATTTACCTGTTTGCACGTTGCTATTGGCTACATGGCGTGTTCACCCAACAAGTTTCCTGCCGATTCAAGCCACTTATTGGTGTTGGCTTACTGGCGTCTTTGACCAACAGCTGTACCAGTCAGTATTTTCTTTCCAATTCAAGCCACTCTGTTGGTGTTGGCATAATTTCGCGTTCCGCCAACACGGCCCAGTAAGGAATCTGTTGGTGTTGGCTTACTGGCTTGTTTGACAAACAGAGTGCCAATAGCAATTCCTGTTTGCCATTCAAGGGCCAACAAGGAGAGACTGTTGGATTTTTTGATAGGGAGGGTTGTTTCCGCCCGCTCCGGAAAATGAAGCTTCTGCCAATGATTTCTCCCCTGGTGTCTAATCTTGCGCAATTGATAGGGGCGGCTCGCGGGGTTGTTCTCTCATTGAGCACGAAAAAGCAGGAGCATATTTTATATAAACCTGTTAGGTTTGCAACCATGGTCTTGGGGACTAATATACATAGAATTTTTAGTACTGCTTAGAAGGAAACAGCGCAAAAAGAGGACAAAGACAGGAACGTACAGCACAGGCGGTGACGTACAGTTGTAAGTCAGTGCCTGTGTTGTGCGTTCCTCTCTTTGTCCTGTGTTGACGCTGTTCCATTTTAAGGAATGTTAAACCAACTAGCCAGCAACAACACCCTCGTGAGTGTTTAGCACACTGGAATCAGTGCGAAAGCAAGGATTTGTGCTAAGCAGAAGACGACGAAGAGCGGACAGTGCCGCGGGACGGAGAGCCCGCGCTAGTCCTTCTGCGAACAGGCAAGGGAAGAGACAACGGACTATTTTGCTCGGGTTGCTGCTACCGATCGGATTAGTGCTTATGCACAAATAGCACTGACTGCTGACTCCAGGACAGTATTCGCCCCTGTTAAGCCAAAAGATGCAATTGCTTATCGGCGAGGTGTATGGTGAAACCGCACTCTTCTCTGATGGACACACACACAAATTCTTAAGAATGAACTGGAAAAAAAAAAGTATATACGAGCTGCAACGTATAATTTATTGCTACCTTAGTACATCTCTAGAACACACCCCTGCAGAAGGCGACGCAGAAAGAAGCGATACGGCGCAGTAAAGAGATTCTCCGTCTCCTGCTCCGGCATGCACTGATCATGCTACGCGCTGGCCAACAAAGTTTGGTTTGCTTGGTTTATAACGTCGTAGTGGACGCCTCGTGATAATTCCTACCGGTTCGTTAACGCGCACTGACGTCGCACATACACGCACGGACCTCTAGTTTTCCGCCCCCATCGAAATGCGTCCCCGTGGCTGGGATCGAACACGCGTTTTTCGGGTCAGCAGCATAGAGCCGTAACCACGGCGACTGTGGACAACAAAATGGCGAAAACCGTGTTCAAACAGGAATGTTATCTGTTTGTCCAGCATACAAGCATTCTTATACCCCTGTCACACTAGCAAATTTAATGTCATTCGAACCTAATGGCATTCGATGCATCGAATGTCATTTGGTGTCTTTCGGTGCTACACGGAAAAAAATAATGCCATTCGAAAATGGTGGCATCGACGATCAGTGAAGAAAACATAGTCCAACTGAACGACATCAGCGCGCATAAAAGATGTTTGAAATTGTTGTGCAGTGTTTGAAAAGCGAGTGAGAACATTTGTGTGTCGTATTATAAGCTTAAAATATTATTTCCGGCCATTCTGCACCACTTTAGCCAACAAAAGCCAAGCCAAGTGCAAAGTCAACCACAAATCCGACAAATGTAAACAAACAAAATGGCTGACATGGCGGCGCGCGGACACGCGCGGAGCTTGGAAATGACTTCCAAAAGGTGAACTGCTCAGTTACGTCTTTAAGTACCTTCGAGCTTAACAAACATGGCACGCCTACCAGCAAGAATCACGCAACCCAAAATGACCGACGGTCGCGGGAAGGACGCTGCCTCACGCTCGGCCGCTGCTGTTGGCTGCTGCTGAGACCGAGAGTAATAGCTATCCACGACTGCCTGTAGTGTGAACAGATTCACACCAACATTACCTTTTTTTATCAGAACTAAATAAATGCACTTTCTAAGTTTGGCAGTGTGCACATTATGTTTTCGCGTCGCTTGTTCCTGCTGCGTATCTGGTGTCCAGAGTACGCATTCGGTTCGAGATCGAATGCGAATGAGTTCCCCTAACTCATTCGATGGCGAATGTCATTCGAACCTAATGGCATTACATGTTCCTGTGTAGCAGCCGATTAATGACATTAGGTGCTAATGTCATTCGATTCGAATGACATTAAATTTGCTAGTGTGACAGGGGTATTAGTCATAAAAGAAAACCTCTTAACCACTCTGCACAAGAAAAAAAAAAGAGGCTTTGGTAGGAAGTTGTTTTCGCTTACCCTGGAGGTGTGGGAAGAAGTGGGACGCGTCGTCTTCCAGACTAGACGTGTTAGCGATGCATCGATGCCACGGCGCGTTCTAATCACGCCGGGCGGCACTGACCACCGGACAACCGTACGCGCAGAACTGCTGACAAGAAGTGGTTGCGGTGCGGAGAGAGAGAGACGACGGGAGACCAACACCAAGGGGAAGGAGTTGGGAATGTTCTCGGTGGAGAGAAGGAAGCCCCACGTGCAAGCGTGGCTTTTTGACAAGGGTGCATGACCGCCGAGGGAGCGAGCCCCCGTTCACCCACTTCTAGGAAAAAGAAAAAAGAGGGGAGAAAGACATCAACATCGTACAATGCCTTTCTGTCTGCCAAGGTCCGGCTAGCGCTTGTCGGCGGTTGTCACATGAGGGAAAACTGGCGCGCCGGTCGGCACTTGCGAACTGCCAGTCCACTGCAAACCTGGACACATGGTCCAGATGGCGTTGACCCGGTGCGGCAAGCATCCATGCGGCGCTAAAAAATCTCCCCCTGTTCCTCCTTGGCTCAGGGCAGGGAGGGGGGGGGGGGGGGTTGTCGCGGGTGTTGTATGATTGATGAAGGGCTGATGGGTTGTGTATTACCCTGAAACAAGGCGCTTTCGTGGGCCAATTCCCCTTCTGACAACGGCAACTCGAGCTCCGCCCACAACCAGTGCCACACTTGCCCACCGCGCAGTAGTGCTTCAGCGCTGCTTGGCTTGGTGTGCTTGAAGTGGGCAAGAGAAAAGACAAAACAGCATTAGAAAAAACGTATTGCCAAGCATGGAATCGGCAAGCCGCAGTACTCAATGGCAAAGAATTCCACTCTTTTATGGCCGAAACGAGAGGAGGCCAAAACAAGCTAGGACGGCGGCTGGCAGGCAGATTTTGCCTCCATCGAAATTCAACCACCGCGGCCGGGATCAAATCCGCGTCTTTCGGGTATGGAGGCGAGCGCCATAACCACTGAGCCACCTCGGCGGCCTTCGAGAAGTTTGTGGTATTCAGCTTCATCTGGGGCAGTCAATGTTTCCTAAATTCGCCTACATATGAGTATATTTGGTACCAATAATCACTGTCTGAATTTACGCATAGTTTGTGATACTGCTGGTTTTCCTCCAATTAGTGTCTCATATGAGAGAAGCCAATAGCCACAGAAACTAAGAAACACAGGGGATTTTTTGCATTTATTTGTTTTGTGGTGTTGATCAATGGAGAATATTACTGAATATGTTACAGCTTAAAGATAATTTATTAGAAAATCAGAAGAAAAAACAACCACATGCCGCCGGTGGGAACCGGAGAGCGAGAAACAGCAGCTGCGCGGCGGTTCCGCCTCGACCAGGCGTAACAGACGAGGTTCTAGTTTTTCCGGCAAGCTAGATGGCAAGCCTTAGAGCCAGATGGAATTTTGGATTCACTGGAAAGATAACAGACGTAATAATTCAGACATTGCGTCAAATGCATAAGCTTGTTCGCTTGGTATAAACCGACACCAAAAGCCAGAAGCAAGGGCGTCCGCAGAATTTTTTTCAGGGGGGGGCCCATTGGTTGTTGGCGCCGGAGGGGGGGGGGGGTATATTCGTAGCGAAAAGGCACTATTTGCGGAGTAAATTTATTTATTTATATATAAATAAAAAATAAGTAAAATACACACATGAAAGAAAATTACAAGCAGCAAATTAAAGCGCGGATTGTAGAGATACATTGGAGTTTATCAACAAAGAAACAATTAAAATTAATAAAAATGCAAAAAGATACTATCAATACTCGAAGTGCTCAGTCTTACTGCATACGGGTTCTCGACTCACCCGAATTGATGACCAGCACACAGCGCAATATGTTCACAAACACGCAACTACAGTCACTCAGTCAGTCTTCCTTGAACAGCAACTGTAGGCGCCTCGGATTTTTCTGGGCGAATTGCGTAGTTACACGGGTGATAAATTCATTTCTGTGCTTCATTACACGCTCTCAGTGCACAGTCATCATATATATTGATTGGAAAAATGGTTGAACGAGTACGTTGAAAACAAAAGATGACTATATACAACGAAAACTTATTTACAAGATAAATGCACGCTCGCAGCTTCATACACCTCGCTCCATCTTGCTCGCGCATCCGCACAGTCGAGCAACCGCACACACACTGCTCGCCGCTCGTCGTTTTCTCGTCCGCTGTCTTGGTTGTTCTCACCTTCGTTGACAACCCGCCACTAAAAACACCGAAGCACAAACACAGAGGCGCGCACATGTGCAAGGGCTTACTTGCCACAATATCCACGAATGCGCACTTTTGGGGTGTAAGGAACGCCGCGCGACTTCCGAGGGGAAGGGACACCCGCAACTAATTCGGTCGGAAAATTTGTTTTTGTGCTTTTATGGGGTTCAGAGCCCCAAAACGACTCATGCTATAAGGGACGGAGTAGTACAGAGTTTCGGATAATGTCGACCACCTGGGTCTCTTTACCATGCACTGACACGCACAGTACATGGGCGCTGTTGTGATTTGAGGCCCAGCCAGAGGTGACAGGCGAGCCAGGCAGGCGCCATCGGGCTGCGTTGACCAAAGGCGCTGGTTTTCGGAGAAGACGCAAGGAACGCTGGTGTGGGGGCGCCTCTGGAGACTGCGTCGCCGTGAACAAAAGCAGCTAATCCCCTTTGCCGAAGGTTCTGAAAGCGGCGCTTCTACCGCACTGAGCTCTCCCGTGGATCGGAGGAGACAGCGAGCGGCGGCGGCGCCAACTCGTCGCCCGCTTGCCCCTGAGCAGCCCGACAAAGCGGGGGTGGACACGGCTGATTTGTCCTTCCCCCCTCAAGAATTCATCGGTGGCCGGCGTACGAGCGTAACCTGATTCTAGCGAGCGACCTGTGCCCTCTTAGCGCGCGAGCGGCGCGAACTTGATTACTTTTGTATTTTGTAAATAGTGTACAAAGCTCTCCCCTGCCCTTTCTCGCTGTCGCTCCCCTCTATACTTCTCCTCACTATCCTCTCCCTTTCCCTTTCGTTTCCGCCGGCTGCAGCTCGGGTGCTTAAGATATTAGATAGCAATTGCCGCGGCCGGCAACACTCTTTTGCTTCACTTTTTATTTTTATTTTTTTTTAAATAAACCACTACCACCACCACCACCTGTGCCCTGTGCACTGTCTGCCTCCGTGTCGCTATCTCTCTAGAGATCAAAGAAACAGACACCCATCTCGAAACACATGCTCGCCGGTGCCGCTGCATGTCTGCAACAGGTCGTCCTTCAGCAGAGCTGGCGGTGGCGTGGTTTGAAAACGGCGGAACGACGCGCGCCCGGACGCGGCATTTCGCAGATGTGACCAAGCGTCGAAGCGGGGCTGCTTTTACCCTTTTGGCTGAGCGCACCACCTCCCCTGGCGTGCGGCCATTACTCACGGTTCGAGTGAGTGATTTTCCAGGGGGGTGCAGCCGCCCCCCCTTGCCCCCCCCTCCGGACGCCCATGGCCAGAAGGCCAACAAAGGAAGGATCTGAAGCAGTTGTGGGTGCGCCTTTCGGCAAAACGCGCCTGTGTGAGTATGTTGGCAGTGCTGGGTGCAGCTTTTATATACTCTTTTTACGGGGATCACCGCTTGCAGCCCTTCCAATGCTCTCAGCCCCTTAGTGAAAAAGAGACGGGGGACGCCCCCTCTAACGATGGACTGTCTGAATGCCAGAAACACTGAGGAAGCCAAATTCCTCCTGCCCCATCCACGAAAACCCGCCTGCACTTTTTCCCAAGTATACTTGCTGTTGTTTTCAGTAGCAGTGAGCCTTCCTCAGAAAAACATAGGGCTCAAAATAGAGGATATCCAAGGCGGGAAGGGCTACATAGATGAGGTGTGAGTCTACCTGATAAGATTTCTTTCTAACAATTGTCGCAAAGGGAGATTTAACGCACGCAGAGTTCACAGGAAATGAAGCTGGTCCTAACTTTTCCGTCTTCCTTTAGCCATTCATTGAGTAAGAGCGGAAAGGCGAATGCCTTTCCTTTCCCTTTCTTTATTCCTCCCTTTCTCATTTTTATGTCACGGGGAGTAGGCTTAACTATGTCGACGTCCATGGCTATGGGACGTCCGTTTCCGAAACGGGCAAAATATGACGCCCTCCACGACTATCGTGGCGTCCGTTTCCGAGACGGGCAAACTGTGTCGACGTTCATGGATATCATGACGTCCGAAAGACCTTCGCGGAACTCGAACCGACGACCTTCACGGAACTCGAACCCACAATATTGCGGGATTCGACGCCATGACCTTCAATGACTCGAACTCAAGGCCTTTTTGATATCCCTATCATCATCATCACTATACCCACTATCAGTATCACTGTCACTACTACTATCTATCTCTAGCACTGATCCCTATCGGTAGCTATAATTATCACTATCAGTAGCCATCATTCTCACTACCATAACTATCTCTACCCTCTGTCACTGTCGGCAGCTATCAATATCATCCTTACAACTACCACTATCTATCTTTAGCACTGTTACTAATAATAGATATCGTTATCACTGTGTATTACTATTTTTTCCTATTTACTATCATTACATATACATGGCCTGTTCTGAAAGTAGTAGGACTCATTTTTTTAAACAAAATTTATTCAAGAGAATAGTACAAACGATTGCAATTTTTCAAGGTAACACCCTTCCGCACCTACACGCTGCTGCCAATGAGTTTTACAGTTTTCGTACGCCTCCAGGAACGCCTGGACCGGAATGCTGTTTAGCTCCCTCGTCACGGCCTGTTGAACCACCTCTACCAAGGGCGTCCGCAGAATTTTTTGCAGGGGGGGGCCCCGTTGGTGCCCCGGGGGGGGGGGGGGGGGGGGGGGGGGTATGTTCGTAGCAGAAAGGCGCTATTTGCGGAGTAAATTTATTTATTTATATATAAATAAAAATTAAACAAAATGCACACATGAAAGAAAAATTACAAACAGCAAATTAAAGCGCGGCTAGGAGAGGTACATTGGAGTTTATCAACGAAGAAACAACTAAAATTAATAAAAATGCAAAAAGATGCTATATCACTTCGTGGAGAAGAGTGCTCAGTCTTGCTGCATACGGGTTCTCGACTCACCCGGATTGATGGCCAGCACACAGCACAATATGTTCACAAACACGCAACTACAGTCGCTCAGTCAGTCTTCCTTGAACAGCAACTGTAGGCGCCTCGGATTTTTCTGGGCGAATTGCGTAATTACACGTGTGATAAATTCACTTCTGTGCTTCATTACACGCTCTCGGTGCACACTCATCATACACATTGATTGGAAAAACTGTTGAACGCGTACGTTGAAAACAAAAGATGACTATATTTACAACGAAAACTTATTTACAAGATAAATGCACGCTCGCAGCTTCATACACCTCGCTCCATCTTGCTTGCGCATCCGCACAGTCGAGCAACCGCACACACACTGCTCTCCGCTCGTCGTTTTCTCGTCCGCTGTCTTGGTTGTTGTCAGCTTCGCTGACAACCGGCCACTAAAAACACCCAAGCACAAACACAGAGGCGCGCACACGTGCAAGGGCTTACTTGCCGCAGTATCCCCGAATGCGCACTTTGGGGGTGAAAGGAACGCCGCGCAACTTCCGAGGGGAAGGGACACTCGCCACTCCAGTCGGAAAATTTGTTTTTGTGTTTTTATGGGGTTCAGAGCCCCAAAACGACTCAGGCTATGAGGGATGGAGTAGTACAGAGTTCCGGGTAATGTCGACCACCTGGGTCTCTTTACCATGCACTGACACGCACAGTACATGGGCGCTGTTGTGATTTGAGGCCCAGCCAGAGGTGACAGGCGAGCCAGGCAGGCGCCATCGGGCTGCGTTGACCAAAGGCGCTGGTTTTCGCAGAAGACGCAAAGAACGCTGGTGTGGGGGCGCCTCGGGAGACTGCGTCGCCGTGAACAAAAGCAGCTAATCCCCTTTGCCGGAGATTCTGAAAGCGGCGCTTCTACCGAACTGCGCTACCCGTGGATCGGAGGAGACAGCGAGCGGCGGCGGCGCCAACTCATCGCCCGCTTGCCCCTGAGCAGCCCGACAAAGCGGGGGTGGACACGGCTGATTTTACCTTCCCTCCTTAAGAATTCATCGGTGACCGGCGTAACGATAGGCGAAAACAAGATGCCCCGTGCACTGTCTGCCTCCGTGTCGCTATCTCTCTAGAGATCAAAGAAACAGACACCCATCTCAAGGCGGCTCGAAACACATGCTCGCCGGTGCCGCTGTATGTCTGGAACAGGTCGCCCTTCAGTAGAGCTAACGATGGCGTGGTTTGAAAACGGCGGAACGACGCACGCCCGGACGCGGCATTTCGCAGATGTGACCATGCGGGGCTGCTTTTGCCCTTTTGACTGAGCGCACCACCGCCCCTGGCGTGCGGCCATCACTCACGGTTCGAGTGAGTGATTTTCCAGGGGGGTGCAGCCGCCCCCCCTTGCCCCCCCTTGCCCCCCCCCCTCCGGACGCCCATGACCTCTACCGATCCGTGATGTTTCCCCTCGAGTGTCGATTTTATTATCGGGAATAGAAAAAAGTCTGGCGGGGCCAAGTCGAAGCTGTAGGAGTGCTGAGGCAGCGCTGCCACCTTGTGCTGGGCAAAAAAATCGGGGTCTTCATTCACATGATGAAGAAGATCCTACCGGTTGGCCTTTTCCTCCTCTGACAATACTCCCGGCACCAACTTCGCGCACGCTTTCCTCATGGATAAGTTTTCTGTCACGAACTCAAAAACTTGGCTTTGAGGAATGCTCAAGTCATCAGCAATCATTCTGATACTCATTCTACGATCACTGTTAAGTAAATGTTGCACTCGCTACACATTTTCGTTGGTCTTGCTGGTCGAAGGGCGTCTCGAGCGGTCGTCTTCCTCCACTCTTTCCTTACCTTCTCGGAAAAGCTTGTGCCACTCAAAAAACACCTGATCTACCCATGGAAGCGTCACCGTAGGCCTAATTAATCATGTTGTGAGTCTCTTTGCCCGTTTTACCAAGATTTACTAAAAATTTGATCGCGTATCGCTGATCCAGTAAACGCTCGACGATTCTGCGTGACGAGACGTTTCGACAGGGGTTCACAGTACAAGCGACCTCCTCTCTTCAACGGCCGAGAGCCTACTGCCGATTTTCCCCAGCATTCCCAATATCCCCTTTCAACGATCCTGCACGCGCAGACAGCCTCTCGTCCGCCCGTTCGCCCAGGAAAAAACCAGTCCTACTACTTTCACAACAGGCCCTGTATATGTAGCATATCAACTGCTACTTGATCAACTTTTACATGGTGTTTTATCACCACACAACTTGTGATTGACAGTTCTTGCGGACAGCCTGCGCCTACAACTTCCGTCCACGTCACCCATGCGCCAAGAAAGGGTTTCGCCTTAGGCTTTCCCTCTCAATCTTGTAGGGGGAAATTGCGTTGATGATGATTATTGAAGGATGCTTGACGTCTTGCATATTCGATATTGCTCAATCACGTTGCTAGAGGACACTTCTAGAGAGGTTAACTTTTCGTTAAAATTAATAAAACAAAGCAATATAAAAGCTAATAGAAAACTTATTTACACTTGGCTGACTCGTAGTTTTACGTGACTAAACCAGCCCTCGGTCCTGCCGAAACAGCTGGTTCTGAACCCAATGTCCTAACCCTCGGTGGGGACGGTAACAAGTCAGGTAACTCTACAAACATCCCCCCAATAAATCTTTGGGGAAAGGAAAACATCATAAATCAACAAGCGTGAACGGACAACACAGCCGATCAATGATTGGGGAAAGAGGATAGCTCATCTCGAGAAACACTGCACAAATATGTATGTACACTTTCCACCATCACGATTTCGGAGGATCCTACCTTCCTCCCGTGAGCTGCGCCAACATTCTCGCTTTCTCACGGTGCAAGATATATCAGCTTCCGGTTGACCCTGGTTCGAAGATAGTCACCTCAAGGCCCATCTGTTTAATATTGTTACTTACAAACTGTTATCAAGCCTGCTGCAATTTCCTGTTGACCGCGCATCAAGCTGTTAACGCGCGCCGCTGTAGACATGGGACAAAAGCCGCTCGACGCGGATCCGCCTCACCGCAAGAACGTGCACAACGGGATGCGACCTGACGTATGCGTTGCCGGATGGAGTTTGACCTCTCCCGTTTTTTTTTTCGGAATCCTCCGCTATACGGCGCCCCCCTATCACGCTGGGCTTCGGCAGGGATGCCCATTGTCTCCCCTCCTCTACCTGCTGTATGTGTGCGGACTGGAAAAGGCACTTCTACAGGCAAAACTGGGATTCGGCTTTAAGTACAGCACCAGAGGAATTGACAACTCCAGCCGACTGCCGGGTCTTGCCTTTTCTGATGACATAGTAATTATGGGAGAAACACCACAATATGTACAGAAAATGCTAGACGTTTGTGCCGTGGAGCTGCGAAGCCTTGGACTCAAGTTCAACCAACGAAAATGCATGGTTGTTCAGCTGGCGGGCGAGGCGACTGATCAGCTGTTGCTGATGCTGAACGAAGAGCCCCTGACAGTCGACACATCGTACAAATACCTGGGCATAAATTTGTGCGCTGAGACTGACATGTTCAGGCTGCACGAGGCCAAGGTCCGTCAGTCTGCTCTCCGAGCGCAGTGCATCCTCAGACGTCGGTGCCTGTGGGGGTGCCATCAGTACACTATGGTCCGCGACCTCTGGAAGCTCGCGCACGTACCAGGACTCACGTTCGCCAACGCGGTGGTCTGCCTCCCATCAGCCCCCAGGAATTGGCTAGAGCGCAGACAGACAGAGGTCGGCCGCACTGCAGTCGGTTGTCATGGACGGGTGGCCAATGCAGCCATCCAAGGCGACCTTGGATGGTCTAGTTTTGAGGCAAGGGAGGCATGCAGCAAGCTAGAGTACCGCGGTCGACTCCAGTTCATGAGCCGCGCCCGATGGGCTAGGCGGGTCTTTGAATATCTCGCTGCGACATGCCTACGCACTACATGGGTGAAGCGCCTCCACCGGATAGAAGGCAAGTATGGCCTTTTCCAGACACCCATAAATGCCGAATCAGCAACGGCGTGGAAACAGGAGGCAAGGAGACGGGTCCAAGAACGGGAGAATAAGCAGTGGCTGCAGGCGCTCGCTGAAAAACCGACACTGGCTGTGTACCGCGAGTGCAAGAACAGCATCGGACCCGAAAAGATCTTTGACAACGGCCTTGGTAGCACACTGCTGTTTGAGGCCCGGGCCGGAGCGCTGCGGACACTGGTGTACCGCCGTCGCTTCGATGCAACATCAGAAGCACAGGCAGCACTATGCCGAGCGTGTGGCGATGTGGAGGAGACCATCGAGCACCTGGTGATGTCGTGCCAGAGACTCCATCCGATGCCGACAGAGGGCACCACATTCCCTCAGGCGCTCGGCTTTCACGACCCTGCGGTGGACGACGAGGGAGACAACTCCAAGCACAAGAGCGAGGGTGTGCTGCGAACCAAGCGTCGACTGACTCTTTGGTGGCGCACTGTGTCTAACCGCGCGAAACCGCAGAGTCGGATGTGAACGCGGTCGATGAGCGAACTCCTTGCTTTGAACTTTGCGTTTTTTTTTTCTCTCCTTTCTTGTGCGCTTTCATCTCGTTTTTTTGTGTTTTTTTGTTTTTTGGTCTGGGTGCTCACTTTAGTGGTGCCCGCCCGTTACAAAGGGTACGGCCTCAAGTATCTATCTATCTATCTAGCGAGTGTGACTCACCGCCTTCTCTGCAGTTTTGCAGAGGGCAGAAGAAAAAAACGCGATGGGCATTCCATATCGCGAACCCGGACAATGCACAGCACCGCGAACTTCGCTCCCCTCCTTTTGCTTCGGCACGGCCACCGATGCTCAACCCACTCAAATTTGCCAGCAATGTGGGTACCACGTGCGCACGCAGACGCTGCTGGCTGGAGTATGTCGTCTGACCCACCCACACTGGTGAGGGTTCGTCGCAGCGCCGCAAGGCGGCGACTCTTCTCTATCTCACGGCCAATAGAGGGGCTTCAGCGTTGCCCTTACCCATGCCCTTACCCAAGCCATGCGAACGTATGCAGCGGCGATGCCCTGCGCATGGCTTCCTTACCCTCGCCGCCAGATAATTTTCCTCTTCCACAAAGCGCTCAGAGTCTTTCGCTTCGCAGTGCTGCTAAGACCTAGCGATAAGGTGGAGCACGTCGGCTACAGTGGACGAGCCTACTGCAGCGACGTCAGACTCTGTCCTGCCTTCGGTAAGCTGAACGAGTTTTTCTACTAAAATTTTTGTTGGGCACAGATGTTAATAGTTTTTCTTCCTACCGCCTCACTCAAGGGATGTTCTTGTGCTTGGCAAACACGTAATAGAGGCTTTTAGTACAGTGCGCACGCATTAGAGTATGCCTTTCGTTCTAAAAGCTTTCGCTTTAACGCCATACCGCCTGTTGATGGCGACTGCTGTCCTCGCAATATTTAGCTGCGGAAATGAACCGTAAAAGCAATGGAGGTGCTCTGACGGCGCTGGAACACGACGTGTTATCTCAACTGCGGTCGCTCGTTGCGATTCTTCTTATGTGAGTTCATGCTTTATTGTCGTGAAACTTTTCTGAAATAATTCGTAACTCAGCCCAAGTAACCGATAGTCGGCCCAGCAACTTCTTTATACCAAGGTCAACCAGCGCTCGTTACATGGAGGTCTCAAATACACGCGCTTCAATGGGGATGGCGTTGCGAATAGGTGAGGAGATGGTCCCTCGCACTTCGGGACAAGGACAAGCCATCCACTGCCCGGGTGACGAGTGCTCGGGCGTGCTCCAGTGGCGTGTTTCTGCCACAACGTTGCCTATGCCAACGCATGCAGCCCACATATCTGTCACTACCGCCACGCGGCTTCTGAGACGTGTCCACTGTCCCAGGGGGGCCAGCTATGCTACTCTGCTTTCGAAGCCCCCGCTCTTGATCGGCTTCCCGTTTAGCCAGTTTACGCTCCCTATCGGTTGCTAAATCCCTCGGACGGTTGGTAATGTCGACCGGATGATCAGACATCTGCGAGCACCCACTCTCGAGGGCATCTCCCTCGCGTCATACACGCCGCGCTCATCCTAAAACCCCGTTCCTAAGAATGTCCACCCTGGACACTGTAAGGGAAGACTTCACGTAAGACGTTTACTCTAGCCCTCTGCCAGAGACGTGTTCCAAGCGAACAGCCCCAAGCGATGACGATGGGAATTAACAGGCGAAAGAGAATGAAGTCGCAGCCAGAGAGGCGACGACGACGAAAGTGAATGAAGTGCTCACACTGACTACCCGCGCGGGCAGAAGCAGTCAGCCTGGCCGCGGTTAGTCCGATGCAGAGCGCCGAATGATTGGCTTGAGGCGGAAACGTGTACAATTTCAGTCTCGCGGTAACGGCGGTCCGTAGGAGGTTCAACAGGAGTGACGCGGTAGTTCACTGGAGAAGTTTGGTTGAGCACCAAGTAGGGACCAATGAAACGGGGCTGAAAATTGTAGCACCGGTTTTTGCTGCGATGCAAATGCAAGCATATTTGTTACAGGGGCTACTTATTTGCTAAGTTTGATTTGATAACTGAAATTTCTGCCTGTCTTTCAGCAGGTTTCGCATGTGCATGGGAACAGCGTGCGGTGCATACATCGCTATTCGATACTGGTTCGGTGTTTCTGCTTCACACGCGCAGCCAGAACGCGCTCAGATTAAATGTTTGGAGGTGTAGTAACGGAGTGATCCGTTCGGCGCTTTAATCACTCGCCACCACACACATTCTTTTTCTACAACACAACAACCACCATTTATTACATGGAGGAGAAAAGGCGGCACACTAAATCACCGACCACGGCAAGTCCACAACACCACACACACTCCCTGACAACCCCGTCTCTTTCCCGTCCCCACCGCGACCGTCCCGACCTTTTCCCAGGAAGGGCATATAATCCCCTCCGAGGTCGTCGTGCGGGGAGGTTCGGCGCGTTCGGCGCCCACTGGTCTCAGGGCAAAGGGGTAATGCCCTGTGCGGCTACCAGCGCCCGTTCTAACCCCCCCCCCCCCCCCCCCAGAATGCGTGGAGTGCATTCTGCCGCACCGGCCTTCGGAGAACTCAGCCGCGCGACACTCCTTTCTCTCAAGAACGTACGTTATTGTCCCTGCCGTTAAACACTTCCTCCACTCTCCCAAGCTTCCACAGCAGGCGGGGAAGGGGTTCTCTGAGTATCACCAGCTGCACATGCAAAATTCACATGCACCTGCAAAATGGTCCACGACATCTGTGTGGCGCAATGTATTCTACAGTTCGTTCAGTTCTTTTGCTGCTCGCTTGAAGGTCTGCGCGTTGTCCGAATAAATTTTATTTATTTTTATTTATAAATACTGCTGTCTCTGAGGAGAGACATAGCAGGAGTGGGTAGATACATGAGAAAAACATATAACATGGGTAGCATAGAAATAGATAACACAGAAGTATTAAAAACAGATCAACGGGTCAAATTGTCAGGCAACTGAACAACAAACTCTTCAATTGGCAATGAACGAAGTGAGCCGTCCAATCCAGTCCAAATTTCAACAGTTAGAGGAAAAAAAGAAAATTTAAAACAATCTATATGTGGTTTGAAGGGAACAATGTTTAATGGGTGGTTCCGTCGGGTTGCACGGAACACAATGCCACAAGCACGCACCACCGTTTTCACGAGATCTCTACCGCGCAGGACCCAGTACCTCTCACGCAGTTGCACGAGTGTGTCCCTTGCTCCGGCGTGCAGCATATTTCGGTGAGCGTTGACCGACAGGAGAGTGTAATACCGATGGTCCTTCGGCAGGACGATGGGGCTCTTTTCGTAGGTTATCTAACCTTCATCGTCGGACATCTTCGTTTCCAGCTAGCTTCCATGGTAGGCCAACTTCACACCTGTCATTGCGTGTAGTGATGGTGTTCTCAAACCTTCGTACTACTTTGTTCTCGCTTGGGTTTTCTGCCGGTGTGTTGTTTTCCTCAAATGTGTATCGCAGAAGAATCGCCTGGGCGCAACTCAGTTCCGGAGAACACGAACTGCTCTTTCTTGCACCGCCCATCCGAACATCGTCTCTAACGCGGTCAGGCTGCCTTTTAGACGACGAATTTGGCCTGTCACCGCTCCCCAGTAATGGTCCGATCCGATCAGAATAATAATTGAGCGCTGCTCTAGCTCTTTCAGGTCATCGCCTAACTGCAGCCAAGGCGGTCTAATTCTTGTATGATACTTTAGTCTGGGCTTGGGAGATCCTGTTGACAGATAGTCGGTGTTTCGAGAGCGTCAATCGCGTACCTTCTGTTATTCCGCCTGCTTCGCAAAGTCAGCTGAACCCTTCGAAAGGTGTGTTCTTGTTTACGGTCTCCAAACACGCCGACTGTTAGGATTTCGGTACCGAGCAGCTTGCAGTTCAGCTCCTTTGATAGCTGTTCAGTAATGAAGGAGGGCTGGCTACCAGTGTCAAACATAATTCTAGCCAGTTTTCTTTTCTTCTGACTCTCGGCCCATGCTGTCACAGTTTGGAGCAGAACCGCCGGTGTCGCGCCACACTGCGTTTCTTGTAGGCTGACTGGACCAGCGCCTTCGTTTTTGCCCTGCTGACTCTCATGCGGTCGAGCGTCTCGCCGGTTGGGAATGAAGCTCGGGTCGCACATCGTTGAGGCATGCCTGCCGCGACACTTGCTGCAAGAATCAAGCTCTTGCACATCCTTGCCGTATGTTTTGGCCTCGTACATCGGAAACATCGGCCGTGCTCACGTAGCATGCGCTTCTTCTTCGGCAACTCCCTGGCGGTGGTGCAATTCTCCGTTGCATGCTGTTCTGACTTGCACAAGAAGCATTCTACGTCCTTCATTGTGCCATGCAGGGCTGCCGCAGACGAGTGTCGAGGCTTGCCAGGATATGCTGCACTCTTCGCCAGTTCATACGCATGATTACGGGACATGGGCTTACCAGTTGCGTCGTTGAGTTGGTCCCTGCCCGCCCTTTCTCGGCTCTCAACTTCGATCCGAAGGAATTCCAGAAGTGCGCGCAGCTCTTTCTTATGCACTGACTCTGTTCTTGTCTCGGAGCTGGTGTCGGTGGTTGAGGCGTTGCCGTTGCTGGAGCCCTCTGCGTCCTTCGAAGTCATCATCCTGTTGTACAGCAGGCTCAGGTTGTAGGGAAGTGCCCAGAGTACAAGAGGGTAGAGCATTGTGCAGTAAAATTCGTCTCCTACACCCAACGCCTTAAGGCCTCGCATGTGAGCCTGAAGGCTGTCATACCAGCGCCGCAGAGTGCGGGCACTGCCTGTCGATGACACCTGTGCGGCAGCCATGAGGCCCTCCATCTGGTCCTGAATGAGGATGGCTTGATTAGCGAATCGCTGCTTTAGGATGTCAATGGCGTGGTTGTAGCACTCCGCCGTCAGTTGCAACCCCTCGATGGCAGATGCTCCGTCTCATGTCAGTGCAGATCAGGGTGTCGAACCGGCATTTTTTCGGGTTCGGTTCGGGTTCGGGTTCACGCCTTTCGGGTTCAGTTCCGGGTTCGGCTCCAGAAGGCCATTCCGTTCCGGTTCGAACCGGTTCGGACCGTCTCGAACCGGTTCAAACGGGTTCAAACGGGTTCAGGACTAAAAAAGTTAGAACGCAGATGGGTTTCAGTCAACCTTGCTATGCGTTTTCTTTGTTCTTGCACATCGCAATACAAAATAAAAAAAAATGCAAAGATTTGTTTACGAGAACATAAAACTGGGCTAGTTGGTAAGGATTCCCAAGCAGCGCAGGTAATCGGCCCAGTATTGGAAATGGATGGTTTCACTCTGGTCCTTATTTGTAGGAGACCGGTCTTTGCCGATACGTTTCCAATATTGGCCCGGTTAACTGCGCTGCTTGGGTTCATGCTTAAGCAGCGCAGTAAACAGGACGAAAGGATGTATGGAGACGACATAGACACTAACAACTGGTTATTACATTGTGGGAAAAGTATACGAAGGCGCAGGACACAGGGAACAATCCAAATAACAGAAGAGCAAAGATTAAAACTAAAAAACCGTACTGCGCATGCACATCATAGTGGAGTCATGACGTCTTTTTCAACGAAATTCGAAGGCTATATTCCATAGTAGACGGCACTCCCCTATATCCTGGACCTCACACAGTTGCCACGTAAGCCTAACTCCTTATCCACCAAATTGAAGGATGGTGAAGCAACACGTTCATCTGCTTCCTTCCTGATCATAAAGGCCTCCACCATCTCCCTACAAATTCGATCAGGGTGATTAAACAGGAGACTTGTCCTTCTAAGTGCAAAGCAATGGGCATTTGTTCGAACATCAAAGATGGGTGAAAAAGTAGCGGTGTCGTACAACTTGGCTTTGCATTGCAGCGAGTGAACGATTGCTTCCCACAGTAGATAAGACAAGTGTCCTGTTTAATAACCCTGTTTGCATTTTTAGGGAGTTGGTCGAGGCCAATGGGATCAGGAAGGAAGCAGATGAGTGTGTTGCTTCACCATCTATCAATTTGGTGGATAAGGAGTCAGGCTTTCTTGGCATTGTGTGAGGTCCAGGAGATTGGGGAGTGCCGTCTACTATGGAAGATACTCTTCGAATTTCGTTGAAAAAGACGTCACGACTCGACTGTGAAGTGCGTGCGCAGCTTGGTTTTTAAGTTGTAACCTTTGTTCTGTTTTTTTTTTTTGTTCCCTGTGTCCTGCGCCTTTATGTACTTTTCCCAGAATAAAATAACCAGTTGTTAGTCAGCGCTCGTGTCATCTCCCGTCTTTCTTTTGTCTTGTTTACTGCGCTACTTGAGCATGAAAAAATTGTTTAATGTGAGATGTTCTCACTTTACCCATTTCATTAATTGTCCACAGCAAAAAGACGAATTTAGGCAAGAGCCGCAAAATGAAATGAACTTCAAATTAATGAAAATCGGCTATGTATATACGCTATAATCCAATTTATGAGGTGTGAGACGAAAAGCTGGTGGATTTTGCATCTACAAGACCCTCCTGCTTGAGCAGGTCTCCCCTGAAGCTTGAGTCCGTTGGGACTTTCTCGTACGCAGTGTACAGCCTCCCTGATTTTTAATAATATAGCGCGAGCGTCGACCGAACTGCTGGTCAGCGCCTTATAACGGCGATAAGCGTGCAACAAGGCGAGAGTTCGCGCACGCGCACAAAGGCAGAATGTCGTCTGCTACGCTGTTCCGAGCACGAGGGCACACGCCCTGCCACAATATCAGTTCGCTAGATCCCGCCAAGCCGTACAGCGCATGCGCATGATTAATATGTGAGACTGCATGAGACATGATTTCTTTCCCTCTTTTTTTTGCCTACTACGGGAGGCCAGCCTGGCGATGCAAAGTTACGATAAGAAAAATAAAAGGAAAGAAAGTATCACATATTAATCATGCGCATGCGCTCTACGACGTGGCGGGATTTAGCGAACTGATATTGTGGCAGGGCGTGTGTCCTCGTGCTCGGAACAGCGTAGCAGACGACGCTCTGCCTTCGTGCGCGTGCGCGAACTCTCGCCTTGTTGCACGCTTATCGCCGTTATAAGGCGCTGACCAGCAGTTTGGTCGACGCTCGCGCTATATTATTAAAAATCAGGGAGGCTGTACTTACGGGGCCCCAAAATTGCCGCCGCACGCGCCCTCTACGTTCCCGCGCACTACTGAGAAACGAAACTGTCATGTATCGGCACGTATACATATACTAGACCTTTCCGCCACCCCGAAACCGACTTGCCAGTCCCCCCCCCCCCCCCCCCTCCTTTACTACATGGTAAGAAAATGTTCGAGAATCCCTCCACCGCCCATCCCCCAACCAACGAGAGCCTTGTGGGAGCACTGGCTCTCCCTAACATCCAGAACTTACCAAACATATTTTATTTAAATCACCTATTCGACATCGCCTTTGTGACTCATGTTATATATCCCAAGCCCCTATAGCTCAGTATCTTCAAAAACTCAGCTAATCGTACGTGGCTTCTCACTATAGTAAAGTAAAAAATTTGTTTGTGATAGAATGTTTGGGACTTTTCCTGGGGCGCTGTCAAAAGCAACCTTTGCGTCAGCAGAATTTTTTGCGCCGTTCATAGCGTGAAAAAGAATGGTTAATCTGGCATGCACCATTTTTCCACACACTTGTTTCAGCCATTTATTTTAAAACTACAAACAACCCCTTTCTGGCGGATGTGCTTAATAGGTGACTAAGTGCTCGCCTGTCTTTTCTGGACGTGCTCGCGAATGCTGATTCATTCGGTTTTCTCACTCTTCGCTTTTACTTACCTGTACTGCCTCTCCACAAGGCAGATGACAAATGTTGTTATCAGTCATTACTTCCTCTACCCGTGCATCTACAGCCTTACCTAGACTTTCTTGATACTAGTGTTAGTGTATTAAAGTGTATTAAAGCGAAGTGAGCGGATGTACAGTGAAGCCCACTTTAATGGTTGCAGATATAACGAACGCTCGCTTATTACGAGCGGTTGTGAATATGCATAAGGGCAACGGAAATTTGTCGCAGATACAGCGAACAACTCGGGCTACACCACTCGGTTATAGCGAACGAGATGGCGTGGTGAACTACCCCGAGGTTGTAGAGGTCGTTCTTCTGCTAAGCACGCAGATGAAATAGCGCCTCTCAACCTTAGCAGCCGCGGTGGCTCAGTGGTTATGGTGCTCGGCTGGTGACCCGAAAGACACGGGTTCGATCCCGGCCGCGGCGGTTGAATTTCTATGGGGGCGAAACTCTAGAGGTCAGTGTACTGTGCGATGTCAGTGCAGATTAAAGAACCCCAAGGTGGTCGAAATTTCCGGAGCCCTTCACTGCGGCGTCTCTCACAGCCTCAGTCGCTTTGGGACGTTAAACCCCATAAACCAAACCAAGCCTCTCAACCTTCACGACACCGTCCGGACAGAACATGTCAACCCAGAAATGGAATTAAAAGGCGGCACTGCTGTGAGCAGCGCTAACCGGAAAGTCCGGCATCCGGTAACACTATAATCGCTAAAGTGAACACGGTAATGATATGCTATAATTCTGTATTGAAATAGTAAGTAACCGCCGGCCAAACCCGCGTCGATGGCCAAAGAGGGCAATCATTGCCTACGCGTTCGCCGGCTCGGCAAAGCATCCCGAGTAGAAGAAGCGCGGTGCGCGTGAGAAAGAGGCATTGTCAAAAGCGAAGTTAGTGGCCATGGTCGCGGATCAACTAACAGCAGCGATTACATAATTCTGAAATCCTTGCTGGCCATGCCAGTCACGTGGTATGCATAACCTGCCCAGTCGTCTCCATCTTTTGCGCCGCTACCATGTGCAGGCATTGTCATATAGCGGACAGTGCAACGGATTCATTCTGCGCCACACGCGCTGCGCTACATCGTCGCTGCATCAGCCCAGGAACGACAGAAGAAGCTCGAAAACACGCGTGACCAGATGCTTGCAGACTTCTGGCAACACTTCGTTGATCCATAGGCGACCGGATGTTTCCTCGGATAACTACGTTCCTGCGGACCACAAAACCGCAGAAGCGCCTGCTCTGACGGAGACGTTGCACACCAAGTGCGAGCTCTCCCTACTGCCAGGAATCTCATTTATGTGGCCGACCTGCCAACCGTTGCCACGCACAGTTCATCCATGATTAGTTATACCCCATCCCTGAATTTGATAGTTGGCAGCAAGGTCTCGACGAGAATTAATTGACCGCCCTAGATAGCCTGGAAAGAGCCTCGACAGGCTCTGCTTACAAGCAGGCACGCATAACGCAGCTTTATAAGAAATAATTGCCACTTTTAGCGGCCTTAGTATTTTTGGCTGTTGTACGAAGAATCCACTTGCTACGAACATCAGATATAACGAATAGAACCCGCATGACCGTCAGGTTCGTTATAAGTGGACCCGACTGTAGTTTCAAGTGGCCACAAAAACCATTTTCACCCCTCAGACATGGACCTTACATATTAGGACGTACCTTCGCGTCAAAGGGGCGTTTGTGCCGTGGTCAGTGCATTTCTACCTGTGCGAGCAACAAGAAACAATTTCAGCAATAAAATCATATTTTTGTCGTCATGCTGTATACTTTGAGGACATACTTAAGCAGTCTCTTAAAAAACCCGTTGACATCATACATTTCACTATAACATTTATGTCTGCGATGAAAAACTCCGGAATTCCGTGCGAACACTTCGTGTTCATAGGACACAGAACCGCCGTGATCCACGAGGTCACTGTTCAGACAACAGTGCACTTTAACGCAGGAGGAATATGCTGCGCAAGTTCAACCTCCTGACTGCATGGTTCCCCTTTCATGACGTGTGCACCGTCTGGAATTTTCATGTGCGGGCGGAGGCAGGGAGTTATGGTGGCTTGAGGCCTTATGCAGAGATCACTGAATTCGACGCGGTCAAGTAAGGCATGAGGAGGGTCAGAGAGGTTCCAAATATTCCATGTAACAACCATAAAAAGAAGTCTACAAGATAGCCGAATAGCCTAAAGCATCTGTAAACAGAGTTTTCTGTTGCGCCGCCATACGAATCCCGCTCGGAGTCAGAGGTTAGACTATGCATACTCTTTTAGTTGTTCTTTTTACTGCGTTAGCAGTATAGCCTGCTTTCCCAAAAATAACCTCGCTGCGTGCGTGCAGCCTCCATCCTTGATGCCCACTCCGGTGGGTGCACATCAGGGCATTCATTGGTAAAAATGCACCTTCAAAAACTTTCACCTATCTCCCCACCCCCTCCACCCACCTGTACCCGATATAGCCGAGGCAGATTGTTATGAAGGCTCAACGTATTCAGTCGCCCAAGCGTTCTACGATAAAAACGCTAACAATCATAAGCCTGTCGTGTCAGACACTAAGAACGGGAAATATGACTGCGTAAAGTAGATATAAGTCGCCAGGCAGAGAATTCAAGATCGAGCAGTGCGAGAACAGCGGATGGAGCCGCGCGCTGGCGATTGGCAGCAATATTTTCTTAGAAGCAGAGTGATTTCAGTGAATCGGCATAACGAAATCACTTCATCGCAGTTACATTTTATCGCAGTAGCATCTTTCTGATCGTAATCACTATCTCATGCCAGCAAGCGCATGTATTTCCGCACTGCCCTTTTGTGTAATCGGTATTTGATTTTTTTCTTATTAGTACATCTCCACCGTTGCCAAGAACCCGCCTTTCGTTGCTTATTTCCGTCACGCAAACAAGAATATGCGGATGCCCCCCCCCCCAAAAAAAAAGAAGCTGTACCAATTTACACATCCTTCTTTTGGTAATACTAGTAGTAATATCTCGGGTTTTACATGTCGAGTAGACATTGGGGCTATATGACAGACGGTGTAGTGGAGGGCTCCATATTAACGGAGACCAGCTGGGGATTTTCGACGTGCGACAGAGCAAGCTCGTTTTTGTATTTTTGGAATCAGCAGCCGAGCTGCACAGCCATTGAGCCATTTTTTTTTCTTTATTGCCCTACAGGCCCATCGTGAGGGGTTTTATTTAGAACTTGCTGTCTAAGACAATGAGCGCCTACAAAAGTAAATGTTGCACTACCCACTTCGGTAGCTCAGTGGTTAGGGCACTCGGTTACTTATACGGCGTACCCTGGTTCGAACTCGGCCCCGGTGGCCACGTTCCGATGGAGGCGAAACGTAAAAGCCACCGTGTGCTGCGCGATGTCAGTGCACGTTAAAGGGCTACTGCGCCACTTTTTGAGAATCTCGCGATACTCAAGGTTTCAAATCTATATAGGCTGTAGGTAAAGCATGCTAAGTTTTTTGCACTGCCATTCAAAATAGTGACTTAATCGACGATTAAACTTTGCACTTCTCCTCAAAGCAACAAAGGAGTGCGGGGAAGTTCAGTGTGATGTCACAGAAGGTATGATTTCAAATTACTGCTGCCGTCAGCCACGCCCTGTCATGCTTCGTTGGACGCGTCCAAACAATGTTTCGGCGGGCTTTGACTTCGATGGCGTTGGTTTTTTTCCTTCAAAGCAGGCGTTTATGCGTTGGAAATGTACGAATACTTTCGATGACGTCATCATGCGTCCCCCACTTAGCGTTGTGCGCTGCGGAGAAGCTTGAAGGCCGTCGCATTTTTAATTGGTGATTACATCACCGTTTCAAATGCTAGGCCAAAAGGAATTCGCATACTTTACCTGGAAGTTTCATACATTTGAGCCTTTTAAGCTCGTCGATTTCTTAAACCAATGCAGTTGCCCTTTAAGGATCCTCAGCTAGTAGAAATTATTCCGGAGCGCACCCCTACTGCGCCTGTTTCTCTTTTATCTTCCACTCCCACCTTCCTCCCTCTCTTACGGCGCGGTCCAGGTGTCCATCAAGAAGTGAGACAGACTGAGCCATTTCCTTTCCTCAAAAACCACCATCGCAACATTGTTGGGTCCTCGCGTTAATATTTTGTCTATTTGTGCGATATGACGCAAAGACAATGCAGGCATTCTCAATCGGTACTAAAATGACTTTAGACACCCAGTTTTATTGCGTGTTTTCTCCTTTCAAATCACGCCATAGATATTAGAATACATGGATCACTGTGTGATATTCGCCCACGGCCACTAAATAATTTAGAAAATATTTTTTTTTCTGCCATGCTGTTTCGGTTTCATCAACCGAATGATGGCTGTGACGTGAGTTCAACATTAGGTCACGTGAGGCACGGGAAAACTAATACAAACGCTGATACGTTATTTTGGCTCACTGTAGCACTTAAATCAGCAGACTTCGAGACCTATAATTACAACGAACGACGTATCAGCAGTTATATTGCCGTTTTATAGCACCTCCTGCGGCCTAATTTCCACTACACGTCACAGCCATCGTTATGTTGGTGAAACCAAAACAAGGTCAAGAAGAAATTCAAATATAAATTATTTATTATGTGTTGGTGAATACCACGCGGTGCTCCATGTACACCAACGTCTAACGCACAGTTTGAAAGAAGAAAGCACGCAAGCAAAAGTTTGGTGTCTATAGTACATTATTGAGTTAGAGCAGTCCTAACATTTTGATTAAAGATTTACGCAAATATGTAAAAGGGAGGAGTAATAACTCAAGATTTCATATAAACCTGACGTACAAGTGTTTAGAATTGGCGGTAGAACATTACAGAAGCGTTAATTAGGCTTCTTCCCAGGCACCAGACCTCCTGTAAGTTTGCTGTCGCATATACTGGGTACCATTTTCGCACTTCCCAGCGCCGACAGCTACGGGTGTGTAAATCTATGCGATAGATCATCTCATTTTGTCGGAAAACAAGACGTATGCCGGGATGCAAAAAAAGTGGGGCTGAACCGGGTCCCGAACCGGTTCGGAACGGTTCCTTTGAATCGTTCCGGTTCGGGTTCAGTTCCAAGATGGCGAAAAAAATATGGGTTCGGTTCGGTTCCGGTTCCGAGCGAAAATTCGGGTTCGGTTCCGGTTTCGGGTTCGGGTTCAGTTCCGGTTCTACACCCTGGTGCAGATCGCAAATACTGGAATTTATCTGCTGGTGATAGGTCCGAATTCTTGTGTATCGATGTTCCAAATAGCTCCCAAAATGGCTGCCAATTCCTTCTTTTGCCGTTGAATTTCAGGAGTTCCAATTTGGGGAGTCTTGTCTTGGCAGTCGTTCCTGTCGTTGTGCTTCGATCTTCGTTTGAGTTAATGCTGCCAACGTTCGTTCCTTCTGTGCTGCGTTTCGCTGCAGACTTCAGCTTGGCTAGAGAAGTCCCGATCTTGTCGCCGTATTCGATCACGGTTGCAAACTCTGCGACGGCTTCCTGTTCGGTGATCAAAGGCTCGATCGCGGCGTCTACATCGTTCAGTTGACGTCGAGTCAATTGTAGACGCTCGATAATAACCTCCAGGTCCTCGGCGTTCGGTGCGGTAGACTTCAGCAATGCTTCTGCCTCAACAACCAGACGCGTTCGCAGGGCCTTCCTCTTCCTCTTCGAGATCTCCATGTCTTTCGAGGAGTCGATCTTGGTGGTCCGTTGATGTTGCAGAATCGTTCTCCCGGGTTTCGGCACCAGAAATTAGTGTAGTAACGGAGTGATCCGTTCGGCGTTTTAATCACTCGCCACCACACGCATTCTTTTTCTACAACACAACAACCACCATTTATTTACATGGAGGAGAAAAGGCGGCACACTACATCACCGACCACGGCAAGTCCAAACAGCACAACACACTCCCTGACAACCGGGCCCCGTATCCGTCCCCACCGCGACCGTCCCGACCCTTTCCCAGAAAGGGCCTATAATCCTCTCCGAGGTCATCGTGCGGGGAGGTTCTGTCGGGATGCACAAATCTTGTTGTCTTGTTGGTGAAGAGTTTGTTCATGCTCCTTATTGCTTAGCATTAAGGTCTTTATTTTTGATTGCCTCATGATTGTATGCTAAACATCATGTGTAAATTTTCTTTGAAGCTATAATCGGTGCTTCGTGAATACTGCTTGCTGTAGAACTGGTGAGAACTTTGAAATTGTAATTCTTGTTAATGTATATTATGTTAGTTTGCTATTATCCACGTTTCTAGTCATATATTTTGAGTAAAACATATTATTTTTCTTTAATACTCTGCATCATCAATTCATCACCGGCTGCCTCGTTGGCGGTTTTGTAGGCCTCTGTCAGGCTGTCAGGAACAGCTTTTTGCCTGTAAACCCGCCAGAATCTTTCTGGAAAATAAATTGAATTGAATTACAGAGGAAAGCAACATATGGTTGAATAGCAGCTCGTGCTTCTTGGAGCTTATGCTTATCAATGTATGACTGAACTTTTAACTTAAACTCTCAGCGATCTGTAATACATCTTCCTAATTAGTCTCCTTTGCTTATTGCTGCGTGTATTCTTCATGAGTAATAAACGCTCTTACGAGTAGGCGACTTCTGCTTGTCCCCTCTGGCCGGAACTCGCTGTAGTCTTTAACGTGCACTGACATCGCGCAGCACACGGGCCTCTAGATTTCCGCCTTCATCGAAATTCAGCCGCCGCGGCCGGGATCGAACCCGCATCT
The DNA here is from genome assembly GCF_055824585.1 of Amblyomma mixtum. NCBI lineage: Eukaryota > Metazoa > Arthropoda > Arachnida > Ixodida > Ixodidae > Amblyomma > Amblyomma mixtum. The sequence continues at coordinate 29,911,302 of NC_143021.1, read as the reverse complement.
TTCGAGTCAGCAGCCGAGCGCCGTAACCACTCAGCCACCGCGGCGGGGCATGTGTGTCTTCTGCAGCACATTCTAAACAAGACGGAAATAAAATCTCACTCGAGGACTTTCCAGCTCATCAAGTGAATTTATTCGCATAACATCTCCGAGCATTATGTGCTCGTGCAACCACTGCAGAACACAGCGTAACTCGAAGCCTTGTGTAACAAGGGACGTCTTGGGATAGTGCTGCTGCGCGCACATATGGGCTATTTGATTCATGCGTCTTCATCACATGTAGTGCACATACAACGTAGATTATTTTTCCCTTAGTTTCAAGCATGGTCACCTATTTTGTGCTGGCTATAGTCTAACGAGTGTGGCCGACATAATATGGGAAGTCTTTGTCTTTCAATGCAGTGGTTGTTTAATATCTTCAATTGGCAAAGTAATGCATTGAGCACAAATGCATATTGGTGAAAAAACATTTATAATGCTCTCTCAACCAACATAAAGAGCCACTGAACACATATGGAGTGTAGTGCTACGATATCAGTATGTCACTGTAAACACACTGGTACCCCACACTTAAAGTAGAACAATTTTTTTCGGGTAAAATATGCAAGTATGAATGTTAATTGTTGGCTGTCCTCTGCAGATATCCTGTTCCGGCAGCAAAGTGTTCATAATAGTGGCCTGCAGACATTTCATAATTTGAAGGACAAAACTTGCTACTATCTACAAACACAGGATGCACTGCTGCTAACGCAGTTGAAAAATCTAGACCATGCATGTTTGGTGCCGACGGGCCATAAGTAAGCAATAAACCTAAATATGCAGTGTACAGTCATCCTACTAAACCAAATGATAGCCCAGAGTGAAAATATGTATAGAAAAAAAATGTCTGAAAAGGCGTGTATGAATGCATTACTCTACACGAAATTAGGGGGGGGGGGGGCACGTCCTCGACTTTGACAGAATAAATCTAGCTGCCACCTGCAAACACAGGATGCCCCGCTACAAATGCAAGAGACAGGTACCATGTCCATGTATACAGAGAACGGGAACGAATTACCACTGTGATAAAATATGTGAAAGTTTTCAGACATGAGCAAAGCAATAAAGTGCACATGCCTGGTTATATTCACCTTAATTGCTTGAAATGCTGCACAAGACTGTTAAAGAAAGCCAAATGCTTCTTCACTGGCTGGAGTGGTGCAGAGGCTACAGCATCGAGCTGCTTAGCATGAGTTCCAAGTGTTATCGCAGCTGTAGCATTCACATTTCATTGGAGACAAGCAAAAATGCCCATGTGCTGAGAGACAGTGTTAAAGACCCCAGATGGGCGAGAAAAATTGGTGACAGGTGCTTAGTGTGGCATCTCTTATAGCTACAACACAGCTTCAGGACATGACCTCCGCAAAAAAAAAGACTTTACACAACTGCGCATAGATCAAAAGTGTTCCTTGAAAACACAAAATGAACAAGGGAGGCTGTAGCTTCAGGGTTCTTGCCAGCATTTAGACGAGAGGGATTTGTCTTCGCCCACACGAAGACAATGCTCTTGTCGAAACATTGGCATTCATAAGAACCCCCAAGGCTCTTTCCTCCCTTGTTCACTTTGTGATGACCACAGTCATGCCATGCCAGCTGAACAGAATGTACGAGTGTTCTTCAAGCATTCTCCAGCACAACATAAGAAGCACACATGCGAACATTTGAAGAAAGCAATATATCTGTAATGCAATAGCAAAATGTGCAAATTACATAAGATACCCATCTTCAATTTTCAATGAAGTACCTGGATAATTTGAAGACAGACAGATGAATTTATTTGAAAAAGCTTACTATGTAGTCAGCCCGGAGATTTATGCAAAATACAAGTATACAGTTCTTTAACTGAGTAAGCTTCACGAAAATTTTCGATAACCAATTGCTGTCCAGTTTTTACTATGGTGAATGTACTCCTCGAGCTGCCCCTATCAACCATTGCTCAATCAATATCTAGAGCTAGCAAAGCAGGACATTATACGAGGTATGATGCACGTATTTGCATCGCGATGTTCCGTACTGCACTCTCAGCACGCAGATTTCGTACTAATAGCATTCTTAATTCTGCGCTTAAAGACACACTCGGTAGATGAATTCTGCACTTCATTTCGATGTCACGCTTGTCTCTCAATAACAGCGTAAGTATTGCACCACTCGTAAGTCGGAATAGATGCGACGACGCCAAGGGTGCACGGTGTCAGCCCACTTACTTCGACGGAGCTTACTTTTCAACAAAGCGCGCAAGCGAACGTTGCGCAGCACGTTTCGCTTGGCGTAAGCAGATGATTCGATTAAAGGCTCACTCCAGAAACTGAAACGTCGTGCACGCGGCTTGCAGCGTAAAACACCTAACCTGACTTATGACACTCCACTGCCACGCCGCGGCCGTCTCAAAAAATCTCTGCCTCTCCGGTAATCGAGCGTAGAGTAAGCATGAAATGTTTACGGGCATAACGCATTGGTTGTAGATGGTACTAGTCAAAATCTTGAAATGGGTCTAGTGTTCAACACACCACACCACACTCTTCTTGTTGCATCGAAGCGATCGCCTGCAATAGTGCGGGCTTAGGTAGGCAGCCGCGAACCGTGGCGGCCTTGTCGCTTTCGGGAGCGGCCGCATAATCATGGCGTTCTCGGCAGGGACGAGCAGTCTTTTTCTGTGGCGTATCACTCGCGAAGCGATCGCTTTCCGCAAGACGCTTCCTACCTCTCTTTTCATCAGGCTCCATTGCTCGGCTTAAGCAGCCGTGACGGTGGCGGCACTGAAATGCAGGACGATGCAGAAGCGTACGCAGACACTACGACACGCAAGCCTGACAAGAATGTATATGCAGCGCGTTCGAATACTCCGCGAGCGTGTATACATCTCCCTGCCAAAGGGGGAAACGTCATGAGCTGAAGGCTCAGAGGCCGGTCTTTTACATGCGTGAGTGTGGGACCGCAGCGCCATCCTTGGGGACGGCGCGGAAGCAGTTTTTCCGCCCAAAGCCCTTCTCGGCCTGGAGCTCCCCTCTTGCTTTAAGCGGCCCTCTCTCAAAGCCCCTAACAGATCACGTATGAATCTCGTTAAATCTCGTACGGTGCCCGGATGTTCTCATTTCAGTGCCCGGATGTTGGCTCTCGGTCTCAGCGTGACGTCACCACACTGCCGACAAAGGGAGCTAAAAGCATTTCATGCTTAAAACACTCTGACGACGCCGCGAACGCAACTACGCACAACACATTCAAAAGTTCCTCTTTCGAGCGACGCGGCGCTACCCGAGCCGCGCGCGAGAGGAACATTGTGAGGAGAGAGAAAAACGGAGGAGGAGAGATGAGCCAACTTCCGGTTGCGAGGCGGCTTCACAAAAAGTGACGTCAGGTCCTCTCCTTATTTCTTTCCTTCCTGCATGACTGGCGCACAGCCGCGGCTCTGCGGTGCAACGCCGCCGGCCCCCATGATTGAGGTATGGTGGCCACCATAATTGAGGTACACGTAGCAGACGAAGTCCAGCTACGCAAGCAAGTTTTCTTCCGGTGTCACACTGCCGCTTGGAACCCGGGTGCATCGGGGATTTGGCCGGCAGTCGTCGGGCGTGACAGCCGCTCAAAACTACGTCGTAAACGATTGCCACTTTGATTGGGCAGCTGCGCTAATTAGGGCTGCTCGAGCCTGTCAGATGGTCGCGGGTTTAGTTACCCTCGAATCTGGGATTGAAGCTCGGATAGCGGTCAGTGAGAGCAGCGCTTCCGCGAAATAAGAGGCGTCCGGTTTCACCCGGCACCACGGTGTAAGAAGTAGCTACTTCTTACACCGTGCCTGGCACAAACGTGGAGGCTAACGAAGAGGGTTCAGCCTAAGGACAACGCAGCGAGCTATGGCGGCTCTTTTGCATGTAAACAAGAGCTTGACCGCTAAAATTGATAAATATGCCAAGCATTTTAGCGAAAAAGGCGGATAACACGCTTTTTTTCGCGATTTATTGCCGTATCATTGCACCTGGCGGCCGCCTGTGGAAGCTGCGACTAGACGTCATTATACCCGCGCACCCACCGTTCCCGCAGAAGCATGATTGCCATCGCTACTCGCGGCTTTTCCATGTCTGTCGTCTGCTCACGGCGAACACAGATATGTCAAAATGTTAATCGATGCTGTCTACATACCATAACCGTAGGCACGCTTACGTCCGCTAAATGCAGCTGCTTTTTCCGGGCCTTACGCCATTTCTAACATTCTCACTTTTAAAACAGAAGCGCGACGATGTTCAGGCTAGTGGCGCCATCTGGTGGTTAGGAGGGGAAACATTGGTGTCAACAAACCGACACCCCTCTTAGCCTAAAGAGGGCAGAATCGTCACTGTAAATAAAAAATAAAGCAAATTTATTACTCGTAAGTTTTCTTATGGGCGACAGGAGACGAAGCGAAAGACCGGTGACCCATTTATGGCCAGTGAACGCGCTGAAGAAGCCAGTAACAACAACGCAACCAGTCCGAAGCCAGGTTTCATGCATCGAAGGGCGCCGCCATATTTGTCGCCGCGGGAGGGTGCCATGACGTCACGCTCTTCACCTCGCGCTAGCCGGGAGGGCTTGGCGCGCGCTCATGAAACATCGAAAACAAAATCATCCGCTGAAAAACATGCGCAGTGACGACTAGATTTCGGTGTAATCACATTCATAGAATCTATTTTCAGCGTTTTTGTTCAATTTTCAGATTTTACTTCAGTATCCCTTTAAGGAGTGGATGAGGGAACTAACGCGTGTTAACATCTTAGTCGGAATCAAGACGAAGAAATGGGCTTGGGCAGGACATGTAATGCGAATGCAAGAGAAGGCAAGCGTGCAGAAGGCCGCAGAAAGTTAGGTGTGCGGATGAGATTAAGAAGTTTGCTGGGCTAAGGAGGCCGCAGATGGCGAAGGCCAGGTTTAAAGGGAGACGCCTGGCAGAGCCCTATTCCCTGCAGGGGGGGGGGGGGGGTAGTGTAGTCAGGCTGATGATGATGATGCAGAGGCTGTGGCTTTTTAAGCCTACTGTTGGCGAGAGGCACGATCATACTATTCTTACGTTTAAGGGAGCAGCATTGCAGGCAACAGGAGGACGTTCAGCGACCTTTCTTTTGAGTTTCCTCCATGTGGATCCCAAAGGGGAAGCGGTTGGATGTGAAGTATTTTCGTAATCATTAACCTTGTTAAGGCTGTAAAAAGAAAGAGGACCTCTCCCGTTTCAGCCTAGTTAACCCTTTCCTGCTCTAGCTTCAAGCACCCATCCCGATGAAATTTGTGATCTAGCCACATGGTTTTTTGATCCTCACTGCTGTGCGACACCTTTTATTTGAATGCACTCGTTTGCACTCAGGAGCATATTTCCCGTCATTTACGCTTGAGCAGCGTCCTTAGCGTTCCCATGATGCTTGTCTCGCAGGGCTCCGACGCGCCGGCGCTACCGCGGTAACCAAGCGGAAGCAAGAAGAGGACGAGCCTTCAAGCGTGGCACTGTGAAGGGTGACCTGCTGGAAAAGGTCGCGGAGTCCGGTGCAACACCACTGGCACTCCAAAAGATGGGCCGAGCCCTCAGCCGCTACGCTGGTCTAAGCGTCGACCACCGCCAGCCATGCACGAGCCACGAAGGCCGCCTGTGCCAAATCTTCGGCAGCTTGAAAGCTTGGAACAGCTTCCTCTGGATGATCGGGCTGGAACTGCAGGAGAAGTCTGCCTCGGAGCTCTCCCTGGTGACGGCAGGCGACGGCACGCGCCTCACGGAGATGGCCACGGAGAACGAGAAGGTGTTGGTGAGGATGTATGTGTACCATTTGTTAGCCGACCACCAGTGCGTTGTCGAAGCGACCATCAACGACGCAATCCTCGCCGATCATCAAGACATCATTTGCCACGCAATTCGCGACAGCAGAGGGTTGAAGAGGATCACGCTCGCGTTGAAATCCCCCAGGGTACTCTTCTCATGGCGACACCTCGCCGAGGCCATAGCTTCAGTCACGCGCCTGGAATCGCTCTCCTTGCGCGGGAGGATACAAGGCACTCTGGTCGCCAGTCTCGCACCTGTGCTGGCGGGAACTGCTTCGTTGAGATTCTTCTGTGCTGACGACATTTGTGTGGAAAATCCGCCCGTCAACGCCTTAATGGACGGGCTGTTAAAAAACACGAGCATCACGCAGCTGTCACTCACGACGAAAGTTCTTGGCCGTGGCAGCCGGCGCTCTGGCTCAGGCATCCTGGATGTCGGCCTTGGTACATACCTACGGGCCAATATGACCCTGACATCACTGAAGATAACTGCTCCACAAAGTGGCCCGGAGATCGACGTCAGAACACTCTGCCTGGGCCTATCGGAGAACATGGTATTGACTAGGCTAGATGTAGAGCTGTACAGGCTCAGGTCGGACCATGCCACGCCGATTAAGTGCCTTCTGAACAGCAGCAAGTCGCTGAAGTACTTCAGCCTCACCTACCACTATATCGACCGCAGCGGTGCAGTCAGCAACGAACGTAGAGATCCCGTCCATGTTCTGTCCCTTATGCAGTACTGCCCACAGTGCTGCAAAGCCCACTCAGAAGTAACTGATCCCGTGTGGCCATGGATAAACGCACTGCTGACCGACGGTACGGCCCTGCAGGAACTGACATTCTCTATGTGGGGCTTTTGTCTTTTGGAATGCCAAGGATTTCTTCAAGCAATGGCCAAAAACAAGACTCTGCACCAGCTCACCATTAATGATCTGCATCGTAACACCTTGCCGATATGCAGCGCTCTAAGTGGATGTGACGTGCAGAAAAGGGTTGTGGTCAACGGCAAGAGCACCGTCATCTACCCAGAAGACACTCCGTCCAGGAGGGGCCACTTTCAGCCGGTGCCTTTCAGCATCCTCCAAGCCGCCGTTATACAAGTGACCACGACCAGTAACCTCACGGAAATCCATCTGCAAGTTTTCTCGATTCTGTGCGCCAGCGGTGAAACGGATCCAGTATCAACGGACATCGTCCAACTGATAGAACGGGCACGTTGTATCAAGGTCCTCACGCTGAGTATTCAGCGTGAGTGCTGCAACAACTGCTGGAATCTATGCGCACCCGCTATATGCGACGCTGTCTGCGGCAATTCAACCATCAGGAACCTGAGCGTCCATTTCGCGAGGCGAGGTCACTCTGACATGGCACCGTTGGCCAGCCTTCTGCACCGAAGCCGCACCCTGCGCGCGTTCTCATTGAAACCAAAGGGCAGCAACGGTTTCACAAAGTTCGTCTCGGAGCTCTTGAAGCCTGAGTTTGGAAACAACTACTCCCTGCACAGCCTGAACTTTTCTTACGACGGCAGCGAGATGATGAACGAGCGTCTGGCCATACAAGACCTTGTGCACAGGAACCGGATCTTGCTAAAGCGCGCTGCTGGCTACGTCACCGGCACTACTCTCAAGTACACAGCAGAGGCCTTTGAGAAGGTCTCCGAGTCCCCCGCACTGATCGAGGAGCTCGAATCGGTGGCGTTCATCGAGGAGGCTCGAGCAAAGCGACTGGTTGCTGGGAGCGCCCTCCGACTGGCGAACTTCACCGAGTTCATGCGCCTCGCAGGCGTGGTCTCCGATTCGGTGGAGTGCAATCCCAGCGAGGACGGGAAAAAGCAGCTGGCTGACTTGCCCGAGCTCTGCCTCCGTCACATACGGCAGTTCTTGCGCCTGAGCGACGTTATCGAATCACCGGAGTAAGCACAGAGCAGGCCAATCACCATCCATTCAGAACTACCACGCGCAGTTTTTATTTTATGCGAAGCATATTAACGTAGGTTTCGGGCCTTCGCGCGACGCCCGGTGGTGGCCACCATTGACCTTGAAGTGAGATCACATGATGTGACGTCACGTGATGACGTCACACCGGCTGCAGATGGGGCCTCATATTGCGCCGTCGGACGTCGCCCGGCGGAGGCCTCCACGCTTCGGTTCGCGCCGTCGCGCGCGACGCGGCGACGGCGCCACCATCGCTGCATCACGTGATATGTGACGTCACGCCAGGGATGAAGCGGCGCGCGCCCGCCGTCGCGTCAGTCTGTGCACGCAACCGCCAGCGTCTTTGCGCCGGGCGTGTATGCGGTCAAGATGCCTCCAAACGCTAAGGACGTTAATAATAAGAATGCAAAACGAAGGCTGCTTCGCATCCACTGGGCTTAACCTTGATAAGCCTCCAACTTTTTCTGCGAAGCATATTACTAGAGGTACACTACAGCCCTTCGCCGTGGTTACGCGCCGTGCACACCACGTGGTACAGTGACGTCACACCACGTGATATACCACGTGACACATGACGTCACGACAGAGGAAGACGGACGTACACTACAGCCCTTCGCCGTGGTTATGCGCCGTGCACACCACGTGGTACAGTGACGTCACACCACGTGCCATACCACGTGACACATGACGTCACGACAGAGGAAGACCGAGGTACACTACAGCCCTTCGCCGTGGTTATGCGCCGTGCACACACGTGGTACAGTGACGTCACACCACGTGACACATGACGTCACGACAGAGGAAGACGGAGGTACACTACAGCCCTTCGCCGTGGTTACACGCCGTGCACACCACGTGGTACAGTGACGTCACACCACGTGGTATACCACGTAACACATGACGTCACGACAGAGGAAGACAGAGGTACACTACAGCCCTTCGCCGTGCACACCACGTGACATACCACGTGACACATGACGTACGACAGAGGAAGATGAGGGTCCACCTCGCGCCGTCGCTGTGGTTGCACGCCGTGCAGACCACGTGTTACAGTGACGACACACCACGTGACATACCACGTGACACATGACGTCACGACAGATCGCCGTCACGCGCTGGGAGAGGGAGAACGATGCCATCGCACAGACACCGGAATGTCCTCGAGCGGCATTCCCGCGCATTTCGAACGCGCGTTCACACTCGGTGTAGGTGAAACGCTCGCTCCACCGGGCAGGCGGACGCGGCTTCCATGGCAATCCAGGCGCCCACCAAACGCGCGTCTCGGGGTTAGTCGGCGTTCCGCTGTAGCCATGCCGTTGTCTTCCCCCACGACGAAGGCTTCTAGTGGTTGTATTAAAATGACCAAGTATTCAACCAAGGAAAGCCATGTATTACCAAGCCTAGCCATCAATATGCTTCGCATCTGACCAGGGTTAACCAAGTTAAACCTCAGCCATTTTTTTTTTTCACGTTCTTTTTTGGTCTTGTTTTTGGTGCATAGACAGGGTCCTATAGTCAAAACGTGAAGAAAGGGGGGGGGGGGGGGGGGGGGGGGAGAGATAGCAACAGGGCAGAGTTGATCAGGGGAGAAATGGGAGTTAATCATAGGCGAAATCAAGAAGAAACTGGAGTATGATCTGAAGGCAAGTTAACTCTTGGTCGTGAAACAGACCGATTGCTGAGCAAAACGCGTCAAGAGTTTATGGTGTCTCGTAATGTTTGAATTGTGCCCTGCAGTACCGAAGAAACAAGCATTTATAATTTTAATTTCGTGTTTAATACGACATAGAGTACTCAGCATACAGTACTTCTAACAAAAGTGTTTCGGAATCAAGCACATTATACAGGAAGCTTAAAATTCAGTATTCTGTAAAGGAATGGAGCCAAAGAGAAGGCAAGCGTAGCAGGGAAAGGCAGAAAGGCAAGTGGGTGGATGAGATTTGGAACCCTCCGAAGATATGGTGGCTGCAGCTGGCACAAAACCGTCTGGGGATGAATGGAAGAAGCCTTTGTCCTACCGTGGGCGCAGCTTGGCTGATGATGATGATGATATAGTTCGGAGGAACCGGTGATTTCTTTCCCCATCTGTGATGGAGTGAGCAGACAGACTTAATTCAAACTCAAAGTTCGAGGTGTGTGTGGGGGGAAGAAATAGGCGGCTTGGCAGATTTAGAGAGGGTAGAGTGGTTCGCCGCAGATGGCACGGTGGAGCGCTCGTTTGAGAGTGAGCGTAGGTATGTCAGTCATTGGATAATGATCCAGCGATTTACTGTATGTGGGTTGGGAGCGCCATCCACCGGCACGGGGACGCGAAGTCTTTGTTCAAACTCATGAACGCGCGCTCATTTATAAGGTTGCCCTCAAGCCCAGGACCCCAATAGCGATTTGTTGGGGTGGGGCTGGCATTTTAGACAGCATGTGGACGCGGTGCATTAGCGGGAAACTCTGTATCCTATTTGAGAATCCCCTCCACGTTGTTATGTAATCCCAGCAATAGCAGTTTGGAGCTATTACCGTGTCGTCATAGGCGTAGCTCTGCTCTTACATTTATTCAGCGTTTTGTGTTCAGAGTTTAGACGTGTATTAGTGAGGTTATGATCTGCTGTTAAGATGTGTATACTATCTTTTATCTTTGAGTATGCCTGTTTGGAGAGGCCTTTGATGAGATGTATTCTTGGCAGGTGTATGCTGTGCACTGCCTTCATGCATTGCTGGATGTGTAGGCCAAGATAAAATGTTTGTACTGTGCGTAGGGGTTTGCTGGAAAGGATTATGTCGTGTCTTGCGACGGGAAACGACACTGTAGCCGAGGTGCAACAAGAACTCGTGTTTATTGTCAGCCGGCCGTCAGACCGCGCGTCCCGCTGGTCGACGACTGCCCGTGCAAACCAACACGCATGTGCTTATATCGAGATACAGACAGGCAAGGGGGCGGTGCCCAAATACCGGCACGTGGCCGTGAGTTCGCCGTTTGCTTATCGTGATACAAACAGTACAGATTATTTGCGTGGATGGAACCTGGATGGGAGTTTTGATTAGAGGCATCTCGGATCTCGTGGGCGCTCAGGTGAGGCCTACGGATTGCGTCTGTGTTTGTATAGTGTTGGTTGCTGTTTGTACACTATGCTGTCCGTGCCCACGAGTTTCAGTGGTGGACAAGAGTGTGATATCATCGGGATATATATTGAGTGTTGAAAGTTGGAAGTAATATCATGTAGTATAGGTAGCGGAGTGACGGCGATGTTCAATAGAGGGAGCGATAAAACTGATCCTTCTAGAGCGCCGTGGTTGGTTAAAGGTATACTGAGGCGATTTTCGAATCAGTTAATTGTTTGGGTTTTGAAGGAATGTCATTGCTGATCACGTCTGTGAAATTATTTTTTCGATTTTGGCTATAACAGGGGCGCAATCACCAATTGAAAACGCGATGTTTAAATCTCCCGCGCATCGCGGAGCGCAGGAGATGAGAACAGCGGGGAGGGATGTCGGCCAATGTGACGTCACGTTGAGGAGCCGGGGATACTTCGGCACACCCCACCCGAGCGAGCTTTCAGCGCGCGTTGTTCCTCTTACTGCGTGCGTTGTCACGTGTAAAGCGTGTCAGCCGACCTTGAGAATCAGGTTCAACACGAGGTACTCCTCAGCGTTCGTGTCTTCGAGCAACCACGGCCGCCACTGTGTCGTATTCCACTGTTTTCTTCAAGATCAAGCTCGCAGCGCAAGCGCTCGCTGCTATGACGAAGAATTCAAGCCGACCAAAGGAAGCGTACTGTGCTCGAAACACTTTTTTAAGAGCGGCTACATGCAGAGCTTGTCCCTAATGTGATCTCTGGAGATTTCTGTCGAAAAGGCACCGCTGAACCATGACACAGTTCCTTCGATTTTCTCGCGCATCTGTCACCATTCCGAAGAAGCGCTTCTACTAAAAGTTGAACCATGCTCACTCAGCCCCTGCAGAAACCTTATAGAGGCTCAAGCATGAGTCTCTCTCCTCAGCTTAGGTGCGGCCAGACCACCTGAGGCATGCTCAACAAGGCTCGGTTAGTGATTTTATACTCGGTTCGACGTGTCCAAGCAACCAAGCAAGCAAAGCAAAGCACAATAAAGCAGAGCAAGCATCGAAGCTCTTCATATGCGGCATCTCGTTTAATCGTAGCTAAGCGATTAAAATGAAAGCGTTCGACAGCGTTCGACGTCCTGATTTTGGATGCAAATTTAAGAGAGAAATGAATGCCAAGTGCAAAAAACACCATGTTTCGCAACCTTATTCGGTATCTTCATCAAGTTGTGGCAGCGGGCGAGTTGCAGCTAGCTTGGCTTTTACAAACACACATATAGCTGGCCACCACTTCACTGAACCCTTCACTGCAAATCTAGGAAGGGCTAACGTTTCCGAGGGAGCGATTAATATTTTCCGGCATCTGTTGAACGCGCCACGAGTGAAGCAGCAGTCTTGTGCGCGTATTTGGCTTTGTTTCCAGCGCACAATGATTGCGTCACTATCCTGTGGTCACATGCCTCGCAGTGCTTGGCCACTGCGCTTCGCTCATTTTGGCATCAACTTTGTGCTACTTCATCGTTTCCGTGAAATACTTTCTTGCCCCAACCTACAACGCCGAGTACTGAGAACAGGATTTTTTGTACGCAGCGCTTTGGGCCTTTTCCTTCGGACGAGGCTCTTTCCGACGAGCCAGGAGGCGTCCGAGTATTGTTCGCACCCCTTCCTTTCCGAGAATACGAGCCGAGGTTGTACTGGCACCTTTTACGCATGGTCTGCATACTTGTCTTTCCCACTGGCGTATGCTTGTGCTAGGCGTAGAATTTTTTGCTGGCGTCTTTTTTGGTTTCAGGTGATACTTGGAATTAAACTGTAGTATACTTTTCTTTGGAGATCAGTAAAAAAACAGTCGCCGTATTCGCTTTTACAACACCACGGAAAGCTTCGATCTGCACTCAACGCAGTGCCGGATACGCATCGGCAGCTTCTCCAGTCCTCCAAGTGTCGTCACGACCTCTTGACCATTCACGGGCGGCGATGCGCCGCACGGTGTGAGGCCGCATATTTCTGCTAAAAAAGGCAATTCGCGCTTGTTTTTGCCTTATATGGATGCGATATTCCAGTATACAGCATGAAAAACTATAGTACGCCGCTGCCAGCCTGATTTTCAGAAAAAGTGCTTCAGTCTCCCTTTAAATGGACGGTGGTTGTTGTGAGGGCTCCCAGCGTCCCTGTCGCTGGGCGAGGCAATAGGAATACCTGTTCGTATATCCATGCACGTGTGCCGTGTTGGGTTGTTCCTGTAGTCTGATGAAACTGAGGCTGTCCAACCAATGAATGGTGGAGACGTATTTTCATGACATCGCGGTAAATACTTGTTAACTCTAGGAGGGCTTGCGGGACAGGGGATAGGCGACATGCGAAAGAGATCGCGCCATCTAACCGCGATGTCATGTAGATCGGTCGACACCTTTGGCTGGAGAGTCTGCTCTGAGAGGGATTATTCGATTCTTTCTCGAGTCGTACCCTAATGGAGAGCCGATCGAATGTGGTCTTGGCTGTCGTTTTCAAAGGCTTTTTGTATGCCTAGCGCGAGTATTGTTTTGGCGGTGTGTTTGTGTATCCGATTGTTTAGCACCGTTTCTCTTATGTTAAGTTTTATGTTATGCTTCAAAAGGCGGGTTGATAGCCCCAATAAGTCCCTTATTTGCACTCGTCTCCTGCTTGGTGTTTTTTTTCTCAGCAACAATTTTTTCAGCACAAATTTGATCGCACTGCGCTCTTCCTGAGACCTCCACTTCAGGTGCACCTGACTACTGCAGCAGCATGCGCCCCTAGCGTCATTTGCGGAACAGACAGATTCGGTAGGACCTGTTAGCTGGTAGCGTGCGAGATGTACACAGCGATGAGAAGGAATGGAGAAGAGAGAGGCTGACAAGCTTGATATGCGGTTTAGAGATAGAAAAAGGAGGCTGTAAGCAAATGGTCTGATGCAAATACAAAATGTGGATAACTATAAATATCTGGCAGTGCGGATCAGTGAATGCACAGGAAGAAGCTCGATGATGATGCACTGGAGAACCTGAAGAACCTAAGATATCCTGAAGAACAAAACTTACAGCCAGCATATGCACTAAGATGAGGCGCGTATTCGGTCAACGGAAAAAGAACCGCAAACGATTGGGCATATTATAACCGGATGCGAAATTATCCAACCATTCCTCAAGAGAGCGTGCCAGAGTAGGCTAATTGGTTATTCATGGCAGAGATAAAAAAAAAAAGTGGTAGGGTTTTGACGTAGTTAAACTGAGTAGACGTACGAAGGCATCTATTTAGCCTGATTCACTCATTGTTTTGCTTTGCTAGGTCGTCGGTGTTAGTTCTATAGTATTATTTAATGAAGTCGACGATGTCCAATGCGATTATACGAGTGTGTTGCTGTTCAATGCTAGGCGTGAGCGTCTTCTGCGACAGCATACTGCTCTCGTGCTGTGGCCAGCGAAGCTCCTGAGTTCGCGCCGCCGGGGGTTCGAATTCTAGTCGCGACAATATTTATTTATTTATAGTTTGTTCAAGGCCACGTTTAAGGTCAAGCTTCGCACACAATCTGTGAGACCTCGTGAAGTAATGCTTTCTCACGAAGGAACGGAGCAGCAAATGTCCGTACGAGGAGCCTCTCCAGCCAATTAATGGCGTCGACCAATTCTTCTATTTGACTTGCTAGTGTGAAATCGCAGGAGGTGGCAGATGAGTGGGGAATAACCGCGTCTCCATCGGATCATCCGCAAAGCCATTAAAATCGGTCATTGCCATTGGCTGGAATGCATCCGTTGAGGGCCATTTACCGCTCAAGGGAGCCAGCGTTGAATCTTACTATAGCGGATTAAAAGCGGTGGGGGTTTCTATCCTGCATTTCTTTTTAGGTTGTATATAATTGTCACACATCGCTTGCAATGAAGTGCGACTTGCGTATAAACAGAGCACACGCTTTAAGACTATGTCTTAATATAATTTTAATTCATGTTAACTGCTTCTGGAGCATGGTGATGTGCTCGGGGATCGGGACCAGGGTCTTCACCGCATCAGGGCGAAGCAGCCAGACTACGGAGGGAAGCCTTCGGGAGGAATAGCAAACTTGAAGGTTTATTTTACATTTTGTACAGTAGCAAGGAGACCAAGTCAGAAAATGGGGGACGATCATGGCACCCCACAGATTGCTGCTTAAATGCAGTTCACATTCCCCAGGCACCCAGCTAGGGAATCGGATCTCTGGTTGAGCGTCCAATGGGCCGCTTCTTAGGCTCCGCCCTCCCCACGTGTCCGCGCACACCGCAGACACACACACACGCGGGCAAGGAGGAACTTGGCGTCTCTCAGTCGCGAACTGTTTGACCAGGCCCAAAGGTCGTTCGCTGCTGAGTGACGATCCTGATCGATGGGGACGCGAGCGCTGACCGCTCACACCGGTGACCTCTTCAGTTCGGTGGAAGGCACAAATCAGCCGTGTCGCCTCTCCGCTTTGTCTGCTGCCCAGGGCGCACGCGGGCTCTGAGTTGGCGGCGCCGTCGCCCCCGCCGTCGTCGCAACTAGGTCTCGTCCGTCGGTCCACGGGCAGTCCAGGAGAAGCGCCGCACTCAGCCTCCCCGGTGAAGGGGATTAGACGCCTTTGTGTACGCCGACGCCGTCGCCAGTAGCTGCCCCACGCAGTGTCTCTTGTCTTCCCCGAGCAGCAGCGCTTCGGCCGAAGTGGCCTGATGGCGCCCGGCTGGCTCACCTGTTTCCGCTGCCAGTCCCCAGGAGCGCAGTCCGGCACCAGAGCCGCATTCAGCATCGCCGGCGAAGGGTATTAGAGCTTTTGTCCACGCCAACGCCGAGAAACAGCAGCGCTTTTGGCCGCATACCTGACGGCGCCTGACTGGCTCGCCGTTCTCCGCTGGCTGGGCCTCCGATCATTACAATGGCTTCAAAAACAGCATAATCTCAAAACAAAATGGCGCTGAAGGTGAGAAATATCCTGTGCCAGTAGCGGCGAGTGGTGTGAAATATACACACGACACCATTTCAACTTCGCATGCTTTCAGTTTGTTCGGAATCCGATCTACAGGGTATCGAAAAGTAATTTTTCAAGATTCGTTAAAAAAAAATGGTCAGCGCTACATGGATGAAGTTTTGAGGTTGCGTTATGCAACCAGGTGAACAGCCACAAAACTCGTTGAGATAAAGGATAAAAAATTAAAGAAGACTGCTCCTGTTTAGCCGCCATAAGGGCTGAAGTAGCCAGCATGAAGACGCTTGCACACGACAACGTGAAACAAATCACTATCAGGACGGACAGAGTGGACGATGCAGAAAATACGGCCCACTACTCTGATCTTGTTTTCTTCAATCTAAATGACGTCACAGTTATAATCCGTAAGCCGTAGCTGCAGAGTGCTCGTGCTACGAAACAAGGCCTAAACACGTCCTTTTCCTCTAGACAAACATCCCAAGTATTTCACCAGAAATCAGGTTCATTGCGTAGTTTTAATGATGCCAGCCTATGGAAAATAGTGATGTGAGCTGAAATTTGGTTAAATCGCTCTGTTACTGACTATACATTATATACAGTTTGCATCAACCGTAGTCGTTCGTTGTACATGCGACGAGTTGCCATTGCCTCATCCATATTTTGATGGTAGCACCACACCCGTTCGGAATGTACAAAAGCCACAAAGCAACTGAAACAGGTAGTAGTCGCACGTGGATACTCCGTATCTGGAGCGATCTATTTCTAAAGAGGTACACACAAATATTTTGGGTGCCCGTTTGTTTTCCTTGAAAGAAGTCTACGCGCATATTAATTATGAAAATGAGCCCAAAACACCAATGAGCAGCGTTAATGATTACGAACGACTTTGTACAGGCAGTTTCGGTCTCTATAGGCGCCAGCACTGAAGTGTACCGTGACGTCACGGTCGGCTGGCCAACCTGGACTATCACAATACTGATGACATCAGCGTCGCCGGCACGCACTAGTTGTTCCTGATAACTGGTTTTGGTGACGTCGCAATAACTGGAGTACACCTCGACGTCACTCGAGTATGTAGAAATCCGGAACGATTCCTCGGAGAACATAAAAATATGTTCAACTCAACGCCTGTAATTGGAACTTGCTTGAAGGCATCTCCTTACGGCCATGAAAAGAACTGTCTGCAACAAAAATTTTGTGTCAACCTATTTAAGTCTGCTATTTAAGACGCTGCTAAGAGCGGCTGCCGTTCACTTCGCCACGGTCAGCGGGCTCGATCAGTTTGCTCGAAGCGCCGTTGAGAGCGCTGCAATTTGGTAGCGCATGAGCGTAGTCACGTGGTATTTTTTCATATTTCGCGGGCTTTTAGATGCCGGAAAAAGGACCCCGTACGAGATACGATGCTAGAATAAACTGGATCGGTTGTTTATAAACCTGCTCTACAACCTAACGTAACGGTCTTGGCACTAAAATGAATGTTTGAGAATTTACATAATTCATTTAGTTAATTATCTAATTAAGCGCAATAAAAAAAAGATTATGAGGAGCGCCACATGATGGCGAACAATGTATCATTAGTTTCAGCGGGCTGCGGTTTACCGCTATTTTTAAATCCCTGGTTCAAGTTACGTGAAACACCCTGTAGAATCCAGGACACACACAACCGCTCAGCGATGGATGGGGACGTTCTACAAATAAAAAAAGAACAGTAAAATTGTTGGATAAAACGCAAATAATAAACTAGCCATATACAAGGGAATCATATTGCAGATATTTATAGGGCAAAAAAGCACTGCTGCCTCTTTGGAGGTATCAGGCCACAATCTCACAGCCGGGTTTTCCCTTGCTCTGTCGCGTTCATCGCGCCCGCAGTAGACGGAGAGGGCTGTTTTGAAGCGAAAAGATTCACTATACAATGTCGCCACGGTTACACATTGTGTTGAAAATGAAAAAATTATTTCGCACAAAAGTTTTGTGAGACCATGTAACAACTGACACACCACGCTGTACTGTAAGCACATACACTGCACCATTATTTTCTTCTCCTTAGCCTCAAATGATTTTTCTTTCCGTTGCGAGCTCTTGTCCCGGTTCAGTGATTTCGCTAAAAATCGAAGCCGTAAAATTACATAAAACTTTATGACTTGAAATGGGAGCCTTTTTTTTTATGCGCCTCGCAGCCCATCCTCGGAAGTTCGACACTTTCGAGAAAAGTTGCGAAATGTGAAGTGCTAGACGCGCTCAATTTTCTGGAGCTAAAAAAGAAACTGAATGAATCCTACAGAGTACTAACTAGTTGAGAAAGGCGCCCAGAACGGTGCACCCGTGTTAAATTTCTCGGTGTATTGGGACCTACGATCCATGCTGGCAGGAGCTCCAACTCGAAACACTGATGTTGCTTTAATGCGGCGTATCGATGGGTCACAATGAAAAAAGAAAAAAAGAAAGGGCACACATCCTTCAACAACAGTGCTCGCCATCAGATTATATTTGTTACAAGCTGTAGCATACAACTTCATACAACGCGCCTGCAAACAAACGCACATCTCACGCAACCCACTTCGCCGCGCTGCGCAGCCGACGCAGCGGCGCCTCCGCCATCGCAACAACGGCGCAACGCAACCCAACGCTCCCATGCATTCACGGCGCGTGCCGCAGAGGCCCATGAGCGGCGCCCGAACTGGGGAGCGTCAGTGTCGCCATCTCTTGGCTCCTACCGAAGTTGCATTCCAGCGGCGGCAGCGGTGCCTCACGTGCTCTTCCAGAAGCAGGGACGACAACCGGTTTGTCATCAAAACAAGGCTGCGCTGCAGCGCTTTCCCGCGCACTCTTCGACGCCGGTGTGGACCCCACTTTTGCGCCGCACATAGAGTCGTCAGCCGCTCCGAAGCGAGGCAGCGCATGCGCAGACGTTCTTCGTTCGAAAACCGGCTGGGAGAGGAGGCGAGTGTCGAAGGGGGTAGAAGGAAGGAGAGGCGTGGGAGGCGCGCGCGGTGCATTCTGGGTAGACGGAAGTGGCGGCAATGGTCCCGGTGCCACGCGAGGTGAGCGGAACTTTCCTCCCGCACTCATTTTCGTGTGTTGTCTGTTTTGTGCTTTTTCGCCGCCATACGCGAGCGTAACGCTCAGTCGTTACGGCAGTTCGCTTTGACTCATGCTTGTCCCTTCTTTACCGTACCCGCTGTGATGGCGACTTACCGCGCCTCGGGGTGGTCTCCGACGTGGCGTGAGCGCGGCACGTCGGAGTGGTCTCCGACGTGGCGCGCGCGCGGCACGGCGGCGTCACGTCGGTAAAACGCTACCGAAGTCACATCCGGTCGCTGGGGGATCGAATAATTTCACAGTAGTAGCCTGCACTGGATGGCTAATTACTATGTGGAGTAGGCATCGCGCTTAAGAAAATGATCCAAAGAGTCCTAGCAGCGGTCAGGCTTCAGCGGGGACGGGCGAATGGCTCGACAGCGATAGTGCCGTCATGTGCTAGTTATAGGCGCTCCATAGGCGCCCCAACAGCAGCGGCTTGCGGCAGGGAGCGATGGCGCCGGGCCGTCGGGATGACGGCGGGGCGGCGCGGTCGCGCGGCGGCCGACGGGAAGGCGAGAAAGAAAGGCCGACGCTGGCGTTGGCGTCGGACGTTCTGCGTATGTCCTTCGTCGTGCGCCGCGTATGTGCGCCGAGTCGGAGTGGTCGGACTGGCGCGCCGTTGCCAACGTCAGGCAACGCCACGCCAGGCGCAAATTCTGCGTTGCGAACTCGACGTTGACAATGCCGCGTTTCTGGAGCAACTTGACTGACCACCACCGGCGCCCGCCCGCACGCCGATAGCTTCGCAGTATATCCGCGCGTACTATCACTACTATCCTACTACTATCTGCCACTACTGGCTCCTAGCACTTTGAGCGCCATTACAAGAATAACCCCCATATGCATCACCGTCTTTCTAACAACTTTTTTTGCATTTTAGTCGCGTAGTTTGTGCAGTTGGGCGTAAAAACGATTCAGCTGTCCCATGCGCACAGCCGCGGCGCTGCGGTGCAACGCCGCCACACGCCGTGATTGAGGTCCAAATAGCAGTAGCACTGTCCCGCGAGCATGTTTTCTTCCCGTGTCGCGCAGCCGCTTGGAATCCGCGTGCATTGGGGATTGGGCCGGATGTCGTAGGGAGCGATAGCCGCACAAAACTGCGTCGTAAATGATTGTCACTTCTATTCGGCAGCTGCTCTTGTTAGCGCTGCTCGAGCATGTCATGTATGTGTTTTGCCCAAATGCATTCTACTTCCTTAGCCGCACGCTTCTATGCTGCCCCGTGTGCTAGGAGGTCAGGGCTCCTCAAACTGTTTCTCACAGCATTTAACTGCCCTAATCGTAAATATTTTTGGTTCCTAATAAAATTTCAGTTGATTTAATGTGACTAAATTATGACGTCGCAAAATCAGTGACGTCATCAATCACCAATTCTATATAATAATGACGTCACCAATAAATAACCAATTGGGTTGCTATATCGATTTACTATGGGGGCCGCCGTCTTGAATTCCTCGGACTTGGAAAATTTCACGCCGAAGAAAGGTGGTAGCAGACCCCAAGAAATCGAGAAACGTGGTGAATAGCTAACGCTCTTAAAAGAGAAAAGACCTCTCCCGTTCCAGATCAGTTAGCCCTTTCCTGATCTGGCTTCAAGCACCCATCCCGATGAAATTTATAATCTAGCCATCTTATTTTTTTGCTCCCCGTCCTGTGCGTATACCTTCTATACTCGTCTACATTCAGGAGCAGTATCGCGTCATTCACATATCAGCAGTGTGCTCAGCCTTCCCTTGATGCTTGTCTCGCAGGGCTCCGACGCGCCGGCGCTACAGCGGTAACCAAACGGAATCAAGACCAGGACAAGCATTGAAGCGTGGCTCTGCGGAAAGAGACCTGCTGGAAGAGGTTGCGGTGTCCGGGGTCCAACACCACTTGCACTGGAAAAGATGGCCGGGGCCCTCAGCCGGTACGCTGGTCTAAGCGTCGACCACCGCCAGGCATGCACGAGCCAGGAAGGCCGCCTGTGCCAAATCTTCGGCAGCTTGAAAGCTTGGAACAGCTTCCTCTGGATGATCGGGCTGGAACTGCAGGAGAAGTCTGCCTCGGAGCTCTCCCTGGTGACGGCAAGCGACGGCACGCGCCTCACGCAGATGACCGCGGTGAACGAGAAGGTGTTGATGAGGATGCATCTGTACCACTTGCTAGCCGAGCACCACTGCGTTGTCGAAGCGACCATCAACGACGAAATCCTTTCGGATCATCAAAACACCATTTGTCACGCAATTCGCGACAGCAGAGGTTTGAAGAGGATCACGCTGGGGTTTAAATCCCCCAGGCTACTCTTCTCATGGCGACACCTCACCGAAGCCATAGCTTCACTGACGCGGCTGGAATCTCTCTCCTTGCACGGGTGCATACAAGGCGCTCTGGTCGCCAATCTCGCACCTATGCTAACAGGAACTGCCTCGTTGAGATTCTTCTGTGCTGCCGACATTTCTGTAGAAAATCCACCAGTCAATGCCTTCATGGAAGGGCTGTTCAAAAACACGGGCATCACGCAGCTGTCACTGACGACGAAAGTTCTTGGCCGCGGCAACCGGCGCTCTGGCTCAGGTAACCTGTACGTCGGCCTTGCTGCATACCTGCGGGCTAATACGACTCTGACGTCATTGAAGATAACTGCTCCACTAGGTGGTCCGGAAATCGACGTCAGGAAACTAAGCCTGGCCCTATCTGAGAACGCGGTGCTGACTAGGCTAGATCTAGAGCTGTACAGGCTCAGGACGGACTATGCCAAGCCAATTAAGTGCCTTCTAAACAGCAGCAAGTCGCTGAAGTATTTCAGCCTCGCCTAACAGTATATCGAAGACAGCGATGCGGTCAGCAACGAACTTCGATATCCCGAGGACGATCTGTTTCCTATGCAGTACTGCCCAAAGTGCTGCAAAGCTCACAAAGAAGTAAGCGATCGCGTGAGACCATGGATAACGGCACTACTGGCCGACGGTACGGCCCTCCAGCAACTGACATTCTCAATGTGGGGCTTTTGTCTCTTGGAATGCAAAGGATTTCTGCAAGCAATGACCAGAAACAAGACTCTGCACCTGCTCACCATTAATGATTTGCATTCTAACACCTTGCCGATATGCAGCGCTCTCACCGAAAGTGAAGCGCAGAAAAGGGTCGTAGTCAACGGGAAGAGCACCGTCATCTACCCAGAAGACACTCCGTCTAGGAGGGGCCACTTTCAACCTGTGCCTTTCAGCATCCTCCAAGCCGCTGTTACGCAAGTGACCACGACCAGTAAAATCCAGCTGAAAGTTTTCTCGATTCTGTGCGTCCATGGTAAAACGGATCCAGCATCAACGGACATCGTCCAGCTGATAGAAAGGGCGCGTTTTATCAAAAAACTGACACTGCGTATCCAGCGCGAGTGCTGTAACAAATGCTGGAATCTATGCGCATCCGCTATATGCGACGCAGTGTGCAGCAATTCAACCATCAGGACTCTGAGGGTCCATTTCGCGAGGAGAGGCTACTTTGACATGGCACCGTTGGCCCGCCTTCTGCAGCGAAGCCGGACACTCCGCGCATTCACATTAGAACCTCCGTGCCCCGACGCTTTCACAGAGTTCGTCTCAGAGCTCTTGAAGCCCGAGTTTGAAAACAACTACGCCCTGCAAAGCCTGAAGTTTTCTTACGAGGGCGCCGAGATGATGAACGAGCGTCTGACCATACAAGACATCGTGCACAGGAACCGGATCTTGGCAAAGCGCGCTGCTGCCTACGTCACCGGCACCAGTGCCAAGTACACAGCAGAGGCCTTTGAACAGGTCTCCGAGTCTCCCGGACTGGTAGAGGAGCTTCAATCGGTGGCGCTCATCGAAGAAGCTCGAGCAAAGCGACTGGTAACTGAGAGCGCCCTCCGACTGGCCAACTTCAGCGAGTTCGTGCGCCTCGCAGGCGTGGTGTTCGATTCGGTGGAGTGCAATCCCAGCGAGGACCGGAAAAAGCAGCTGGATGACCTGCCCGAACGCTGCCTCCGTCACATACGGCAGTACTTGCGCCTGAGCGACGTTCTCGAATCCCCGCAGTAAGCACAGAGCGGGCCAATCACCATCCAATCAGAACTACCACGCGCAGTTCTTATATTTTCACGTTTTTTTTTCTTGTTTTCGGTGCATAGACAGGGTCCTATAGTCAAAACTTGATGAAAAGGTGGGGGAGGGGGGGGGGAGATTGCAACAGGGCAGAGTTGGTCAGGGAAGAAATGGGAGTTAATAATAGTCGAAATCAAGAAGAAACTGGCGTATAATCTGAAGGCAAGTTAACTCTTGGTCGTTAAACAGACCGATTGCTGAGCAAAACGCGTCAAGAGTTTATGGTGTCTCGTACTGTGAGAATTGTGCACTGCAGTACCGAAGAAACAAGCATTTATAACTTTAATTTGGCGTTGAATACGGCATAGAGTACTCAGCATACAGCACTTCTAACAAGTGTTTCGGAATCAAGCACATTATACAGGAAGCTTTCCACTGCGCTGAAAAGAATTCGGTGTTTATAATTCACTACTCTGTCCCTTTAAGGTTAAAGGAATGGAGCCCAAGAGAAGGCAAGCGTAGCAGAGAGAAGCAGAAATTGAGGTGGATGGATGAAATTTGGAACTCTCCGGAGATATGGTGGCTGCAGCTGGCACAAAACCATCTTAATTGAAGAAGCCTTTGTCCTACCGTCGACGCAGCTTGGCTTATGATGATGTAGTCAGGAGGAACCGGTGATTTATTTCCCATCTGTGATAGAGTGAGGTGAGCAGGCAGGCTTAATTTAAACGCAGTTATAACCTTCCCAACAGTTCGAGGTGGGAGGGATGGCGGAGGAAACAGGTGGCACGCAGACTGCGTTTAGCATTCGCATTATCAGATGCAGAGAGGGTAGAGTGGTTCGCCGCAGATGGCACGGTGGAGCGCTCGTTTGAGTGTGAGCGTGTGTATGTTAGTCACTGGAGAATGATCCAGCGAGTTTACTGTATGTGGGTTGGGAGCGCCATCCACCGGCACGGGGAAGCGATGTCTGTGTCCAAACTCATGAACGCGCGCTCATTTATAAGGTTGCCTTCAAGCCCAGGACCCCAATAATGATTTGTTGTGGTGGGGCTGGCATTTTAGACAGTATGTGGACGCGGTGCCTTCGCGGGAAACTCTATGCTATTTGAGAACTCCCTCCACGTTGTTATGTAATCCCAGCAGTAGCAGTTTGGTGCTATTACCGTGTCGTCATAGGCCTATAGCTCTGCTTTTACATTTATTCATGTTTTGTGTTCAGAGTTTAGATGTGTATTAGTGAGGTTATGATCTGCTTTTAAGATGTGTATACTATCTTTTATCTTTGAGTATGACTGTTTGGAGAAGCCGTTGATGAGATGTATTGTTTGCAGAAGGTGTATGCTGTGCACTGCCTTCGTGCCTTGCTTCAGGTGTAGGCCAAGATGAAATTTTTGTACTGTACCTAGGGGTTTGCTGGAAAGGATTATTTGAGTGGAAGGAGCCTGGATGGGAGTTTTGATTATAGGCATCTCGGATCTCGTGGGCACTCTGGTGAGGCCTACAGATTGCGTCTGTGTGTTTGTATAGAGTTGTTTGCTGTTTGTACACTATCCTGTCCATGCCCAGGAGTTCCAGTGGTGGACTAGAGTGTGATATCATCGGGATGTATATTGAGTGTTGAAAGTTGGAAGCAATATCAGATAGTAGAGGTAGCGGAGTGACGGCGATATTCAATAGAGGGAGCGATAAAACTGATCTTTCTAGAGCGGCGTGGTTGGTTAAATGGACGGTGGTTGTTGTGAGTGCTCCCAACGTCCGTCACTGGTTGAGGCAATAGGAATCCCTGGATGTATATCCATGCACGTGTGCCGTGTTCTGTTGTTCCTGTAGTGTGATACAACTGAGGCTGTCCAACCTATGAATTGTGTAGAGGGATTTTCATGACATCGCGGTAAGTCCTTGTTAACTCTAGGAGGGCTTGCGGGACAGAGCACAGGCGATATGCGAAAGAGATCGCGCCACCTAACCGCGATGTCATGTAGATCGGTCGACACCTTTGGCTGGAGAGTCTGCTCTGAGAGGGATTAGTCGCTTCCTGCTTCAGTTGTACCCGAATACAGTGTCGATAGGATGTAGTCCGGGCGGACGTTCTGAAACGCTTTCCATCTGTCTAGCGCTAGTGTTGTTTTCGCGGTGTCTTTGTGTATCTGATTTTTCAACAAGGTTTCTCTTATGTTACGTTTTATGTTATGCTCCAAAAGGCGGGGTGATAGTCCCAATAAATCGCTTATTTGCACTCGTCTCCTGGGTGGTGTTTTTTTTCTCAGCAACAATTTTTTCCAGCAGAGATTTGATCCCACTGTGCTCTTCCCGAGATTTTTTACTATGGGTGACTACTGCAGCCGCATGCGCCCCTAGCGTCATTTCTGGAACAGACAGATTAGGTAGGACCTGTTAGCTGGTAGCGTGCGAGATGTACAGCGATAAGAAGGAATCTAGAAGAGAGAGGCTGACAAGCTTGATTTGCGGTTTTGAGATAGAAAAAGGAGGCTGTAAGCAAAGGGTCTCACGGAAATACCAATGTGGATAACCATAAATATCTGGCAGTGCGGATCAGTGAATGCACAGGAAGAAGCTCGATGACAATGCACTGCAGAACCCGTAGAACCAAAGATATATTGAAGAACAAAACGTACAGACAGTATACGCACCAAAATGAGGCGCGTATTCGGTCAACGAAAAAAGAACCGCAAACGATTGGGCATATTTTAACCGGATGCGAAATTAATCAACCGTTCCTCAAGTGAGCGTGCGTGAGGAGGCTAATTCATGGCAGACATAAAAAGAGAAGTCGTTAGGTTTTGACGCGGTTTTGCAAGGCGGCCATCGCTCATGTGCAGCCGGAGTCCGGTAAACGTGTACACTTATTCGGTACTACGTTTCCACTATGCTAAAAGCGTCAAAAAGAGATTTAGCTTAGCGGATACATACCGGTTACCGGACGCCGGCTGCGCAGGCGACGTGGTGCCGCCCGGCCCCACCCATACCGCCGTGCTCTCCGCCATCCTCGCTCCGGAGTCCCGACACGCGAGAGCTATCGGCTCCAGAGTTAGTTCGCATACAAGGGATTCGGCGAATTGAGCGAACAGCCGCCCAGCGAAGCGATCCACGAGCTTTCGTTTCACACGCGTCGCCGCCGCGCGTTCTCCACCGCTGCCAGAACCACTGTTGCTGGCAACCGATATGCGCTCGAAACCGGTTTTGGTGGTCTGCAAACACCTAGAAGCGTAATATATAAGCCTTATTGTGTCATTTATTCGCATATTTTATTTAAGCAAATATAAATATTGCATTATAAGCATTCAACACCACCTATAAATTTCTTTAAACAAAAGTTTGTACGTATGGCGTACAGACAGCGGCACTACTGGTCACGTGGCGAGGCCCCTCCGTCGTCGGTTCAGAAGCGGTGTTGCTGATTGCGCAAGCCTCGCCGCTCCCTCCGCCGCTCCGTACGACGGCGTGCGCTCCTCTCCGACGCGTGACCTTCAGCCGGTGCAGTGTTTACGACAGTTGTGCCGCGCGCTACTGCGCATGCGCGGGCGCGTTCGACACGGAAGCCGAGGAGAGTGCGGCTGCTGCTGAACGACGCAGAAGAGCGGAGAAATTAAGTTCTTCCGATCAAGAGGTGGTCGCCTGGGAGCTGGCCGCCGAACAACAGAGGAAAGATCGAGCCAAGGCGAAGCGTGCGGCCGAAACACCGGAGCAACGAGAAGAACGCTTTCCGCTACGTATATCCAGGCTTAACCTTAGCTCGGCCACAACCAATTTTTTAAGCATGAAATGCTTTTAGCTCCCGTTGTCGGCATTGTGGTGACGTCACGCCGAGACCGAGAGCCATCATCCGGACACTGAATTCCACTCATCCGGGCTCAGAAACGAGAACATCCGGGCACCGTACGAGACCGAACGAGATTTAACGAAACTCTCTAAGCCCTCCTACGGGACCGGCATACAAGCGCCGGTTGCTCTCCAAACGAGTCACAAAAAATAACTGTTGCCAGTGTCTTCTCAATATTTATCAAGATATCAGTGGAGCTGTGCATTTGATAATGCACGGAATTATAATTTCTGATTTCTAATAACGCGTGGAAAAAGCACATACATGCCACAATACACTTCGTTGTCATACGTGATCTGTTAGGGGCTTTGAGAGAAGGCCGCTTAGAGAAAGAGGGCGAGAAGGGCTTTCGGCGGAAAACTTTCGCTCCCTCCCCAAGGATGGCGCTGCGGTCCCACACTCACGCATGTAAAAGACCGGCCGCTTGGCCTTCAAGCCCTTTCCCCCTCTGGCAGGCAGATGTATACACTAGTGCACTGCACGGGCTCGGGCCGGGCCGGGACATGATCTGTTTTGCCGGGCCGGGCCCGGGCCTGAAGTTGCGGGCCCGGGCCGGGCTCGGGCTTAAACCTGCGGACCCGAGCCGGGCTTCGGTCCGTATAGAAACGGCTGGTGTCCGACTATTCATTCACTATTGCAGAGTGAAGTACACAATTGCGGCATTGGAGCAGCGAGACAGCTGAGCTATGAGTTATAGTACGCGCTGAGAAAAGAACTAAGCTTTATTGATTGACTTATTTCCTTGTTTCCGCACCGCGGTGGCTTAGTGGATAAGGTGTTGATTACTGAGCCGGGGAACCAGGATTTGCTCCTAGCCTCGGCGGCCGCATTTCTATTTAGGAGGCAAGCATGACAGCCATGTACTTTGTATTATCATTGCTATTTGAAGAAACCTATGTGGTCGAAATGATCCGGAGCTCTCTGCTTCGCTGTCTCTCACAGCCTGACTCCCCTTGGGCCCTTAAGCCCCAAAAACATCGCTTTCTTTTATAGCTATATTTTTCTCGTGTGAGAAAATTCACAAACTAAAGCGCGTTTGGTTTTTTTTTTGATCAGCTGACCGGAACGTCTCGTAAATGAAATAGTCACAAAAGCTCGCGAGAGTTTGTAAATCTCATCTGATAACCACATCTATCCCTCCTTGTTTCTTCAGCCTGGTTGACATGACAAGTGTTTTGCCCTGTAAGTTATCACGTGGTTCGCGCGTTATCTTCTGCTCCACCAACGAGAGTAAAATTTAACCGGTCTTAACCGCCCATTGATCGTTCGTCATCCCAAAACATACCTATACACTATTAGAATTGCATTCGTGAAGGACATATTAGTTTAGGACGCTTATAGTCTTCAAAACACACACCGTGAAATACTCAAGCCTTTTAGCTTTTCGTTTCTGCTGAAAAGCGACTAGTTCGGCTAAGAGTTAAACCTGTGAGATCGCGTTCACTAAAAAAATGTAACCCCACTGCTGGCTAGGCAGCTTTAATGTTTATACTTCGCTGGCGGCAAAATATAACTGATTAAAATCATAGGGAAATGCAAAGTAGTCTATTACGCGCGTATGCAGCCCTTTTTATTTGGTTCTCGGAACTTCCGAGTTTACCTTTGCGCACGTACACGAGAGGGCCTGGCGAGCACTACTCTTAATAACTTCCTTCTGGGTCAAAAAGAACCAAGTTTCTGCAAGCCAAACTCAGAACCTTTGTCGGCCAGTTTCTTATCGGTCTAGTAGCAGTCTACTTGCTCAGAGTGAGCAGTATACTTCAAGCGGTACTGTGAAGCGGGCCGGGCAGGGCCCGGGCTGGGCTTCACTCCGGGATTCACGGGCCGGGCCGGGCTCACTAGAGCGATAATTTAGCGGGCCTGGGCCGGGCCCGGGCTTGAAGCCGCGGGCCTGGGCCGGGCTCGGGCTTCAGGTCGCGGGCCCGGGCCGGGCTCGGGCCTCAAATTCAGGCCCGTGCAGTGCTCTAGCATACACGCTCGCGGAGTATTCGAACGCGCTGCAGATACATTCTTGTCAGGCCTGCGTCTCGTCGTGTCCGCGTACGCTTCTGCATCGTCCTGGATTTCAATGCCGCCACCGTCAGAGCTGCTTAAGCCGAGCAATGAAGCCTGTGTTAGGCCCGTAAACATTTCATGCTTACTCTACTCTCGGTTACGGGAGAGGCGCAATTTTTTTTATCTGCTTTTTAGCATGAACTGTTGTTGTGCCAGGCGGTATGGCGTTCTAAAAGCGAAAGCAACGGAGGTTGTCCGACGGCGCTGGAAAACGACGCGTTATCTCAGCTGCGGTCGCTCGTTGCGATCGTTGGCGTTCCTCTCGCGTCAGTTCGTGCTTTGTCGTTGCAAAACTTTTCTCCTAAATTTCGTAACTCACCACAATATAACAGATAGCCGGCCCAGCAAGTTCGTTATATCGAGGTCAACCTCCGCTACACGTTCGATGCATGGAGGTCTCAAATACGCGCGCTTCAATGGGGGTGGCGTTGGGGAACTAAACAACTTCGTTATATCGATAAATTCGCCGTATGGGGGTTCCTTACATCCAGCTTTAACTGTAGAACTGAGGTTTGTTTAACCTTACACGGTCACGCTGGTTTAAGGCCGAATCACACTGCGGAAGCAGTCTGCAAACTCCGTTCGCCAATGCGACGTTTCCGTACTGTTCCCGACCCTCTCACACCGCATCGACACGAACTCATCAGAAAAACGTCCCTTTCGTCCAGCAACACATAACGGAAACTTCTGCGTCAACTGTTGGCGAACTCCGTGTCGCACCGGAAAAACAATTTGGGCGGCGCGTCTCCACCGCCTCTTTCCGCGCACAGCCGCGGAAACCGCAGACGCCTTGCACTATCGAGCGGCTTGTACGTTCGGCAGTAAAGGTTGTGGAGTCTACGGCGTGTTTCACGTAACTTTAACCAAGGATTTTAAAAAAGCGGTAAACCGCAGCCCGCTAAAACCAACGGTGCATTGTTCGCCATCATGTGGCGCTCTTCAGAACGTCTCTTTTATTGAGCTTAATTAGTTAATTAACTAAGATGGATTATGCAAATTTTCAAATATTCATTTTAGTGCTAAGACCGTTACGTTAGGTTGTAGAGTAGGTTTATAAACAACCTATCCGGTTTATTGTAGCATCGTCCCGGTCAGTGGGCACGCTCCGTTCGCTCGAAACGCCGTTGATAGCGCTGCAATTTGGTAGCGCACGACCGTAGTCACGTGGTATTTTTTCATATTTCGCGGGCTTTCTTTAGATGCCGGAAAAGAGGACCCCGTAGGAGACACGATGCTACAATAAACTGTATAGGTTGTTTATAAACCTGCTCTACAGCCTAACGTAACGGTCTTGGCACTAAAATTAAAATTTGAAAATTTGCATAATTCATCTTAGTTAACGAATTAAGCGCGATAAAAAATATTGTGGGTAACCTATCGACAGAGAATCTGTTCTCGCTTCGGGGAGCGCGGCTTCGGCCGGTATCTGTTTTTTCAGCAGCGTCCGCTCCGGCGGACGCAGTTGTTGCTGCGACGCACCTCTTTTCTTTCCCTCTTCTCTTCCCTCTGATCTTTTAACTCTCCTCTATCTGCACGTGGCAGCGGTGGTGGCTTGGCTCGAGCCAGTAGGCAGGCCCGTGCAATTTCCTTTTCATCCTTCTCTCAGTCACAACAACAACAAAATATTGTGAGGAGCGCCACATAATGGCGAACAATGTATCGTTGGTGTCGGGTTTTTTAAATCCTTGGTCTAAGTTACGTGAAACACCCTGTATAGTGCGCTGTGAGACAGGACCGCACCGCTAGCTCGGACCGCGGCTGTGGCCGCGAAGAATAGCACATCGAGGAGTAGGCAAAGGTGTTTATTGGGAATTCCCAAACTGGTGGCCTCCTCGGTGCAACGCTGGCGGCAGGCGAGCGAGCAAGGCAGACGGAGTGGCGTCACCTTGACACCTTCGCCTCCCAGCGTGGTCCAGACCCGTCCCCTAGCATCCCCGTTGCCCCGTCGTCTCCTTCCCGCTGCCGCGTTTCCACCGAAGCCGCCGAAGGCGAGAGTTGAGGAAGAGGATTTCGGCCTCTCCCCACTTTCGCCGCTGCCGCTCGGAGGATAGTAAGCGTCCTTTTGATATGCATCTAAAGGACGCTGGCAAAACTGGCCGCGCCTGCTCGCTTGAGGCGGGGCGTGCGGGGACCACGCGTGCTTCTGCGAGGGCCTAGAAGGCGCTAGCACTGCACCTAATTATAGTCCCGCGACTTTTTAAGGCGAAAGCCTGATCGTTGTCGACAGAGGGCTGTCAGCAGAAGCTTGACAGCAGAGGTGTCATGCTTTAACGGGTGTCCACCGAGATATGTGTTGGACAGTTACTGCGTAATTTCCTTCCCTCAAACAGAACTTTCATTTTCTTCATTACGGCCCCTCTTTCTTCTTTCACTCCCACTTCCTCCTTTCCTGCACGGTGCGGTTCAGGTGTCCACCGAGATGACAGAGAGTTACTGCCATTTCCTTCCCGCAAAAAGCGTCGCGTTCAAAGGGCAAAAGATCGCGCCGAACGGGTGGTGGCGTTCCGTGGACTGCCTAGCAGCGCTAAACACGCTGTGGTGTTCCACTCCTAACGGCGAAGCTTAAGCACCATTAATTAGCAGTTAATTCGTATTTAGTCATTAATCAGTAATTATCCATTAATTAGTAATTAATAATCATTTATATGTGGCGTCATACAGTGGTGACATCACCAGTGCCACAGAGGCAATCAAAGTGGTCCGGAAAACGCTTTCGCCTCTACGCATTTTAGACTGTCAAAGTGCCACCTGAAATTTTTCGCTCAGTTGGACGAGGAAACCGATGTTAGCTCTGTTCTTCATTTTTAGTAGCGTAAGATAAACACGAATACGCTTAATTCCCTCGTGCAGTTCCAAATCATGTGTATTGCGTTTCGAGGAAACCATGATTATGTCACGTGTTCTTTGAGCAAATAAAGCGATATAGTGTTGCACGAAATCAGCAATACGCTCTCTCATGAGACACGACTCAAATCGTGCCCTCCACCCGTCAAGAATGCCCTCGATAGTGCGCAGCTCGTTACAGCCTCTTCAGCCTTGACTAATATCAGCGATGCTAGATGAATTATAAAGAGGATTCAGGTTTGCATGCATACAAATTATTAAATCAAACACCGACGAACGAGCGAGATTGTTGAGGCAGTAATTTTATGTCAACTGAAGGTGTATTGTGTCAGGCAGAACCCCTGTCTTCTTTTCTCTCTTTCGAAAATACCTATCAACACAAGACGTTCTCCTGCAGATCAAGGAGGAGGTGCTTACTACCGTCCCAAAATATGGATAAAACATCTTGCTCGCTCTCGATCTTAAAGCGGCCTTCGACAACGTCAGTCACAGGGCTGTGCTGGAGGGGCTCAGCAAACTGGGTTGCGGGCAGAGAATATTCAACTATGTGAAAGCCTTTCTGACTAACCGTACCGCTACCATTGGAATAGGAGGCATCAGGACTGACACCTTCAACACCCCCGAAAAAGGAACACCGCAAGGCTCTGTGCTATCACCTATGCTTTTTAACATTGCAATGATTGGTTTAGTAAGGGCACTCGAAGAAATTGAAGGAACCAGGCATGTTATCTACGCAGACGATATCACAATCTGGGTGACAAGGGTATCCTTAGGAGAAAACAAGAGCTTCTTCAGCGAGCAGCAGACACGGTCAACGCATACGCCCGACACTGTGGACTTGCATGCTCCCCTGAAAAATCCGAGGTGCTCAGAGTCTTCAGACAAGGGTATGATCTCCAAAACTCCATAGATAGTTATCTACATAGGGGAAACGAAGGTTCCGGAAGTATCGAAAGTTAGGATCCTCGGCATGTGGATCCAAAGCAACCGTCGTATTGATCCCACGATCAGACAGCTAGCAAATGCCACAACACAGATCACCAGGATGATTGCTTGGTTTATGGTTTGGTTTATGGGGTTTAACATCCCAAACCGACTAAGGCTATGAAAGACGCCGTAGTGGAGGGCTCCGGAAATTTCGACCACCTGGGGTTCTTTAACGTGCACTGACATCGCACAGTACACGGGCCTCTAGAATTTCTCCCCCAAAGAAATTCAGCCGCCGCGGCCGGCATCGACCCCGCGTTTTTCGGGTCAGCAGCCGAGCACCATATTCACTGAGCCACCGCGGCGGCCAGGATGATTGCAAGAATTTCCAACAGAAGAAGAGGTATGAAGGAGGAACACACATGTAGGCTAGTACAGGCCCTCGTGGTCAGTAGGATCTTATACGGCGTCCCCTACCAAACACCGCTCGAGCAAGAAAAGGAGCAGTTAGAGGCAATTCTTAGAAAAGCATACAAATGCGCTCTCGGACTGCCGGTCAACAGTTCGACGGAGAAATTATTTTTATTTTATCAAATACTGCCGGCTGCCCTTCGGCGGCCTAGGAAGGAGGGGATACAAACAAAGCATAATAAAAAATACACTCTCGGCGTTCACATGAAGTTACAAAATGAACACTTCATAATCAAAAGAACAATATCAAAAGAAGTTAAGCAGTACATGGTAGATATGCTGTTGGGAGAGCAGATATGAGCAGCAAGAATTGTGATGACGCACGAAGAAAACGCAGGCACAAAAAAAAGACAAAAGGTACAGTAGAGTGCTAGGCATCGCTTTGCCAGCTATCGGAAGGAGCACTTTCTGCAATGCTTATGTGCGCGAAAAATGAAACAACGATATGGCGCGTTATGTGACATGATTTTTTAGAGCAGTTGAAAATGAGTCGACTGATGGCATGTTCACTATTTCAGGTGGCAGTGCATTCCATTCTGCTATGGTTCGCGGAAAGAAGGAGAAGCGGTGCGCGTTAGTTCTAGTTAGTGACATTCTTTAAACTGGGCATAAACAACACAGTACAAGAACATATCGAGGCCCACCTTCTCGCGCAGAAAACAAGACTGATGCTGTCCGAAACAGGCAGAAACGGCTGCGGTTGCTGGGCATGAGCGAGCGTTCCAAATGAAATCAGGAGGATCATTGAGATCAGTCCGATTCCAAAAAAACATGCATCCAGATATACATAAGGCAAGAAGAAAGGCAAGATCTGAATTCCACGAAAGAAGCTTCGCCGGGGAAAAATACGTATTATACATTGACGCAACCACATACAGACACCGATACGGCTCGGTAGCCAACGTGGTGGATCACCAGCTCAGGGAAATCAACTGCGCTTCGATAAAAACCAACAACATCCTCGAGGCTGAGGAAACAGCAATTCCACTCGCCATCACCCAGCAGAGTGACGAGTCCTATGCACACATCATTAGAGACTCGCAAGAGGCGTGCAGAAGATACAGCAGTGGACGCATATCCATTGCAACCATTCACATACTCCAGGCGAGGACAATCACCTTTACGAGATGCTTCATCACGTGGACACCAGGCCATGAGGCTGTCAAAGGGAACCAATGTGCGGACGCCAACGCCCGAGCATACGCCAACCGGGAGGCGCGCACCGAAGGGGAACTAGACGCAGTCACTAGACGGTATGGAGCAATCTTAGAACACCAACGAGCCCTCCGGAGGATCTACCCTCCTCCCCACAAAGACCTTAGTAGAGAGCAGTCGGTTGCCTGGAGACAACTGCAGACTAATACATACCCCAATCTGAGTTTACTCAGCAAAATCTATCCTTCCACATATGACAACAAAAGCCCGCTATGCGGTGAACACCTAACGCTTTACCACGTTACATGGGCTTGTCAGAAAATGCAGGCAGCGCCGATAAACTGCACACCAACACCGGAGCAGTGGGAGGCTGCGCTGTCCAGGACGAAGTCTGAAGAGCAGCTCAAGCTGATCGACAGGGCTCGCAAGACTGCAGAGGCCGCTGGGGCCCTGGACTGAGGGCTTCACCTACGCTTCCAGAAAGAACGCTTGTACAATAAAGTTTTTCATTCATTCATTCATTCATTTCTCTCTTTCTTTTCTTCTCATCCCGAGTTATCAACACCACCACGCGAAGATTTCAGATTATACAGTGCCGAATTCATTCATAGCTATTTGCAATTGCGGTGACAGCTTTGCCATCAGGGTGCAGCCTTCCCGACGTAAAAAACCGTTCTCTTCGTTGTCTCTCGAGCCCTTTATGCCTCACCCGGGGCCCTCCTCGCCAGCGGGCTCTTTGTCGCTCTCTCCCTTAACAGTTATTTTGTTTCGGCGGCAGTTATTACGCGAACGTCTGTCGGGGCGTATTCCGTGGCGGAATCCTTCGGCGCCTCTCTCGAGCGAACTCCCCAGACTCTTGCGCAATGAACACGGCGGGTTACGTGCCGCGCAGGAAGGGCCCGCGCGCACGCACGCAGCCACAAGGGCTACGTGGCTGCTGTCGGGGTGGGGGAGGACTTGACCGCGGCTGATCAGCAAGCGGATAAACACGCCGGCCGCTTGTTCTGGCTGTATTCGAAAG
This sequence comes from Amblyomma mixtum, assembly GCF_055824585.1. Classification (NCBI taxonomy): domain Eukaryota; kingdom Metazoa; phylum Arthropoda; class Arachnida; order Ixodida; family Ixodidae; genus Amblyomma; species Amblyomma mixtum. Next base: position 29,876,107 of record NC_143021.1, on the reverse strand, counting down.
CAACACTGCCCCGCACACGACATAGTCTAAAACAAATATCGAAAAAATGCACTCACATAATTCTGCTCCATTTCAACAAAAAACGAACTCGACTCGCTTATAAATGTGTCATCTTAGCCACTCATACTAATAGCGGTGAAAACAGAAATGCAAGAAAGTGGGGAGAGAATAATTCGGCAGCTCATCTGTTAAGTGAGTGTGGACTGAACATCCTTTATATACTTTTTTACTATGACACGAACCGGCCAGTGCAATAGAGGTCTCAGAGTCGAAATGTTGTTGATCGCCAGCATGTGTACATAAGCTCGGAAACACCTCAGCGCAGAGTAAAAGACATTTAGACATTTCCTTTCCAACAAGTTTACGAATGTTTTCTATCGACAAATAGAAAGCGAAGCCCACAGTGGTCAGTGTTCGAGATCGCTGCATTTCCTGAGCATGTTATGCCGCCTTCAAGTGTTTCACATAGAAGCAGTTCGATTTCAGCTTATTGTAAATTGATGAAGGGAGTGGGACGACCAACGCACTTTAATACCTGTGCTACACGGGTACTTTCGAATGACATCTGAGTCGAATGGCAGTCGAGACTTGGAATGGTATTCGAACTCGACGGGCTCCCGCGGTGCTACACGACACTTTCCAAACGCATTCGAAAGCCTCAGCTCGTTTTCAGTGTACAACGACGACGACGGTCACACTAGTCCGACAACGGCACTATCACGGCGAACAGCAGCATGTGATTATTGTGAACTATCTAGTTCACTTTAATATTATTGTAGTGGGACAAGTTTTTTGGCTAAACGACACCGACTAATCCGATCGGCGGACGGTCAGCCTTCATGCCCTCGGGAGTTCGGCGGCTGAACGAAAACACGCGGATGAGGTGACTGTGCGAATACATGCGCGCTTATACATTATCCATATTGGAAATGAGCGAAACGAACGGCTATATTTCACATGTGCACACTTGGACACTCACTAGCGATAACCACTTGCCAAATTAATTTCAGTCGACGACGACTCCGTTCCCTTCCGCGACGACTAGGCCTAGCGAGTCCGCAGCGTTGGATCGGTGATTGCGGTTGTTGTGAAGAACGAATTCACAAGTTTTAGCGAATGCAAATGACCAACGAGTGTAGTTTTGACAACAGCGACATGAAATCAACTATTGCTTACATCGCAGGACGCGCATACGATGAAAGGGAAGCGGCGGTGTGGCTCGGGCTGCCGAGCAGTGCTTTACGGCCAGCAGCAGTCGTCGCCGTCGCTAGCTTGTGGGTAGCAAGTTAGGTCGTTTTAGTTAAAGCAAACGGTCACCAAACATATTTCTGGATAAAGTAGTTTAAAATAAAGTACTGGGAATGTCGGAGGAAGCCGGCAAAATTAGCGAGAAGCGCCGGTCCTACGCGATGTCAACAACCCGGCTGTCAGGTGTTTCTCAGGCGAGCGATCGCGTCGGCGCTTCCCACAGATCGTCGCGCTGCGTAAACAAGCACGGGTACAACCGGTACAGAAAAGAAGGGATTATTTAATAGAACTAAAGCGCATATTTCGTTTAATGTCTTGCAAACGAGCAGAAGCTGAAGCTGTTCATACGCAGCGATGTAAACAGCAGTATGAGTGCAGTCGTCCTCATCGGCGCACTCCTGGGGAAATTTCATGCACACGCGATAAATGTTCATTGGTGACTATTATCTGCAAGCACTCACTAAGACAGAAAACGAGCTATTTGCTAAACAAACAGCAGAAAAAAGTGAGCAGCGGGTAGAAATGAAGAGCCACAGAACCGAAAACAGTCGCGCGACTGTTGGGCTGTGGGCGGGGCCAAGCGACGGCGGCGGCGGTGACTGCTATTGGTCGGTTCAAGCTGTGTTCGCGTTTCGAAGGCATTCCAAAATCTGGAATGTCTTCGCCGAGCTCCGTCGACTCGAATGTCATCTGAACCGAATGCCATCGAAAAACTTCGTGTAGCAGCGTAAGTTCGGCAGTCGAGTCGAATGACATTCGGTTGGAAGGCATTCGAAACAGCCGTGTAGCAGGGGTATAAGTCGACGTGAGTAGTAAAGAATAGCTGTTGTGTGGCTGAAATAAACTTCTTCGTGGTGTAAACCACGCCACGTTAAAGGGGTGTTCCCCATGGGCAAAATAGCCCATTTTCACTTCTTAGTCGTTTTTGATCGTGACGACCGCAACCTCGCCGCATTTATTAGAGCCATTATTTTTCCCGATTACAGCGCCCTCTGCACGCGGAATCCTTTACCCATAGGGCCAGGAACATGTGCTCTGATGACGTAGGCCGGGAGATGTTTGTGGTGGCGCACGCATACACCAGAAGAAATTGGCTTAAATTCAGTCCACGTTTACGTCAATTCCAGCTTTTCAATTGCTTCGCGAAGATTTAATGCAATCAAGTAGTAGTGGTAGGCAGAAATGAAGTTGTCTCCATTTTTTTTTCGAATAGTAGCGCTATGAAAGCATCGAATTCAGCAACAAACCGTGTTCCACACGGAACATTAACCAAGACGCTAATATTACGGCAGTGCATATTGTGATGGAATGGTTCATGGGTCAGGAAATAACTTAATCTTGTAAAGGCTGATGGTTTATAATTTATGGTTTATGGGGCTTAACGTCCCAAAGCGACTCTAAGGCTATGAGAGACGCCGTAGTGGAGGGCTCCAGAAATTTCGACCCCCTGGGGTTCTTTAACGTGCACTGACATCGCACAGTACACGGGCCTCTAGAATTTCTCTTCCAAAGAAATTCAACCGCCGCGGCCGGGATCCAACCCGCGTTTTTCGGGTCAGCAGCCGAGCACCATAACCACTGAGCCACCGCGGCGGATGTGTAAAGGCTAATGATAGGCACTAAACAGTACATTGCACTGGATAGGCGCAACCCTAAGAAGACCCAAGCTCGAAAATAAATGGAACTATGACGTATAAACAGACAGGTATTTCTCCATCATCTCCTGTATTGCTTCGGATCATTGAGACGATTATCTTGTACGCACAAATTAAGTAAGCTAAAGGACACACTGCATGATGAACTCATCTTCAACCGAAACATAAATTCAGTGGCGGTAGTTGCCTATTTTGAATAAAATGATAGCGCCTATAATAGACAGAATCGCCCGACTCCCCTGTCGCTTGAAGCGTCTTAAATCGTGCTTGCGCTGGCAGAGATCTGGCAGTGCTCGATTTCTGCTGAGTAGAGCTGTCATTGAAAATATTCCGAGAACTCCGCGTACCCTTGAGCGATGAGAGCTGAGAACTGAAGGATCAGCAGTGGTCGACTGTTAGATACTCTAAAACATTCACTCTTCTGCGCCATCTTCCACAAAATTTCAAATGTCTTGAATCCCCTTTGTATGCCTGAAAATCCTGAACACTAGGTGCGGCTTTAATAAAGCAGTAGTTCTACAGCTTTATCCATTTCGCTTGAACTAAACTGTTTTGGAACAGAGTTGGTTTTTCGCTTGATTCTGAATCCCCTGAAACGTGCAGCCCCATAAGCAAAAAAAGAAAGTTGAAATTTCATATCATTATTACAAACTCTCACCGCGTAGCTGACATGGAATCAGTAACTCTGTAGCAATTACTTCGCCTTTTTAGCCATTTCCATTAATGTCTTCGAAGTAGAGAAAAGGAAATTTGTTGATATTTATTCCGTATGCGGCAGTAGATGAGAGCTGCGAGAACTTCCGAGCGATGCTCGTAAGCTTAAGCTGCAGCTGCTCTGAAAGCTCTTTCATACACCGCACATTTACGGCAGCATACGTGTATCCATATATACTGCGTTATAGCTGGCTGCCTCCAAATCTTCAAGCCCACACACCAATTAAGAGGAGGCAAAGCCGGGATAAGAATAGTTTCGCCGGACTTGTCTCCGAGAGCGCAACGACGCCCAGAAAGCGCGGAAATATACGTGTCACATGACAGAGACGTGCACGCCAACAGAAAACAAGCAAAACGCACAATTCAAGCACGGAAGCTGTCGCCTCCCGCACGCGGCCTGCCATCCAGCTCGAGCAGCGAGTGGCCTTGGAACATTGCTCACACGCACTCAGTCAGCGGAGAAAGGGGAAAGGGGCGGTATGCGCCGCCGGGCCGAGCAACGAAAGTCGGTGGTACGTGGTAGAAATATTTAGTAGGAAGGGACAGGACATCGGCTTCCCGGCGCCGACCCCGCGCGAAGAAGGCGTGTTCAAGAGCTCTTCGCTTCCGTCTTTGATGTGCTGGATGCTCTCCATCCCCTAACGTGTGTGGGAGTGTGCTGTGCATAACTGTGCTGACATTTCCCCTCTGCCAGACTGTTCTACGGTTATTTGACACACATTGTTACAAGGTAAGGCGACGTCCGAAGGTAGTCGACCAGGTAGGGTGGGGTGCTATCAAGATGGTTTCTGCGCTGGCGTGTCGTTTGTTGTCGTCTTTCACGTGCGATACCGTTCATGATAATTTTATGCATCTGATGTAGATTTATTGACTTCACTCGATGGTGCAGTGATGTGCAAGCTGTGACGGATCGGCCAGCTCTAGACCGAACATTGTCCAGGCGAAGCGCGTCTTTTCAATCACCAGCACGTCTTCGGCATCGGTGCGCTGAGCTTGCTATTGTTCACATAAAACACATTTCGTGTACGGGAATGCAATCACTAGCGCTTCCAATTTAAGCTGCTGTTTTGGTACGTAAGTGAGAACGATTGGCAGGGTAAAAGGCTGACCGTACGTAGTATCCTTCTGCTGTTGGTATCTGCATGAATCACAGCAAAATATGCGTTATTTTATTACATTCTATGTCACTCGGAAAATGGCTACGCGACGCTGTCACACGTGCCAAGAGCTTCCGAATAAAATAAACGCGACTTTGAGGCGCAGAATTTGCGAAAGCTGGCTTTTCTGCTAATATTTATTCAAGCTTAGATAAATTAAGCAAAAACACCTCTTTTTTGTGCCACATAGCATAAGCCATGGGAAAATTTGTTTCCTGTTAGCCCTGCGACTTAGCTGAGCTCACAACGATAATTTTTTTGATGGAACAGACGCACCACCACGCAGGTGACAACAAGGGTCCATTTGTGGGGGGTGCTTGATGGCCGGCAGGAAGGATTAAGAAGGTACTGAAATTGGAACTGCATGCCAGCCATTGTTGGGGCGCGGGTCCGCAGTCGCTGACCGGCAGGAGCAATGCCGAGGAGGAATGAAGTTTAAAGGAAATACAGCAAGAAAAATACATTCACATATTTACATCGGGCAGCAACGAAATACGCGCGACATGCCAAGAGACGTCAGCAGAGGGAATGCCGCGAACAAAGGAGGCGGGAGCTCTTAAATACAGTCGTGAGCACAGAATCCCGCCCTTTTCGTCCAATCAGGAATGTCTGTCTTTTTGGACGCTATCCTTGGGCGCGTCCAGGTAGCTGATGGTTCCTTCAAGGCCTGCCGTAATGGACAATGAGGAGATGGTCTGGTTCTCATGTGGCTTCCTTCAACGGGCTTTGCTACGTCGGAGTGCGGCCGTCTTTGGCTGAAAGGGACGTTGGGCTCAAGTTTGGGGTACAAAAGCGCCCACTTTCCTGTGTCTCCCTACGTGCCAACAACCACCGCAGCGAACGGTCGGGCGTTATCTCCCCCAATGACGCAAGCAGGTCTGGAGACGAATAGTTTCCGGTGTTGCCCTCCAGCGTGCCTGCCCCATGAGTCGGGGGTTAAACTACAGGTATCGGCAACACGTGTCTACCATCAGCTGGCCATGGAACAACCCGTGCTGACCTACCGCAACCTACGCGACCTCGCCGGCATTCTCCTCACTCAAGCTCAAACATGTGGCAGGGGCGTGGCCACAAGTGAGAGAAAGTGTGAGATTGTGGGCGGAAGTGAACGTGGCAGGTCACTCCCTCCTGGGCGAGGCCGACCTTGAGTGTGGCCGAGACTCTCCCGTTTGCTCTTACGCTTGTAAAAATGTAAACAAACGCACTCGTAATCTTCTTCCCATCACCCAACTCATTGACTCGACGGCACTCCTGTCCTGGTGGTACGAACGGGTGCCGACTCTACCGAGGTTCCGTCAAGCAGCAGAAGCAGTAGCTAGCTGCGGCTCCGAAGCCCCATCTCCAACAGCGCGCACGTAGTGCCGGCTCTCGCCACACCTTGGCGCTGCGCTTACAGATTTTGCCACGAAAAACATGATTTGCGGGTACTTGATGCGGGTATTTCAGTGCATTAATTCATGAAGTGGAACTCGTTTCTGCAAGCAATGTGCTGCCACCGCCAGTCTTCGAAATAAACCAAACGCAATCTTCGGCGAGTACGGTTAACATAAGTTGCGCTTGTCGAAGTACTTCGAGCTTTTAAAATATAAGTGCCTCCGAGACTCCCGCGCGAAATGTGCAGAGGGGTCACGGCAGCAGATTGCTAAGTTCTCAATTCACAAAAAAAAAACCTGGTTCCCTGATTCCTTCACATTTCAAAGCACGTAGCACAGGTTCCCTCTGAGCAAACCCAGCTTGCTTTGTAAATGGCTCGAACGGGCTGTAGGCCCAGCAGGCACCAGACACCGTGCTCCGCTCACTTCGAGTCTAGCGCCTTCGGATCTCAAATGAGTTGCGTGCATAGCTGCATTACACAACCACAAAGCGCACAAAACATCACTATAGTAGGATACAACTTTAAAAAAACAGTAGTTGCTAACACTGTGCATCGGTCCGCGGCTTCCTGTATTACTCCGCTGGCCAGACGCAACTGTAAACGAAATCAGCTTTTTAATGTTTGACTACATCAAACAATCCACTCATCAAAATTCTAGAGCTCATAACTTTTTTGGTGTGGCAAGCTTCTTATTTACGTAACAAGAAACGTTTAGGTGGCGGACTGGTTTGTTTGGTTTAAGGGGTTTAACGTCCCAAAGCGACTAAGACTATGAGAGACGCCCTAGTGGAGGGCTCCGGAAATTTCGACCACCTGGGGTTCTTTTACGTGCACTGACATCGCACAGTACACGGGCCTCTAGAATTTCTCCTCCAAAGAAATTCAACCGCCGCGGCCGTGATTGAACCCGCGTCTTTCGGGTCAGCAGCCGAGCACCATAACCACTGAGCCACCGCGGCGGCAGGTAGCGGACTACTTTTTCCTCGTGGAAGAATTCTGTGCACGGAAGCTGAATGTGGGCGGAGCTTCACTGCAGACTTAAGTTGTTTCCGACTATAAAAACTTCTGTGGTGAAATCGAAACTGAAAAACCAGAAACATACAATCCTTAAGACAATCCACAAGTCACCAAATGCCAATTCTAAGTGCTGTCTTCCCGGCATGCCTCGGGCGTCCATGGTGGTTGAAGTGCAGAGCCGCCTGCTTTCCCTCTAGTGAATAGTAATAAACTGTGCTCTGGATTCTGGTCGATATATTTTGCAGCTTTTGTCTTCGGTCTTTAGGTCACGTGTTTGTCTATTTGGTTTGGCTATTCGCTCCCCTCCAGTCGAAAAGCCGAAGCCGCTGTTTACCACGTTTGTTGTAGTTACTGGCGGCTGGCGCGCATTCCTGTTTTTTTTTTTTTTGTGCTACGTCCCGTGCGTGTTCTGAGTTCAGTTGAGCTCAGCGATTACTTCATCCTGCACGCTTCATCGACGTGTGACGCTCCAGCGAGCGAAGCCTTCGCGTAATTGAACTATGGCTTAAAGAATCAGCGCAGAGCAGATCGCTGCACAGCTCATCGTTCGGGTTCTTCTTGGCGCCAAATTTCAACCGCACATGTGAGTGATCTTTTAGTAGGGGCATATGCGTTTCTGGCCTGCTATCAAATTATGGTGTATTCAGTAACGATTTTTTACCATGGATATTATGCGCGAGCGGCTGCTTGTTGCTAGTTCTTGTTTCGAGCCGGTCTCGAAGCGGGAGGGAGCCGATTCGTGTACAACGCACGACCGCAGCGGTGCAATGTGCAACTCTCATGCTTTTTTTCGCTCCAGACTCTGGTCCTTCGTATCGTCCGCGCAAGAACATTGCTTGTCGTCTCTTAAGCTCAACTAACTTGTCCCTGCTCAAGGCCATTCAGTCAGGTAAGTACGAAGAGAACCGTCTGCGTTCAAGAAGGGCCGAGTAAATTAGTGTGCGCGCTTCTGGGGCGCGCGTACTGCGCGCAGTGCTCACATCTGCCGCAGCACTGTATCTGATTCTCAATGGACAGTAACCATTTTATAATTTTAGCTCCACAAGAAGATTCCTCAAGCCAGTTCGCTTTTTAAAATGTTTTTCTTCTTTCTCCTGGGTGAATGTGACCGCTTTTTTTTTTTTACCACAGAAAGCAAGCGATAAAATACTAAACGCGAAACGTTGACAGGCAAGCAACTATCAGTTCACTTGCGCTTCGTCTTTTCTGGCGTGCTGCCATTTTCGCACACACCTTGCAATATTCTTTGCTAACCCAGAGAGTGACTTATCATGCCAGCAGTTTTACTGCATTCTAATGGCAAGGTATGGGTGCGAATGGTGTTAAGTTGATGAGCAACTTGGTCTTCACTTAGGCTGGGAACTAGTGGTGAAAAGTGGACTTGTCTAGTTCTTTCGACAAGCGAAAATGTCTGGGCTAGTTGGTGACCAAACGTTAGATCACAAAAGCATTCAGTCTATGTCACCTCTTTTGTGTTCTTGTATTCTCTTAAGTTCAGTTCAGCGCTCAATCCTTGTGGAAGAGTGTAGACTATAAGTTTGATGTCTCTGTAAGAAACTGAACTGGGCAATGTGCTACTTTCTAGGGTTTTTCTGTCCTGAAAATGTTAAACCTCTTCAGCAGTAAGAACACAGGTCTTTCTTCTTGCTTCTGCAGTTGGTGCTGTTAGACAATAAGTTGTTTATGTTAGACACTTAGTGACAAGTCATTGGTATTCAGCAACCGCGGTGTAGAAGTGTGTCTATGCTTACTGTGCCAGCAGCGGACAGGACTAAACTACTGCCCTCCGTCAATTACGCCACTTATAAAGCCGAGGCAAGTGCTGTAATGGATAAAATTTGGATTCAATTGTTGTATCTTCTCATTTTCCAAACATTCCTATTTTTTAGCATGCTGTCGTTATGGGGTTTAATGAGCAACCTTATGACGAGCTATGACCAGACGTTATACTAATGCTATCAATAATGCCTTTATTGCCGTGCACCTGGCAGTAGGAGGGATGGAAAGGTGCAAAAACGCGGTCCCTCCTGGCAATAAAGTTCAACCTGGCCTCCAAACCCCACAATTGCTCAAGACTATATTTATGTTATATGTATTATTTATGCAGTTTTGACATTTAAACAAGTTCATCAATGCTTGATGTTCATTAATGAGCATAGTATGCTGTGTTGTGCAGCTACAGCTCTTCTATTGAAGAGATTTTGGAGCCATTCAACATTCTGAAGGACTTAGTAGTTAAGGAGTTGTTGAGTAATGGCTTGTGTAATGGTGACCTCATTTTATTGCTTGAAGTATCAATGATGTTTTTTTTCTGCAAAAGTAGGCTGGACTTCAGTAAAGGTTTCATAATGAATTGGATTGAGGAGTAGAATTCATGAGCGGGAAAAGTCAGAAAAAAAAACAGGTGTGGTAATCCTTGGCAGGCTGGCGTGCTACCAAGCTAATATGACTAGCACTGTTCACACATGTAAAGCTAAATTTTATGTGCAAATGTGTGAGGCTGCTATTCACCTTCTCCCTGTTTACACTTCCTTTTTCAGCATGGAGGTGATGTTCACTGATGTGAATAATTTTCAACAGCTCACATGAACCCATATTAGTATTTTCATGGAGTGAACCTAAAATTTAATTAAGCTCAGGCGGCCTGCATATGATAGCAAGTATGGAAGGCCACTGTTTTAATAGTCCCTCTAGCATGCTGTCAGACAGTATTTATAATTGCATTACGCTAAGCATCTGAAAAGATGTTGTTGAGGATTTGCGGGGTCGCAGCGGAGCACCAGAGCAAGATGACCAGCGTGGCAGGCTTCTAGTTCCGAACAGCCCGTGCCGGGCCTCCGCTCCGAGCACGCGCTGTCCATCTTTATTTTCCTCTATCGCGGGAACGCCGATCTCAGCGCCTGCGCTTTATAGCGTCGCCGGGCGCTATAGGGCCCCCCGCCTAGACGGGACGTCGAATTGTGCGCGCCGACGGGGTAGAGATGGAATTCACACGATGGAGTGTCCGGTAAGTCCATGTCAGGGGCCGGGAAGAGCCGTCGGGTGAAGTGCGCGAGCTCAGGTGGACGAGCCTGGCTGCTGCGCGACGGGCGAATGATGCAGGGTGCCGAGCTGACAAAGTATATTAGGGCAAGGGAGGCCATGGGCGGGCCGTCACCGACTGTAGTGCTGCCCGCTGGCACAAGTGTCATTGGTGTTCGACCGTTGCAGCTGATGGCGGCGGGAAGCTGGCACACAGAGTATGCCGTCACAAGCAAGGGAGCGGCTGAAACGGCTCCGTGGACAGATGCGGTCTTTATCGTGGTGTCGTGTAGCTGCTGTAGCGCCAGCTTCAAGTCGTCCAAATAGGTGGAAATGGCTGGCTTACATGGTTCAGGTGCCCCGATGTAGGGCGCGCACAGTGCGGGCGGGCCACTAGGGTTGGCACAGGTGTGACCGACGAGACAACGGTGACAGCTGTGGTGATGACGGAGGAAGTTGCTCGGTTCAATGCCAGGTGCTTGGGTGAAACGGGAGTGACAATCCGGAGCGACTGGCCAGTGCTGATTTGCGGGTGGGCATGGTCGGCTGTGGGTGGCGGGAATGGGCATGAGGTGGCGGCCCAGCTAGCGGTGTCAGGCTGCTTTGAAGATGCAAACACCGGCGGAGAGCAAGAAGGGCCCACATCAGTGGACTGGTCGGGCTTGAGAGCGAGCGCTGACACCGGGTCAGGAACATTTTCAGGCAAAGTGGGGCTGGTGGCAACCGCCATGCTTGTTACTGCTGTCACCGGGTTGGCCTTCTCATCCTGCTCCTGACGACAATTAGCGCTCTGCGGACCTTCTGAGGGGCTGGGAGTCTGACAAGCAGGCTTGGTCGTTGTCGAGGGCTCTTTAACATCAGCGGGCGGCGGCTTCAACCTCACAGCAGAGGCCTGCAGAGCTGTTGGCGGTAGTGACGAGGTAGATGGAGATGCTGGAAGCCTCGGCACGGCTGCTGCCGCAGAGTCGTCCTTGGCTGCAGGAGGCTCTGGCGACAACGCCACTGAAGCGCAAGGAGGCACGGCCAGAGACGCGGGTAGGATAGTAGTGGGAGCAGGACGCGAGGCGAAGCTCGTGCGGATCCCACCTGGTGTGGCGTCGAGAGTGACGGCTGGGCTGGAAACGCTGTGCCGGAGTGGCGGCGAGGGGCTGCTGAGGCGGGCCGGGTTCTGATGAAGGCTGAGTGGGCGCGAGCGAAGCCGGTGCAGGGCCAGAGGCTGGCGGCGGCGAAAACGGGTCCGCTGCGTCGTAGAGTGGCGGCGGAACATAGTAGGCGCCGAAGTCAGCCAAGACGGCCGCACGCAGCTCATCGTATGGCCGGCAGCCGAAGGCAGAGTAGGTGAGCCGACGCAGGAGGTCAGGCGGGAGGATGTCGCAAAGGACTGCGTGTTTGAACGGCTGGATGGTAATGCCGTTCAGGTACATCGCAGCCTCCAGTTGGGCGAACCACCCGCCGACGCCTGCAGGCCGGAACGCTGGGAGCGGCCGGTCGAAACTTGGGTCCTTCCAGTACGCCATGCTAGGACGCCGCCGGCATGGTTCGCCGGGTCACCACTGTTAAAGATTTGCGGGGTCGCAGCGGAGCACCAGAGCAAGATGACCAGCGTGGCAGGCTTTTTGTTCCGAACAGCCCGTGCCGGGCCTCCGCTCCGAGCACGCGCTGTCCATCTTTATTTTCCTCTATCGCGGGAACGCCGATCTCAGCGCCTGCGCTTTATAGCGTCGCCGGGCGCTATAATATATAAATGGCACCCTACTGTCCAGCAAAATATAATTCATGGGAATTAGTGCTCCTGCATAAGCTTCAAGCATTGCATGAAGCAGCAGTACGTATGTGAAAAGTAAAGGTTTGCGATTTTTCTCAAGCATAAATAGCTCTTTAGAACGAGATTGTTTTATGCTCCTTGTGTACGTAATATAGTCTTTCAAAAAAGACCAGTCCAGTAAACAAAGCTCTTTTATACAGGCTTAAAGGGCCCGTGCCCACCCCAGCGCAGCAGACACTCTCTACCTCTCTTTGAGTGAGCCTCCTCTCCTTCCATTCCCTCCTCGAAATTCTTCTCTCCCGCTCCTCGTCGAGTAGGCTCGGCAAGGCAAAATCACCCCTTCTTTCTCCGGTGTAAGCCGGAGGCGTGGTGTCTGCGGAGTGCGTCACAGGGCGACGTTATGGCCCCCCCGCCTTCAATAGAATTCTTTTCTTGGTTTTTGCATTTTCTCCGCACACTGAACGATCGAGAGGCGCGATCGGCTCGACCACCTAGACTTGTTAGCGAGCGCATCCTTTCATACATCTGTTTGTCATTCCCAGTTAACGAGCCACCTTTTCATTTTCTTTTAGGCCTCCCCACCGTTTCACGAGCGAAGGGGCGGAAGTCGGTTGTGTTCGAAACACACGGCGAAGCGCGGACCCGGCAACCGCCCGTTTGCTTTTCTCCATGCGTGTTTGGGTTCTGTGTGTTTGTGTCTTTTCTCCGCTCCAAAGCATATGTCATTCATTGGAGTCAAGGCGTACGCAAGATGCACGAAAAGCGGTGTGTGTGCGGAGCGGTCAAGTGGGCGAGCGAGGGAAAGGCTCTGCTGCACGACTAATTAAAACCTTGTTTTGGGGGGCTCGCATAGAAGAAAAGAAACTGAGAAGGGAGCGCGCACGCAGAGCGTCTCGTGACGTGATCACGGCGGGGGGAGAGGGGGGGGGGGGTGAACCAACTCCCTCAGTTTTACTATTTTTTTCCTTTTTATGGCTAGGGTTCAAGGCTGTCGCCGCACGCTCCCTCCGCAGTTTTTTTTTTGTTCCTTCATGCGGGTTTGTAGGCATGAGCCAGAACAGAAGGCGCTGCGGAAAGCCTTGTGCAGACGACGCGACGCCAAGGCTACGCCCAACCTTCTCCCGTCAGTCAGAACGATAGCGAAAGTAGCCCCCCCTTGACGTCAGCGGGGTGCAGAGTAGTGGGCCGGGCCCGTTTTTGAAGGAAGGAAAGAACGAACGGGCTTTGATTTGAATTTTCGCAGCTTTTCGGGGCGCGCATGGCTCTAGTATTTTGCAGAGGTTATCTTCGATGCCTCATCTATGCAGTGGGCTTGTTTTTCAAAAATGTCCGGACCCTGGGCAGTGGCCCGGTAGAGGTGTGGTATGAAACAGGTGATGAACGTGAATGAAAGCTACCTTTATTACAGTGCTCCGTTCGATTTTGTGTGTATGACGTCACTTCATTATCACATGAGTGGGGACCACTCTACAGATGTCTACTTTGGCCTTGTTATTATTTGACTCTTAGTCCGAAGCTCTTTCTGGTTTTTCATGAGTGATACCTTAAAATTTATAGTGCATAGCGTTTGTGTAATATTCAAGCCTTTCTCCAGGAATTTCAACTGCAAAAAACGTTGCAACAATGGGATGCATCATGAAATGCCATCAAAGGCACAAGATTCCTGCTGTTTATTAAAGGGTCAGTCTACTCACCGAGATGAGTGTATAAATGATGGTATATTCTGGTAGTTGGCACCCTATAACATCAATAACGAGGGATCTGCGCCCGGTTTAGGCAGGAATTTATATTTTATATCGGCGTTAAAAGTCGCGTAAAAATGCATGGTGGCGACCCCAAACGTTCATTTTGTTCAAGAAAGTGGTAGTCTTTTTTTGTAGAAGCATAAGTGAATATACTACGTACCATTTGTATGCCCCAATGTCAGAGAAACGCACGTTTTGTTCTAGTGAACTGTAGAAGGCGTACCGCTCGCTTTTTCTGTAAATCACATGAATATTTATAGTTACACGTACTCAAAACGCAGTCACATTCCCACTTTTAGTTCAGCGTATGCTAGCAGAGACGCAAAAATACACTTAGCCTATAGTGGCGCCATCAGGTCGTCAGGACGGGAACCACTGCTGTAAACAAACCGACTCTCCACTTAAGCCTAGGAGCGGCAGAATCGTCACTCTAATTATTTAAATAAAGCAAATTTATCTCTTATATGTTTTCTTACACGCGATATGAGACGAAGCGAAAGACAGACGCCCCATTTATGGCCAGTGAACGCACTGAAAAAGGCAGCAACAACGAGAATTCAGTCCGAAGCGAGAGGTCCGGCTTCGACGGGCGCAGCCATGTTTGTCGCCGCGCGGCGGAAATCCAGATGGTTGCCAGATGAGACTACCATCTCATACAGATGTGTTCCCACATGAATATATTCTATTTTAAAATGTTCTACCGCACTCCTTGGCTGGCTAAACGGTAATTTGAGTAAAGAGCTATCGGTTGCCGCAAAGAAAATATGGTCGATAAAATTCAGTAGACTGACCCTTTAATAGGAAGTGAATTCACGGGTAATATATGCAGGGAAAGCAGAACATACCAAAAACTACAACTGGCTATGTCCCTCATGGACGCTCGGATAATCGCATACTCTTCCCTTTTAGGAAAAAATTTCACACTATCGGCAACAAAACATATAGTGATATTAGGGACCGTACCGATATTATTACCAGGGGCTGCGTCAAACCTTAGCCAGTTTAGAAATCAGGGTACTGGGAAGGTGTAATTCTCAAAGCAGAAAGGCAAAGGCAAAGATGACGGAATGGAAAAGCAGGAAACAAGGGCAGATGTGAAGGTGCTGAGAGAATAAGACATTTAAGAATGAAATAAAATATGCAGAACTAAAGGCATGAGAATGGAGTGAGGGATTTGTAAAATTGAATTTTATTTTCTCGCCTTTTATAAGTTTCCTATCTATACACATCTGTTCCTGCTTGACACAACCCTCCGAGTATAGTCCGGCATCTGGGTTGCCTACGGTTTGACCCTGAAGCTGGGAACAGTGTTTCGGATTTTTCTGATTCTTTGGTGCTTTTTTGTTGGCCACAACATAAATTTTTTCACGAGAAGCCAGTGTGCTTGTGATTGACTGAGCATGTACGAGTGATTAAGTAGCTGTCATCTGGGACATGTTTTGTTTTTCCAGCATATATTTCTTGTGATTTTGGTTCTTATCCTAGCGTGGCTTGGACCATGCACTCAGGACCAACGTCAAAGAGGAATAGCCCGCAGGGAAAACCGTTTAACTCGCCAATTCGGACGGCCTGCCCCGGTCGCGCGCAAGCAGCAACGCCGCAGCAGGCAGCAGGCACGGATATAGTAAAATTTTAGTTCACTATAGGCATGGGAAACTGTTGGTCGGTTGGAAACAGTTGGTTGCTGTCGTCCGTGGCGGCCGCTCCCGCCTCCTTTTGCGTCGTCCGCAGCCGCCGCTCCTGGCTCCTTTCGCGTCGTCCGTGGCGGCCGCCCTTCCCCTCAGCCGCCGACGACGCGACGAGTCCACGGGGAAACGAGGGTTACGCACGTGATCACGCGGCCACTTCTTTTTCGCTTCCTTTGCTGCCGCTGGGAGGCGGCCACGGCAGAGCCGAGGGAGGTCTCAAGAGAGAGAAAGATGCCTCGGGCGGGAGAGGGGCAACGTGGATCCTCACGTCATTGAAAAACAGTTATAAGCCTGCCCCTGCTACATTGCTTTCATGCGTCTTTCTGCGTATGCCTGCCTTTTGTGCAGTTCACATTTTCAGACATGAACTAACTAGCCCATAACCACGTCGTAGTGAGCTTCGTGTTTGGAAGATTCGTTACATGTTTTCTCTGTGCAGGCCAAGTACATGGTGCATCTCTGCATGCCCCCACCTATATGAAGTCCCTCTCTCTTCCAAGGCTTTCTTATTTCATCACACGAGAAGCGACCGGCTAGCGCGTCTCTCCTCCCTCCTGTGCATGCGCGCCTGCGCACCGTTCGAGGTGCGCCCCGCTAAAAAGGGAGGAGGCGGCGGGCCCGAACGCCAGTTCGGCTGCGACGGGCGTCAGCTCCAGGTCCGTTCAAGCATTCATTTGCTGGTCCAGGTAAGGCTCAGTTGCTTATTCCGCTATGCAGAAAATGCCTTTGCACCGCTTCCGATCGCAGTACTGTGTGTTGAATTGCTTTATCTGCTTTGTACTCCGAACTTGGCGTTAAACTTTCTTTAGCATTGTTCTGTTAGACAGGACCAAAGATGCAACAGATACTTGCAAAGCGCTTGAAGATCTGAAGCGGGAACTGAGGGCTGCCCTTAGAACGTTGAAATACAGCACGAAAAAGAACTGCAATGACACCTGTGACGGTGTAAATTAAATCAATAATGTGATAAAAACAGCTACGAAAAGAATTCAGATGTTGAGCAGGAAAAACGAGTCGTTGACAGAAGCAAACCGCCGGTTAACTGAAAGAATGGAAGTTCCAGAACGGTACCAGAGAGCTAACAATCTTGAAATAAATGGTGCAACCAATACGGGCGACCCATGTGATGCAGTCAAAAGAAGTGGAGCTTTCCTAGAAGCTGACTCGGACGTTGATGTATGCCAATCGGGTTTCTGCATTCAAACGAAGAGAAGAGGACATAGTTGTCCGTTCTGTGCAGCGTAGTAAACGTGACCAGGTTCTGCAGAAGATCAGAAAGAAGAGGTTGACAACTAAGGGCCTTGACTTTGGTGGGAAAGGCTTCCCTGTGTTCGTAAGAACCTTGCAGAATAAAGCGTTACGCAGATATGAAAGTTACTGTGACAAAAACGAAAACTAAGAACAGATCCACTTTTTATCAAATACAGTATACTGAGGGCAGACAAGGTGTACTACTTTAAGTTGCTACAATGGATGATACACGCCACACAAAACAGCTAAAGTAAGCTTGTACGCTATCAAACATTCCAAAATAAAGATCCCCGTGGTCAGAACAATTTATGGTGACCATATAATATCTTTTCTGATTACCAAAACGCTCAACAGAAGAGATATCTCCACAAATTACAATAAACCCTATTCTAACTTCAAGACTGATGCAAGGGAGTTCTGTGTAGCGATCCTGCCTATTCCTCTAAGCAAAATTGCCTACGTCCGATGCAAGTTGCAGAGAATTTTTTTTTTTAACAAGCAGGGATATTTCCTGTTCGTTTCAGTGCATTTTTACGGTTGAAATGTAGGATCTGTATATTTATCCATTGTGCCTATTTTTATGTCCGTTGAAAAAGAGTAAGAAAACGCATGACATGAATATACTGTCTTATGCTGCATATGTACTGGTTCTTTATCTACCCTGTAACTTCTAGTTAAGCGCCCTTCGTCCTTTTGAGAATGTATTTCTGTGTAATTTTTCTGTATACTCCGGGGATATTTCTACCTATCTGTAGTGCACCGGCCTGCCGCACTACTGTGTTTCCATGTTTGTTATTTATGTAACAGGGCGCTGAGTCCCCGTCAGACTACACTGAGCCTTTAGCATCAGCCCCTTCTTAGACAAATGACTAAGTAACAAATAAAAGAGAAAGGAAAGAAGAAAGAAAGAAGTAGGAAAGGAAGAAAGAAAGAAAGAAAGAAGTACTAAAGAAGGAAAGAAAGAAGTAGGAAAGAAAGAAAGAAAGAAAGAAAGAGAAAAGAAAGAAAGGAAGAAAGAAAGAAAGAAAGAAAGAAAGAAAGGAAGAAAGAAGGAAAGAAAGAAAGAAAGAAAGAAAGAAAGAGAAAAGAAAGAAAGGAAGAAAGAAAGAAAGAAAGGAAGGAAGAAAGAAAGAAAGGAAGGAAGAGATTGATGTGGATGTCGCACAGTAGGCGACCGCGATCACGTTTATTTGAAGGCTGCCGATGAAGCAGCCGTGAAACGGCAGGCCGGGGGCGACAGCGTCCCGCCGAGGCCAAGGTCAGGAGCATTTTCCCGAGCCGCTTGAGCGAGCATTCTCCTCCGCGTGTCCACCGCTTCGTCTCTTTCCGCGTGCCGAAACGGGGGCGCTACAAAAGAGAGAAAGATCGCCGCTCCCACGCCAGCGGAATTCGATTGCCTAAAGACACCGGCATGATACCTTATGCTGCCTCGAGCGCCCTCGGCAGTGAGTATTTGTTTCCCTCAGCTGTCAACAACCGGAAAATAGGGAACCCAAGCTCAAGTTTGGGAGCGCGACGCCAGCGCCGCAGCGGCGAGCAGCGGAAACTCGGGGCGGCGCCGTAGCAGACGCCCTGCTAGCTTTGTGTGCACGTGCGACGGGAGAGTCGCGCGAGGCGCAATCTTCGCACTGACAGACGCGGTCTCAGCGAAGCAAAAAGGAGGTAGTACGAAGGCCGTAATGTAAAAACCAAAGCGTATGTACACGGTGATCCACTCTTACCGCGAACACGCGAGTATGCGGCCGCGCTCTTCGGAGAGCCAGTGAGTCTGTCCCTACCATGCACGAAAAAAGTGACAGACGACGCGCAGGCAAGTCGCTCGCTGCTCGATTTTCCAGCCTTGCGACTGGGAGTCGCAAGCCGCTGAACTAATCGGCGAGACAGTGGAGCTTTTGGCAATGACGCCGTCCGCGGACAGTAGAGCTTTCGGCAACGACGTCGCCCGCGGCCACGCCGGGCGACGAGCTGCGCTGCTCCCTCGCTGCCGTAGTCGTCGCTAAGCCTAATCATTTCGCACCGATGCTGTAGCTGAGGGCACTTCGGAACTGGCCAGCGCTGTAATAAAGGTGCTACTCGCGTCACCGTTTTACTATGTTCACCGTCACATAATAAAACAAAGACGTGACCGATTTCCGTGATGCCTTTAACTGCGGAGCCAGGTGACAACAGGCGAGCAGCACTGGGCATCAGCAAAGCGGCTTTGGAAAAGAAATATGCTTGTATCGCAGTTATCGCTTCTACCAGCAGCTCGGTATTGGCCAACGATCCTCAAAAATGATTCATTTTTGACGTTGCTCTACTCCAGGGTTTGGTATGAACGCGAACAAACAATATTAGCGTATTTTTTCTGACGGCGGCGGCAGGCAAACAGGTCGGCAGGCCGGCCCTAAAAAGCGCGCCGCGGTCGCTGTCATCATGACGCTTATACGACTGCGGTGCACATCAATACCGTCACGACATCCTCCTGGTCACCGTAGTGCATTGAGAATCGCACCGAGCGCGAGTGCAGGAGACGCGGTCAAAGCAGACGAAATTCTCGAAAGCGCGCAAGCAATGTTATTCCGGAGAGTTTTCGTTTCAAGCAAGAAGGCGACCCGCAGGTCGCACTTGCAAGTGGGAACAATGGTGGTCAAATGTTTAGGGGGTTCCCCCAAGGTGGAGTAGAATGTTGACGAACTGTTGCCTGGTCGCATGTCCTTTCGACTCGCACGTAAGTGGATCGCCCTGCGCATCGCATGCAACAACTGACAACTACGATCAACAAGTGTCTCGCTTTATTTCTCACAGCTGATAGTACTTCGCATATTTCGAGCATATAATTATACCGTGGACTTACCTCTATAGTTACATGTCATACAGTACGACGTTAATACTCACTCGAGAAACGCATTTTACAGTCAAATGGGCCTCCTCATCGTCGACCGTCTGCTCCACACAGTAGACGCGACTAATCAGTTTCCCCCCTTTAATTAAGTTTGCATTGCAGTACTGCGCGTCAGTCTGAACGATCTTATTGTGGCTCATGCAGGCGACACATCGCGACAGCGCGGGCGCGCGCACGTGCAAGGAAGCGCGCGTGCAAAGAAGCGTGGTGAAAGCAGCGCGAGCAGCGAGCAGCGCCCCAGTTTCTACTTTTCTCCCATAGATGGCGCTGCACATCAGGCGCAGCAGCGCCACCCGGCGATGCTTTGGGAGCCTATAGCTAAGCGGATACCGTCATCGCCAAACACGCGCGACAAACATCGCTGTCGCGCCCACCTGCCACTCATATCCACTCGCTGCCACTCACGTAGACTCACATCCACTCATCCCTCACGCCCGCTCACTCACATTGATTTCCATTCACACTCTCTCACACTCACGCTCATGACCACTCAAACCACTTGCACTCACGGACGTCAGTGTGAGTGAGGCGATATGAGTGCACTCGTGAGTGAATGTGCCGACCTGTCGACGACAGTAGCCTCCCCGCTGGCATACGCCCGCCTAAAAGACGGTGCACAACGGCAGACAACGATGGGACGAAAGGAAACGTTTTGCGAACGTTGTTCAGGAAAGGCGTGAGAACGGTCCGATTAATCACCGGAAAGTGCGTGCTTTGTTTGGTGTGTTGTCGCCAGGCAATTTGCCCAGCCGGCCAACAGGCTAAGCCGTGTCGACGAACGCTGTTTGCAGTTCTGGTTCCCGAAAGCTGTCACACCGAGGCAAACCACAGCAACCTGCCTTGTTTCTCTGCCGTTCGTGCAGAGTAACAAAGTGTTGGGGTGCGGGTTGATTCTGTAACTCGTTGACAGCCCCCCAGCTAACGTGTTTCATGTCACTTTAGTGCTTCCGCGGTGTGACACGGGCGTTGAAGTGGACATGTTGGCAACAGGCCAACTTTTCCTGTCTCTGTTTTGTGTGTTGTGGCACATTAGCAACTTAGGCTATCATGCGCCAAACGCTAGATCAAAGCATGAAATGCTTTTAAACGAGTTGCATGAGTTGCATGCATGAACGAGTTCTGCTAAAACTGGTCTGTATGCATGCGTGACGTGCATGTCATACAAACATACATACATGTCATACATGCGTGTTATACACACATACCTGCATGCATATCATGCATACATACTGCACTCCTAACCTGGATAAAAGCATATCTTGGGGGAAGAAAACAATGCGTAGTTTACGGCGGAATCAGTTCTGCAAGTGTGGGCGTGACTGCAGGTGTTCCGCATGGATCGATTTTAGGTCCTCTTTTTTTTAATATTTATAAATTATCTCAGCTCACTAGCAACATTTCAAGTAGAATCCGACTTCATGCAGATGACTGCTGTTACTACACACAACATTTCTTCGGAAGCAGATGCAGCTACTTTACAACATGACCACAACTCCGTGTTCTCTTAGTGCGTACAATGGGATAGGGCGCTAAACTTCTCCAAATGTAATCTCATCCGGTTTACGAAAAAGAAAAAAAATTTAAACAGCCTATATTTTGGTAGCTCAGACATATATTCTGTTTCAGCTTATAAGTAGTTGGGAGTCCTTTTCTCTGCCGACCTCTCATGGAATACACATGTCAATTTTATATCGGCTAAAGCCAGCCGAACATTCAACTTCTGCGACGGAACTTTAGGGATGCGCTGATTCCACTCAATGAGACGTTATTCATGGCCAAAGTACGCCTTGCACTTGAATACACTTGCACCGATTGGGACCCGCCTAGAAAACAGAATATCGAGGAACTGGAGCGTGTCCAAAAACGGCTGCTAGGTTTGTCTCTGGGGATTTTAATTTAGAAAAAGGGTCTTCTGGTTTGCGCGACAAGTTGGGGTGTCCGTTACCAGAAAAAAGGAGAAAAGGTTTTAGACTCTCTTTCTTTCATAATGTGCTTAATGGCAAAACTGGTATTTCAAAAGAGAAATACATACATGAGCCAAGTTAGTTTCTGTACGCACCGACCACCCACTGAAGGTGCGCGACTAAAATTACTGAATCAACACATTCAAATATAGTTTTTTCCCACGAAGAGTACATGAGAACAGCCTACCTGCACAAATTGCTGCTTCCCACCTCACATCTTTTTACAGCGCTTTGCAAAACCACCTGTTAATACGATTGTATTTGGTTAAAATGGTTGTTATGTCACTGATAATATCAGTGTGCAAATATTTCTTATCCTAGTGCATTGTGTTCTAGTTTTGTGTTGCTAAAACAAAGGTGTATTTTTAGTGTCATTTTCTCCGCGGCTCTCCCGGGCGCGTTTGTTTTTCTGCCACGTTCTTTTCATCTTTGCCTTTCCTCCCATAGCCCATGGATTTAATCTGTTGCTTTTATGATGTTCCCCCCTATAACAATGCCCCAGTGGGGGCGGTGTAAATATTTTGTATAAATAAATAAATATAAGTGTAAGTACATACATACATACCTGCATGCATGTCATACATACATACATACATACATACATACATGCATGCATACATACATGCATGTCATACATACATACATACATACATACTTGCATGTCATACATACATACATACTTGCATGTCATACATACATACATACATACATACATACATACATACATACATACATGTCATACATACATGCATACATACATACATGCATGCATGCATACATACATGCATACATTGTTGGGACTGGAACATCCGCGCCAGGAAACGGTCGAGGCGACGGTGAGTCAAAGTGACTTTTATGTACAGTATGTACAAGGGCTTTTACATGATACAAGGGCCAAGAGCACCACGGGCTAGTACAACGAAGAAGGGCGGCCCCGGCGGCGAGCGTAGCTCCGGCGTGATGGCTCTTCTGCTGCCCGTCTGCTGCGCGGGTTCTGCGCGGCTCCGTTTTTATAGCCGCCCGCTGACGGTTGCGGCAGCCAGCAGTTCAAATCCTCCAATCAGGTCACAGCACTGGCCACCGTTCAAATTAGACCAATGGTCGAGAGGCGCCGGCCGTTGAAGGCTTGGAACAGGAACGGGTGGCCGGAGAAGCGCCGCGGGTGTCCGAGCCGACGATGAGGAGGGGGAGGAGGAAGGGTCCGCGTCGGCGCCGGCGAGACGGCATGAGTCACGCTGCACGCCGCGACATGTCCGAGAGAGGCGCGTTTATAGTCCTGGTTTGAGCGCCGGCGGGCGCGCAGCGCTGGTTTAGACAGGCCCGCCAGCGAAATGTGGGCGCCGGCACTACAACATGCATACATACATACATACCTGCATGCATGTCATACATATATACAGGGTGTTTCACTTAGGACTTTCTGCAATTTTTAAAAATAAGCTATTTGAATTAGATGCGCGCTTTTTCTGGCATAGCATTGTCAGTGGTGTAGTACATCATAATTCAACTAAGACATGCTAACTAGCAGGCTTGTGAACCAATATTTAATAGTTAACTTTTAAACTATTACCGTCGGGCTCCTTAATTATTGAGAGGCATGCAGCCCACCGTAAGTAATGTCCATATCCGTTTTTAGAATTTCGAGAACGCGATTATCCTCGGCGCTGTGGCCCAACAGATTTTGGCTGTTTCAACGAGTTAGGTTCACTGGAGAGGTTGCTTTGCCTGCAAGCTTCTCAAACCGCATGTATTTTGGCGCGATGTAGGCGGAATTTGTTGGGCCACAGCGCCGAGGATAATCGCGTTCTCGAAATTCTAAAAACGGATATGGACATTACTTACGGTGGGCTGCATGCCTCTTAATAATTAAGGAGCCCAACGGTAATAGTTTAAAAGTTAACTATTAAATATTGGTTAACAAGCCTGCTAGTTAGCACGTCTTAGTTGAATTATGATGTACTACACCACTGACAATGCTATGCCAGAAAAAGCGCGCATCTAATTCAAATAGCTTATTTTTAAAAATTGCAGAAAATCTTAGGTGAAACGCCCTGTATACATATCTGCATGCATGTCATACGTACTTGGGCCATGCTGCGGTTGCGACAACGCCATAAGGTTAGAATAACAGAGGAACAACGTAGAAATCAATAAGAAAGTACATATTTTTTAATTGCCTGCACGGCGACAATT
Organism: Amblyomma mixtum; assembly: GCF_055824585.1. Classification (NCBI taxonomy): domain Eukaryota; kingdom Metazoa; phylum Arthropoda; class Arachnida; order Ixodida; family Ixodidae; genus Amblyomma; species Amblyomma mixtum. The sequence goes on along the minus strand of NC_143021.1, from coordinate 29,852,430 downwards.
ATTTTATACCGATAATTACAGGAGGGTATTCCTTTGCTTGAAAGAAAAAGTAAAAGCAGTTAGCTAAAAAGGAAAGACAAGGACAAACGAAAGCCACGAATGATGCCGCAAGTTCAAATAACCAATATCCGAGTCTGTATGTTGAGAAACGCCGCGTGAGCAGGGCTTTCAATAAGCAAGGTCAACCAAGATCGGCTATTGATGGCCTCAAAATTTTCGTATTCGCATGGTAATTTTGATCATGATGCTAACTTACGCTTGCGTTACGTGACTCCATGTGCATGGGCGTTGCCACGAAATCCAACCCGAGTTAGCAATGTCCGCGTCAAAATGTCTTTTCTAGTCTGACAAAGACATTAGAGAGTTTTAGTATAGCGTCACCCTATCGCTTTGGGTCATAGGGGAATAGCGGGATGCTACTGCGCATGCGCAGAACGCTATCGGCCCTTGGGTGTTTGGGTGAGCGGGCGACGCTAACGCTAAATCGGCGAAATAGCGTGCGCCCCTAAGCCGCTTTACGTTGGGACAACATGGCGGCGCCCGCCGAAGCGGGCCCTCTCGCTTCATCACCGATTCGTCGTTGCCGCTGCTCTGTGGCTCACGCTCACATCAAACTAAAGGCGGACGAGGCTTTCGCTTTGGCTGAAGTTGCCTGAACAACAAAATTTTAGCGATAAAACATGCCTAATTTTCAGATTGCTCCCGTGTTTACAGAGCTGCTAGGCTTAGGGAGGTCTCGTCGACTGACGTCAGAGAGCGCGGGAGGTTTGAACTCCTGATCTCCACAAACAGGTTTGCAATTTTTTACCAGACCTTCACGCGCGTGTGACCTGTATATATTTATATTTATCATGTATATATGTAAATATATTTATTTTCAGTGTACTCCTCCCCCTGTCCTTTCTACTATCCCCTCACTTCTTTCATTTCACTTCTACACACTGCCTGCTATCCTTTATTTCCGCTGCCCCAGCTCAGGTGCTTCCAGCAGCGATAGCAGATGCAGGGGTAGAAAAAATTCTTCTACCTTCCATATTCACTGCAAAATATTAAAAAAGCCATTACTACTACTACTCTTCCTATGTGAAAAGCCTTGGCTCGGATTGAACATGTCCGCATTATAAAAAAATATTTGCATCATTTTTCGCTTTTCCTAATTAGTAATTGGTAACTGAAACAGTTTGCGTGTCATTTTATTTACACAGTAAAAAAAGTGCAGCATATATATCAACTTATTTGTTCTGAAAGCTTCTCTTTCCCGCCGTCATGGCGCTGCCTTCAAGCAACGCAAAGCGACCATCCGCGACCCTATTCTATAGACAGAAAACGTGAACCCGTTCCCCTAACGCTAAGCGCATGCGGATAGGGTCACCCTATTCGCCACGACGCTATTCTAAAACTCTCTATTGTAGGTGACAAAATCCAGAATGACTTCTGGCGCCGGTGGTTGTTTTGGTCAGCGGTGCGTGACGGTTCGAAAAAAATTTCGGGGGGGGGGGGGGGCGGGACTGAAGCCACATAAGCCCCCCCCCCCCCGCCCCCCCCTCCCGGCTACGCCCCTGCCACGCGATGTTAGCGCGCGCTGTTCGGGTGGTTGTCTGCCGTGCGCCGAGCCCCCACGCACAGAGGTCGCAGCGAAACTTTCTCTCTTTCCCCTAAGAGACCTCCTCTCCACTGCTTGCGTAGCGAGGGGGGGTAGAGCCGACGGCGCACTACTTCGGGGGCTCGCTCGTATTGTGGCAGCAGCCGTGCACACGCTGTTGATACGTCCGCTAGGGAGGCGGTTGTCGAGACCATATCGCCCGGCCACCGTGTATGACGTGACTACAGCGGGTCGTCACCGAGAACCCACGCTAGGTGAGCGCAACATTGCTCCCGCACCATTTCGCGGGCGTTCTCCCTCTTTGTGCTTTTTCACCTCTATACGCGACTGGAAGGCTCCGTCGTTACGGCAGTTTGCTTGTTCATGCATGTATCCTTAATAAGCTGTAAACGCTCTTCCAAGTAGGCGACTCGTGCTTGTCCCCTCTGGCCCGAACCCGCCGTGGCGGCGACTTACCGCACCGCAGGTTGGGGTTCACAGTGCCGACATGGCGCCGCACGGCGACGTGACATCGGTACAACGCCACCGACGTCACATTTGGCGGCCGCGGTATGCCGGTCGGCTATGCTGCCGAACCGCCGCCAGGCCGCCTCTAGCTTACCTCCGCCCGTGTTGGCTCGCATTGTGTTGGTTCACGTCTATCTGTAGTTTCAGTATAGTTTTATGTGCCACCCTCGGCTGCTCCAACCGTAGCGACAGTTCAGGGCGAATGAAGTAGCCGGTTAACACGGACATCTTCCGCATTCGTAAGATAATCGTAGGCATGCAAGTGCGAGCGCTCCAAGGCTCTCAGTGCGAATGGGCGTGAGCTGTGACTGGATGGCATCAAGTGCGACGATTTGCACCCCAACAACCCCAGTGTACTTGTGCGCGGAGAACACTTTGTGAGAGGTAGTAGGCTTGTGCCGTGAACTAAATGTTTGCGAAGACGTGGGAAATATGGACTACGACCTCAAGTAAATGTTGCTACTTTGATTGGCGCATCCGATTTGTTAGGCAACACAAACCCAGACTGGGAGCCGTTTCGTATCGCCACGACCGCAGCGAGCAACGACAACAGAGAAAGCGCCGCTGACGTCGTTTAGCGCGGGCCGAGGAGCGGCGTGCGACGTCGGGTGCGATGTTCCTGCGCCCGCCAAGAAGGCCGCCACGTCGGGTGCGATGTTCCTGCGCCCGCCAAGAAGGCCGCCACCGGCCCGAACAAACCGTTTCTGCGCATGCGCTTCTCCAAACGCCGCCGGTGCTCCGCGTTGGAGCTGTCGGACTGTACGCGGGCTGAATTTACGCCTGGCGCTTGCCCGCGCCTGAAGAAGGTCGGAGTATATGCGCGCCTTTACGGCTTGCACGCTGGGGCTAGAAAGGGACTACTGGCTCCTAGCACTTTGAGCGTCATTACAAGAATAGTCTCCATGCGCGTCAAGGCTTTTTAAGACCTCTTTTGGCATATTAGGCGCGTAACTTTTCAAAGATCACATCTTTTCATTCAGCATTTAAGCAAACTTTGATGTCCGCCTTGCTCTTGTTTAAGATGCAGTTCTAAAATTTACGCAGGTCAACCTTGATTAAAATCTGAAGCGTTATACAAAGTCAAAGTCACTTTATTCAGGGAGCAGTAATAGGTGCCTAGGAGGCAGACATAAAGGCAAATTAATGCCTGACTCAGTGTCGACCCCCTTCCCAAACACATCACTCAACAGCAGTTATAGTCACATCATTGAACAAAGTTTCGATCAGTAATCACCACCATAAAAGGAACATATTAAGACATCATAGCATACAGGGCAAAGTCATGTTGCAAAGAAACATACATATAAAATTAGTGGCACGTATTAATAGGCAAAGGAAACAAAGAAACAAACAAGCAGGAACAATAAAACATGTTTATAACAAAAACCATCTGGTGTCTACTTAGAACCCGAAAAAAAAAGAAATAGTCAGAATTGTGTGCTCAAAGAAAATGTCTTAATGTTTTTTAAAGGCTTGAGCTTTTCATGAAAAACTGTTAGTAATGGTATTCATTACCATGGCGTGCTTGTTCAAGAAGTCAGGAATCTGATATGTTAACTTTTGTGTTCCGTAGTTTGTACGAATCCAGTCTTTGTTATAAACGGTACGCCGGATATTATACAGGTGTTCTTTATGAACATATTTCTCTATGAACGATGATGCATTCTGTTTGATTTAAGTGTATGGCCACTGCTAGCTTTTTACATAGGATGTTTGTGATAGTGAGGATTCGGTGCTTTTGGAATAACGGGGCTGAGTGAGTTAAGCGCGGGACATTTTCTATTTGGCGCAGGAAATGTTTTTGTAGTGCATGTAGGTTCTCTGAATTTGTTTTTGTGGCCGTACCCCATACAAGAAGACAGTAGTGCAGACGGGAGTGTATTAGAGCATAATACAATTGCTTTTTTAACCATGGTGATAGCAAATCCTTTTATTTGTAGGTGAGCCCAATCGTTCTTGAGATATCTGTTCGCACTTTTGCGACATGTGCAGACCACTTTAGGTGTTCCTGAAAATTACACCTAGAAATTTATGTGATGCAACGCGTTGGATTTTTTTCATTGCCGAAGTGCAGAAGAATGTCGGACGTACATTTATTTCTTGGTCGAAATACAATATATTTTGTTTTGTTTTTTCGTGTTCGGGGCTACTTTATTTACGCCAAGCCACACCCACAGGTTACGCAGCCAGACATTCGCCTGCCTCTTAATATCTACAATGTTCGCACCAGAAAAAAAAACGCGTTAGTGTCATCAGCATAGAGGATAATTTTCGGGGTTAGTGGAATATTTACAATATCATTGATATACAACAGAAACAATAATGAACCAAGCATAGACCCTTGTGGTATTCCATATGCGATAACACCAATATCTGGCTTTGCTTTACCTACCGCTGTGCTCTGGAATCTCTTTACAGGTAACTCTTTAGTCTAGAGCAACACCTCTAATTCCGTAGTTGGGTAACTTTTGCAGTATATTTCAAGTTTGATAGAGCCGAATGCTTTATTGAAATCAAGAAACAATCCTACTGTGTACAATTTATACTCAAAGTTATCTATTATTTTATCTTTATTATTTAGAAGGGACGTTTTCGTTTACTTACATTTTTGGTACCCATACTGTTGCTCTACTATGACGTCGTTTTGCTGGCAGTAGTTTAGAAGGCGTGTATTTTAACTTGTTCTATTATTTTCGAAAAAATTGGCAAGACAGAGGTAGGTTTGTAGTTGTTAAGGCTACATTTATCGCCTCCTTTATGAACAACGGAAACTCTTGCGATTTTCAGTTTATCAGAAAAGACACCCGAACTTAGGATCCAATTGCATATATGCGACAAAGGGCGGCTAATAAAATCTGCAACTGATTTTATTGGTTGCACTTTCAAGTTATCCAGTCCGCAAGCACTACTGTTACTTAGCTTTTTTTAGTAGCGAAAATATTTCTGCCTCTGTATAAGGAGTCAAATAGATTGAACCCGCAATAGCCGAACTCATATATCATTTGCAGTCAAGGTTAGAGCTGTCCGCGTTGTTCGTATTCAATGCTCCTACATTTAGGAAGTGCTTATTGAATTTATTTGCTAGCGAAGTTCCCGTATAAGTTGTGCCTTCAATACTCAATTCCTGGAGTTCTTTCTTCTGAGTATTTGACATGAGATTGTTTGCAGTTTGCCACATTTTTCTTGGGTTGTTGTTAACACCTGCAAACTTGTTTTCTTAGTAAGAATGGCGCGCTTTTTTAATGTCATGTCCTAATTTGTTTCTTAATTTCTTATATTTATTTAAGTAGTCCAGAGCTCTAGTTCTGATAAATAGAGAGAGCGAAAAGCCTATCACGTTCCTTGATTCTGTTAAAAAGTGCTCTGTTAATCCACGGCTTTCTTACTTTCGTACTTTTCGTAAATTCTAATACTGGAAAGAGATTGTTTATAAGCGTTCTCAACTTTCTCTGAGAAAAAATTGTACGCAACTACTGGGTCCTCTGAGCAGTAAACGGCGTCCCAATTTGTTTGCACTGTTAGCCTTTCAAATATCTTAAATGTTCCTTCATTAATGACCGTGTACTGAATCCATTTGCGCGAGGGTCCGCTGTGTGTTGTGTTAGATCTGTTAGAAAAATAAACATCGGTAGATGGTCGCTTAGGTCCGCTAATAAAACACCAGATTCAATATCGGCTGAGCTACAGTTCGTGAAACAAAGATCTAGCAGGGTTCCAGAATTGTCTGTTACTCTTGTTGGTACATAAATGACGTTTTCGTACCCGCATAAAAGAAACACATCAGTAAGTTTTTGATTTTTCAAATCAGGACAAAGGACGTCCACATTGAAATCGCCAATGAAAACAACCGATGAGCTTTATTGCATACAGCATTCCAACATTTCTGCGAGAAATTTAAGAAACATAGACAGTGTCCCAGATAGGGGTCGGTATACTTCCACACATACTGTGCTGTCGCACTCTATCATAACCGTCTCATAGTGAGGTCTAATTCGGCAATATTTTGAGATAACACTGCAACTCAAGTTTTCCTTGACACAAACGGTCACGCCTCCACCTTCTTGTATTAGTACAAAAAATTGACGTATGTTTGACGTACCCGCTGAATCCAATAACAATCATTTCATTGGAAAACCAGGTCTCAGTGAAAGCTAATAAGTACAACCGATGATTTAACGAGTCCAGAAGCATATGCCACGCGTCCTTTTTGTTCGTAGGCTTTGAGCGTCAAGGTGGCAGACAGAAAAGGCCTTAGCACAACGTGTCTTATAATCACGGAAAGACACAGTCATCTTCGAAAAACGTAGCGCGAAAAACAAGACACAGAAAAGGTGAAGACAGGACAAGAGCGCTCGTGTCCTGTCTTCACCTTTTCTGTGTCCTGTCTTCACCTTTTCTGTGTCTTTTTTTTTCGCGCTACGTTTTTCGAAGATGCAATTGCTCCGACTAGCCCAGTTTAGCTTACTTGAAACAGTCATGATAGCTGCCTTTAGAAATGCAGTTTGTCGTTGGCATAAAGCCACTATGTAAGCAACTCTTGGCCCATCGGAATCCTTATCGTATTTTCTCTAGATCATCGACAGAAGCGATCCTAATAATCTTGCTACGAGGGGCCCGACGCACCAACAACTTTCCGTTCTTAATCCAGGCAAACTCGTATTCCTTTTCTTTCACCTTTGACTTCATTCTCCACAACAAGTCCTTATTTTGTGCTGTAAGGTTCTCGTTTAAGAATATCTTGGACTGTTTGTCCTTCAGTACATCCTTCTTGCTTAGCCACTTGTCCCCAGTCACACGAGATGAAAAGCGAACTAGCACAGGGGCTATCCTTTCCGAAGCGTCCTTGTCGCCCCTTAGTGGAAGTCGATGCACTCTCTCAACGTTGGCATCGGAAAGTCGAGCAGTCTCAAGTCGTCGGCCAGAAGGTTAATTTTTTCTAAAAGCTTTTCGTCGGTATGCTGAGGCAGTCCATGTACTTCCATACTCTGCTGCCTGCTATACTTCTCGAAATTGTTGATCTCTTGCCTCAGTTTCTTTATTTCTTGGTCATCAACTTTTTCCTCAAGCTTTTCCATGTGTGTTTTTTTTAAGCCAGTTATGTCTGCACTTTGAGTTTCCATGCGCGTGAGGAGTTCATCGTATTTATCAGACATTGCTTTTACTGAGCTCTCAATGCAGCCTACGGTGGTCATAATAGCCTCAATGTTGTCTAACGTCACTTCATTTCCAGTACAGTAGCAAGCTTGCTCTGTATGTCAGCGATTTCTTTTGCAAAGTCTAGGCCGGCCTCTTTCTGCTTTGTTGTGCCCTGACTACTACGGGCTTGTGCAGTTCTGCAAGTAGCGCACTTCCATGTTTTTTTTTTGCGATCTCCGATTTTTTCTTGTAGTTGGATGATTTACTCCTGAGCAGGCGCCTATGTGATAATTATAGTCACACTCCGCGCACAAGAACACTTCATCGTCCGAAAGTTTTTCATGACATGGAAGACATTCATCGGACATTTTTAGTCGCCCTGCAGTGAATAACGACTTATGCACTAAGCAGCAGCGGCGGCCGACACCATACACAACTGATAGAAAATAATAAGCAAGAGCAGTCCAAAAAGGATCGACCAACCTGCGCAAGCTGTCGAGAGATTAACTGCCAGGCATGAGGCAATCGGCGTCACCGCTACCGCTCCTGCTGGGTGATTGTCATATAAGTGTGGTAGAGCTCGGAAATCAACGGCTCTGCGCAGATACACAGTCCACAGTTATGCAAGGAGCACCGCAGCTGTCGAGTGGCGCCCAATCACTGATCACTTCCCCGCGAATGTGCCTGAACTACATACGGCCCTCACTGACCACTATCCGGTCTTCAATCCCAGAATCGACGGGGACCAAACCCGCGACCAAGTTTCGTCGCTGCGCCTGTTTCTTCGAGAAGCTCGAGCAGCGCTAACAAGCGCAGCTGCCCAGTCCAAGTGGTGTTCGTTAAGGACGTACTTACGTGCGACTATACGTGCGACTATCGGGCGCAGCGACGACCGTACGAAACTCCGGTGCACACTGATGCGAAACGGCAATCTGAACGCGACTCGCGAAGAAAACATGTTTGCGGAACGGGAGTTCGTCTGGTGTAGCCTGCTGCAACGTGCACCTCAATCATGGCGGCCGGTGGATGGATGGACGGACGGATACGAGCCCCCTTTGAAACGGGGTGGTGGCAATTGCCACCATGCTCAGCTTTTCTTTCTTTTTGTTCAACTGTGTTGCCAATTCTCGTTAAGATTTGACATCCTCTTTACCTATGGTTTCTTACACTTCTAACCTTATGTCACATCTCTGCTTTTCAGCCACCAATCCTCCAATCGCTTTTTGCTAACTTCCACTGCAGATTTATTTACGTGACCATTGTTATCTTTAAAGCCTGGGCCCTCAGGAAGAGTGACTGTGCCTGCATCGATATCCGGATGGATACCATCACATTTGAGAATGAGGTGTTCACTTGTTTCCACAGATCTACCACACACTGCACATGTGTCCTCTTCTTCGTTAAATTTCTTTTTGTAGCTGCGCGTTCTAAGACATCCTGACCTAGCTTCAAAAAGTAGGGCACTGCCTCTTGAGTTATCATAGAAAATTTCTTTCCTAATCTGCCTTTTCCAGTATCGATATAGTTCTACACTATGCTTCTTTCCATTCATTTAATCCAATTTTTAACTTTTTAACCTGTCGTTTTTAACCTGCCGTTTAACCGCGTTTTTAACCCGCTCTTTCTTTCTCCGTCCTCATAACCGGCATACTCACTGGCTAGTTTTCTACTTCTTTTCCGCCACTGTGAGTCAACGTTCTTTCTGTATAAGTATTTAAATACCTTAGCTGCCCACCTGTCATCGTCCAATTTCCTCAGGCGTTCTTCATACAGAATTTTACTCTTAGTTTCCAGTGTTTCGAACGATCCCCAGCCCATATCCCCTTTTACTGCCTCGTTTGTGGTTTTTCCGTGGGCACCTAGTGCTAATCTTCCAAAAGCTCTCTGATTTACGTCTAATTTCGACTGAACTTCTGCCCTTAAGCACAGAACCGCATTGCCGAAAGTAAGCCCCAGCACCATTATTCCTTTCCAAATACCTCTCAGTACTTCATATTTTTTGTACCCCCATAATGCCCCATGTTTGATTACCCCGGCGTCTCTTCGTCCTTTTGCCCTAAGAGCCTGTTCATGCCTTTCCGTGTATATCTGCCCTTCGTTTAGCCATATCTCGAGGTATTTGTATTCGGCCACTTTGGGTATTTCGTGGCCTTGTATTGTAAGTACCTGATCAGTTGTATCGTTTAAAATCATCACACCTGACTTAGTTGCGCTAGAACTGAATCCTAGAGCGTCTCCTTCGTCTCCACAGCAATTAACCAAAGTTTGTAAATCTTCCTGGCTATCTTCTAACAGTACAATATCGTCCGCATACATTAATCCCGGGAGTCGCTCCTCAACTACATTTCCGCCTAATCTGTATGACAGATTATAACCTCGATTACTTTCTTGTAGCCTTCTTTTCATATTTATCACATAAAGCATGAACAGCAGCGTTGATAGAGGACAACCTTGCCTCAATCCTTTGTGCACCCCCACGGTTGTGGTACTTTTTTTCCCTTCCCATGTAATTTCAATTTTATTATCTCGGTAGATTTCCTGTAAAAAATCAATTACCTCAAGACCGATACCTAAATCTTTCAATATGCTCCACAGGAGTTCCCTGTTCACGTTATCGTATGCACCGCTTATGTCCAGAAAGGCTAAATACAGAGGTCTGTTTTCCGCCTCGACTATTTCTATGCATTGGGTAAGCACGAAAAGCTAGGCTATCATCTAAGCGCCTACCCCTTCTGAACCCATTCTGAAGTTCTCCGAGTATCTGATTACCTTCTACCCATGGCTGCATTTTTAATTTCACCGCCTGCATTGCCAGCCTGTACATAACAGATGTTATCGTAATCGGACGGAAGGATTTTATGTTCATCTTATCTCCTTTCCCTTTGTAAATCAAATTCATTTTACTGTCTCCAGCTGTGCGGAATTTGCTGATTTGTTATGACTGCCTCCAATGCTTTTATCAGCGCTTCCTTGCTTCTTGGACCAAGTTCATTAATCAGCTTAATTGGAATTTCGTCTATCCCTGCGGATGTGGTTTTAGGAATGTTTGCTTCCGCCTTTTTCCAGTTAAGACTAGTCAGTTCTAAGCTGTTCTCTATTGTGCTGTCCTGTGTTGCCGCCTCACTTAGGGAGATTACCCCATTGTCGCTGCTAAAAGACGCAGCTATAAATGACGTAATGTAGTTTTCTCTTTTGAATAGGGTTCCCAACTGTAGACCAATACGTTTATGATCACTTCATAGGTTGTACTTCCCCTCTTCGTCTATTTCTATTATTGCAAGCTTGCTATAGATGCCCTGCGACATTAGACAGTAGTAAATGGTTGTCTGCCTGTTACAGGATTCCCACGCGATTTGTCCCTCACATTTAGTTTCTCTATTGACAATAACTAGGTTGTGCCGCTCAGGGAAGTCTAGCATTAACTTCCCATTACAATGTGTATCCATCCAGATCCTCGATGTAGCCACTCATGTCTCCAATCTGCTTCATATCGTCATTGAGGCACTTAACTAGACCCTTGTTTTCTTGCCTACATTTGTCCCCGGTTCCTAAATAAACTACCCCTAGCCATGTCCTTTTTCCAGCAATTGTACCTGATACCCAGACATGTTCTTTGCAAGTTGATTTTATTCTTTGCCAATTTGTCCCTTGATGTATCAGCATACCTACTCCTCCTCCCTTTTTCTCCGTTGTTGTTCTGTTGCACCCTTCCCTGATATAGCCTCCGATTAAAGGTGGATCTTCTAGATCCCTCAGATGTGTCTCGCATAGAGCGTACACACCTACTTCTTCGTCCTTTAACTGCTGTTCTATTTCTAGCCATTTCGCTCTCTTTCTACCCCCTTGCATGTTTAAGTAACTGATCCTGGCGTTAAATTTCTTTTTCGTAGTTTTCTTTCTGCGGTGGCAGCGCATCGCAGCGCCACGGCGTGGCTGTGAGCCACGCTGATACTACTCCAGTCGACGCCATTGTTTGGAGGGCCTCCTTTGAGGAATGTTTGCGTCGTTTTCTTAAGATGTATCGGACTATAATAAACATGGATTCACCTTTACCGTTTAAATAATGTAATGTTGCATTTTTCGCTTCCAATAAACGGACAGTGGCTGTGACGTCATTTTGGACTTCAGTTCCTGTCAGGCATAGAAAAATTGGTTTGTTTTGGTTTGGTTTATGGGGTTTAACGTCCCAAAGCGACTGAGGCTATGAGAGACGCCGTAGTGGAGGGCTCCGGAAATTTCGACCACCTGGGGTTCTTTAACGTGCACTGACATCGCACAGTACACGGGCCTCTAGAATTTCTCCTCCAAAGAAATTCTAGCCGCATAGAAAAATTGCGTCATTATATTGGCTCCTTCATTTGTTACCATTTCAGCACATGGCACATGCAGGCGTACTAGTCAGAGGTATTCAAAACTACGAAGCAATAACCCGTTCGGCCGATGAAGTTGAAACTGAGAGCGAATTATATATATATATATATATATATATATATATATATATATATATATATTGTGAGACAGGAGACAGAGCGCAGGATGGAGCGAGATTTAATGGCACCCGCAAGTATGGCGACCAACCCTTCGAAGAAAAAGATGATCGATGATGATGGATATGTACAGATGAAGACGAAGGTCGCATGTTGTGCTTTGAGCGATGATGATGGATATGTACAGATGAAGACGAAGGTCGCATGTTGTGCTTACACTTTCTCCCCTCGCGTACGAAAGCGACCGGCCCGGGCGCAGATTAGAGCACAGTAGGGCGACGGGCAAAGGGTTTGAGGCGGGAAACATGAACAATCTCGGCACCTCGGCAACGACGATCATTAACAGGATGAACAGGGGCAACGCGATAGTTCACCGGGGACGTTTGTTCGAGTACAGTATACGGACCAATATAACGGCTCAAAAATTTTTCACACAATCCCGGGGTACGCACTGGTGTCCACAGCAGTACCTCATCACCAGGGTGAAAAAATATGGCACGGTGGGAGAGATCATAGGTGTTTTTCCGGGAGGCTTGGGAGGCGTCGGTATTCAGGCGGGCAATGGCACGGCAGTAGGTAAGACGAGAAGTAAACTGTTCGTGAGAGAGTCTGGAAGAGGTTGAGGGGGCGGAGAAGAAAGACGCTTCGAGAGTGAAGGTAGGTTGACGTCCATACACAAGGAAGAATGGGGAGAAGTTGGTGGTTCTTTGCACGGCACTATTGTATGCAAAGGTAATGAAGGGAAGCATGGTGTCCCAGTTGGTGTGGTCGGGCTGGATGTAGGTGGCTAGCATATCGGAGAGCGTGCGATGAAAGCGTTCTGTGAGCCCATTGGTCTGAGGGTGATAAGCTGAAGAGGTTTTGTGCACGGTTCTGGAGGCGTGAAGAACTTCGGCAAGGATGCTGGAGAGGAAGGACTTGCCGCGGTCACTAATAAGGACACGAGGAGCTCCATGGCGCAGAAGGATGGCGTTCAGGAAGAAGTGGGCGATCTCTGAAGCAGAGCCGGAAGGAACAGGGGCCGTTTCAGCGTATCTAGTTAAGTGGTCGATGGCAGTGACGATCCAACGGTTGCCCGTTGGTGTTAATGGTAAGGGACCGTAGAGGTCAATCCCAACGACTTCGAAAGGGGAGAAAGGACAGGGGAGAGGCTGTAGAAGGCCCGCAGGGGCAGACGTGCTCCGTTTACGACGTTGGCAAGAGATGCAAGACGCAATATATTTTCCAACAGCGGTTGAGAGGCCAGGCCAAAAGAAACGGCGCTTGATGCGGTCATACGTTTTCTGAAAGCCTAAGTGGCCAGCCGAGGGGTCATCATGAAAGGCCTGCAAAACTTCTCGGCGAAGAGAACGGGGTACGACAGGCACCCATGAATCACCGAAGGGGCTGTAATTGTGCCAAAGAAGGATGTTGTCGACTAGCTTGAAAGAGTTAAGTTGGCGACGTAGGCGGGCATTCGGTGGCCGCGTAGCACCGCTCAGACGGTCGATAAGAGTCCGGCAGTAAGGGTCGGCCCGCTGCGCTGAGGCGAGACCGCCAAGACTGGGAGCTGGCATCAAGTCAATGGGTGCGGCGGTCAAGGTTGAAATAGCCGTCGAAGGGGTAGTTTGGCAGTTTGAGGATGCGGAGGACACGGGTTGCGGATGCGGAGGTTGGGTTTGGGCGAGGGGACAACGAGATAGCGCATCGGCGTCCTGGTGTTTCTTGCCCGATTTATAGGTGACGGTAAAGTCATATTCCTGGAGACGGAGAATCCAGCGGCCGAGGCGGCCGGACAAGTTTTTCTGCGAGGACAACCAGCACAGGGCATGATGGTCAGTGACAACTGTGAACTGGCGGCCGTACAAATAAGGGCGAAATTTCTGAATGGCCCAGACAACAGCGAGGCACTCTTGCTCAGTTATCGTGTAGTTCTGCTCCGCTGCAGTCAGTGTACGACTGGCGTAGGCGATGACTTGCTCGCACGAAGAGTGCTGCCGCTGCAGAAGAACTGCACCAATGCCGTGTCCACTGGCGTCCGTGTGTAAAATCGTTGGAGCATTGTCGTCGAAATGTGCCAGTATCGGATCAGATGTGAGAGCCTTCTTTAAGGTAGTAAAAGCGACCTCACAGGCCTCAGACCAAACAAACGGCTGGTCAGCGCAGAGGAGCTTATGCAAAGGGGCCGCAATAGAGGCAAAGTTGCGTATGAAGCGCCGGAAGTATGACGCTAGCCCCAGAAAACTGCGCAGGTCTTTGACGCGCGATGGGCGAGGAAAATGCAAAACTGCAGCCACTTTGTCGGGATCAGGCTTTACACCCTTCTGGCTAACGACGTGACTGAGTACCTTGATAGAAGTGGAAGCAAAGCAACATTTCTTGGTGTTTAACTGTAAGCCGGCCTCAGAAAGTGCGCTTAATACTTCATCGAGACGAACAAGGTGTTCAGAAAAAGTCGAAGAAAAAATGACTATGTCGTCGAGGTAGCAGAGGCACGTTTTCCACTTCAGGCCTCGGAGAACGGTGTCGATCATGCGCTCGAACGTGGCCGGAGCATTGCATAGGCCGAACGGCATAACGTTGAATTCGTATAATCCGTCGGGAGTGGCGAAAGCAGTTTTTTCCTTGTCGGCCTCATGCATTGGTATTTGCCAGTATCCGGATCTTAGGTCGAGACTAGAGAAAAATTGTGCACCTTGGAGACAGTCGAGGGCATCATCAATCCGAGGCAGCCGATAAACATCTTTTCTAGTGATCTTGTTAAGGGCGCGATAGTCAACACAAAAGCGTACTGAGCCATCCTTCTTTTGAACGAGCACAACAGGCGAAGACCAAGGACTCGAAGAAGGGCGTATGATGTGGCGCTTGAGCATGTCGGCTACGTTATCTTGAATAACCTTGCGCTCACTAGAAGACACACGATACGGGCGACGGCGAATGATGCCCGAACCATCTGTGTAGATGCGATGCTTAGCTGCGGTGGTTTGGCTCAAGGTTGTTGCCTGGGTATCGAAGGAAGCGGCATGCTTGGTCAAGACGGCAAGCAATTCATCTTTTTGAGTCGGGGTGAGACCGGGGCTGATAGCAGCTGAAATAGATGCAGAGGCAGAGGCAGGGGTCGAAAGAGCGAAGCTTGATGGCGCAGAGGAAAGAACGGCCACAGGTTGAGTGGTATCCACAGAAGCGATGGCTGTGCCTTGACGCAGAAGAATGGGTTCCGGCGTAGTGTTGAAGGCAGTCAGTAGTGAAGAACCATTGGTGAAGCGGAGCAGGGACGCGACGAGAAAGATGCCCCTTGAGAGAAAACGGGGGCTTGGTGTGACGAAAACGTCCCCAGCGTTGACGTGGGCAGAAGCAACAGAGAGGACATCTTCGCAGCCGGGGTAAAGTACATGATCAGCGGTGGTAACCAGATGATGAGAAGGCAGGACAGAAACGGCTGAAAGGTCGGATCCAGAAGCCTGTAGAGTAGGGGGACAGCAGGTAATTACAGCTTGCGCAGAGTGGAGGAAGTCCCAGCCGAGGATGAGGGGATAAGCACAGGAGGGAAGCACAGCAAATACTATGTAGTGCAGGATGCCGTCGATAGTGACTCGTGCCGTACACAATCCGGAAGGACGCATTGATTCATCATTGGCAGCACGGAGAGAAGGACCACTGTAAGGGGTGCGCACCTTGCGAAGACGAGAACATAAATCAGAACTAATTACAGAAATGGCGGCGCCCGTATCGATCAATGCTTCTACTACAGTGCCTTCAATGTCAACGGTTAACATGTTCGATGGTTGTGCAGGAGGAATTGAGAGGGCGGCGTGCGGTGCAGTTTTACCTCCGGAAACTGCACAATTTAGTTTTCCGTGTGGCCGGTTGTCTGGGAGGATGGTGGACGTAGAGGCGACGACGAGCGGCGGAAAGGCGATGGGGAGCGGCGGCGCGACGGCCTGTCGGTCGAGGAGCGGTCCGGAGAGGTAGAGGAATAGGAGGGACGATAATTGGTAGGGTCAGCAAACGGTGGGCGGTAAGCGTACGACGAGTGCGGAGCGTCTTGGGAGAAATCCCCGTACGATGGGCGACGAGGAGGACTGGAGGCAAACGCCGGACGGTAAGCAGGTGACGAGTACGTAGCTCCGCTGCGAAAGTCTGGGTACCACTCGCGCTCGTCGCGTTGACGCCGACGGCACACACGGGCAACATGCCCGCGAATTCCGCAGTAGTGACATACCGGCCGACGTGCAGGTGGACTCCAAACAGGACACATAGCGGGGCTCGGGGACACAGAGACCGGAGTTTGCTGGACGGGCTGTGGATGCGACGGGTAAACAGCAGCAGGAGGCGTCGCAGCAACCTGGGCATAGGTAGGCACAAAACGCGGTACAGGTGGTTCCGCAGCCAAGGGGCGAGTGACCGAAGCGAGCTCGTCTTTGATGAGATCACGCAAAGGCGAGGACGACGGGGCTGGGAGCGGGTGGGAATCAACTGGCGGTAAGGTGGAGCCGTGCAGTTCCTCCCGGATAATGGAGCGAATGAGGGAGCGTAAGTCCACGTCAGGTGAAAGTGGAATGTCCCAGGTGTCTTTTAATCGAAGCGACTGAAGGTCGTCAAGACGATGGCAAGTTGTTCGGATGTCTTGGACTGACGTTGGATTCTGAGCAGCAAGCGTGTTGAAGGCAAATGACCCAAGCCCTTTCAGAAGATGACGTACCCGATCGTTCTCTGACATAGCGCTGTTGACACGTCGACAGAGGGCAAGCACATCTTCAATGTAGGATGTGTAGGACTCACCGGGTAGCTGAACGCGCGTATCTAGCTTTTTTTTGTAGACAGCGGGGCTTGCACCAGATGTGCCAAAGATTTGTCGTATCTGTGCCGAGAAGTGAGCCCAGTCCGGGATGGCATCTTTGTGGTTGACGAACCAAGTCTTTGCCACGGCAGTGAGGTAGAACGACACGTTTACGAGTTTCATCGCTGAGTCCCAACGATTATAGGCACTGACCTGGTTATATTGGTCGAGCCAGTCCTCGACATCGTCCCCACGAAGACCAGCAAAAATGGGAGGCTCGCGCTGGAGAGTGGTGATGGTCCAAGTGGGGTGTCCAGAAGATTGGGAAGAACCGGGTTGGCTCATCATTGCTGGCTCCAGACGGTTCGAATCGAGAGGAAGAAGAACGGGGGGCCCACCGGGAGTACGAGTGGTGTTGTCGCTGACGGCATCCATCGGGGCGGATGGTACGAGCAGGTGGCGACCGGAACGTAGCTGCAGTCTGGCGGCGGAGAGGACGCAGGGATCGAGAGCACACTCCACCACTTGTGAGACAGGAGACAGAGCGCAGGATGGAGCGAGATTTAATGGCACCCGCAAGTATGGCGACCAACCCTTCGAAGAAAAAGATGATCGATGATGATGGATATGTACAGATGAAGACGAAGGTCGCATGTTGTGCTTTGAGCGATGATGATGGATATGTACAGATGAAGACGAAGGTCGCATGTTGTGCTTACAATATATATATATATATATATATAATTCGCTCTCAGTTTCAACTTCATCGGCCGAACGGGTTATATATATATATATATATATATATATATATATATATATATATATATATATATATATATATATATATATATATATATATAACCATATTCCTGGACATTCTCGTGGCGCCGTCTCCTGGCCGAACTGTCTTAACCGCCATCCTGGCTAGCCTTAGCCATGGTGGCGAGCAGTGCTTCTCTTCTGGTTCCGCTCGGGAGTTCGCTGCTTCCTGGCGCTGCTCAGTAAAACGTGACCTGGCTGTCCCGACTGTATAGCCGTGACATATTTGGTGGAGCCGGCTGGGTAACGTCCCATGTACACTGACTCTGAAGACACCTTTGAAGCCAGCTCTCAGTGCGTGGATACAACCCCCGTCCACAAAGCGAGCCGCCGCCGGCGAGGCCTACAGCCTACCTGTCAGCGGCCTGACAAAACCCCGTCAAGAGATATGACATCTATTACTGGTAGCCAGAAAACTCAATGTTTTGGAGCTGACACTCCCTTCGTACTTCACGCGCCCAGGTCACCGCCGACGTTCCACGGTGACAGGTTCGAGGACGTTGAAGACTGGTTGACCAGTTTCGACCGTGTGGCAGCCTTCAACCAGTGGGACGGTGAGCGCAAGTTGAGGAACGTTTACTTCGCACTAGAGGACTCGGCAAAGATCTGGTTCGAGAACCACGAGACCTCTTTTGCCACTTGGGAGGTTTTTCGTCGCGAGCTGCTGGCGACATTCGGCACCAGTGAACGAAAAGAGAAGGCGGAAGTCGCTCTGCACTCGAGGTCGCAGCAGCCAAATGAGAGCGTTACCATGTTCGTTGAGGACATCATGCGCCTCTTCAGTCGAGCCGACCCTGCTATGGCCGAGGCAAAGAAAGTGCGGCACCTGATGCGGGGCGTTAAGGAGCAGCTGTTTGCTGGACTTGTCCGCGACCCTCCAAGGACAGTGGCCGATTTTACGAAGGAGGCAGTGAGCATGGAACGCTCCTTGCAGGAACGCGGTGCGCAGTACGGCCGGCGGGCTAGTATGGCAGTCGCTCAAACCTGCTTTCCTACGACGCTGCCTCCTGAAGATCTTCGAGACCTTGTAAGGAGCATCGTTCGCGAATAACTCGCGAAACTCCGCTTCGAAGCTCCACAGGCCAGCGTCGCCGCCCTGTCGGACGTGGTACGGGATGAAATCCGTCGAGTGGTGCAGCCAGCACCAGTTGTTACGGAGCCACAACCCTACATCATGACCTACAGCGAGGCACTTCGACGGCCTGCGGCAGTGGCACAAGCTTTTTCACCTGTGCCGGCTGTGCAGTACCCACGTCCAACTGCGCCCACCACCGTGCCGCAGGAATTCCGGCCCGCCATGCGTAAAGCGGACATGTGGCGAACGCCGAGGAACCGGCCACTCTGCTACCACTGCGGTGAGCCCGGCCACATCCTGCGCCAATGCCCCTACCGTCGGATGGGTTTGAGGGGTTTTGCTTCAGACGCTCCTCGACCACGCTACGGCGAGCGACCCCAGGAGATTGAACAGTACTTGACTTCCAACCTGCAGGCTCCGACTGTGCTGCAACGTCAGTCTCGATTCCCATCGCCACGGAGATTCTCCTCTCCCAGCCGTCCATCAACCTCTGGCGAATTCAGAGGCAGGTCACCACGGCGGGAAAACTGAAGTCGGCGTCCTCTGGGGGTAGGGCCGCCGTTGCTAGAAAGAGACAAGAGCCTCCACTCGACGATTCGCAGCGACGGCGAGACCAATGACCACCTGACCCGACGAGCCCACCGACGAAGAGCCAGCAGTTGGCTTCTACGGAAATACCAGTAACCGCCGATAACTGTGAAGTAACCGCACTGGTAGATACCGGCGCTGATTTCTCTGTGATAAGCAGCCGGCTAGCCACGACCCTCAGAAAGGTTTTAACACCTTGGACTGGGCCCCAGATCCGCACAGCCGGCGGCCATGTTGTGACGCCGACCGGCGTTTGCACCTTACGAATTCAGATCCGCGGCGTCAATTTCCCCGGCTGCTTTGCAGTGCTTCCTGAGTGCTCTAAAGATCTGATTCTCGGTCTGGATTTCCTACAGGAATATGGGGCTCTCATCGACTTTAAGGAGCTGATGGTCTCGTTTGCCGCACACCGTACTGTTGGCGACGAACCGCAGCAACGCAGGACTAAGTTGCGGGTCTGCGATGATGACGTGGTGATTCCGTCGAGAACCACCATGTTAGTAACTGTGGAGTGCGATGACAGCGCCGGCGCTCATGGCATCGCTGAAGCCAAGATGTCACTGCTCCTGGGTCGGCAAGTGTGTGTCGGTCGCGGGCTTATAGAACTGAACAATCCCTTATAAAAATGGTCTATAGACTTTCTATAGACTTTTTATAGACTCTATAGACATCCTATAGACTTTTACTTTTGTCTATAGACAGTCTATAGAAAATCTATAGAATAAAGTCTATAGCTGTCTCAATTTCCTTTTGTCCATAGACTGTCTATAGACTCTCTATAGACTAAAGTCTATAGCAGCCTCAATTTCCTTTAGTCTATAGACGGTCTATAGATTCTCTATAGACTTAAGTCTATAACTACCTCAATTTCCTTTTGTCTATAGACGGTCTATAGACTATCTATAGACTAAGGTCTATAGCTGTCTCAATTTCCTTTCGTCTATAGACGGTCTATAGACTCCCTATAGACTAAGGTCTATAGCTGTCTCAATTTCCTTTCGTCTATAGACAGTCTATAGACTCGCTATAGCCTAAGGTCTATAGCTGTCTCAATTTCTTTTTGTCTATAGACTCTCTATAGACTAAAGTCTATAATTGCTTCAATTTCGTTTTGTCTATAGACGGTCTATAGACTCGATATAGACTAAGGTCTATAGCTGTCACAATTTCCTTTTGTCTATAGACGGTCTATAGACTCTCTATAGACCAAGGTCTATAGTTGCCTCAATTTCTTTTTGTCTATAGACGTTCTATAGACTAAAGTCTATAGCTGGATCAATTTTCTTTCGTCTATAGATGGTCTATAGACTGTCTATTGACTAAGGTCTATAGCCTCGATTTGCTTTCGTCTGTAGACGGTCTATAGACTCTCTATAGACTACGGTCTATAGCTGCTTCAATTTCCTTTCGTCTATAGTCGGTCTATAGACTCTCTATAGACTACAGTCTACAAATACCTCAATTTCCTTTCGTCTATGCACTGTACACTATAGATAGTCTGCTGTCTATAGACCAGTCTATAACAATCATAATTTTATCTAACAATGTTCGATACACTGACTTTCGACTAAGTATAGAACAATGTCAATTTCTTTTTGCACTGCATGCTGCGGGGACCTGCATCTGGTGACCGCAACTATGTCGGGAGTCCTCCACCTCCTTCGCTATTACGGAAATTAAAAAAGTATTCCGTGAGGACATTACAACACCCACCTGTATCTTTTCAGGAGCCTTGAGAAGCTCCTTTTCGTTATATCGTGACGTATATTGTCAATACAATTAAATATTTAATGCTAACAAGTAAGCCGCGGAAAGGCAGCCGTTCTTGAAGTAAGGGCGCCGCAAACTGTACTACATCGAATGAATACGCTGTCCCTTAAAGGAATCGCTCGACACAGTTCCATTCCATCTTTCGATCGTTACTGTCCAACGCGCTGAAATCAGACACATTTCATCAACGCTTCTACATTTCTCTTTAAAACGTCCTGAAAATAAAGGGGGAAAGACGGGTGTGAGAATTCAAGGAAGCGCCCATCGCTTAGAAACACCTCAGAATAGTCTCAAAGAGCCTGGTCCTCTGTGCGATTAACATCTCCCATTTATACCTTTGCAGTTTGTATTCACGTGAATAAGTTCACCGACGCAACAATCAGAAAGGCAGTATTTTTTCGTTCCTACCCTTGCACCTGTTGCTTCGGAGCCGATGACACGCTGATGTCGAGCATATCAGTTTTCTAAACAAGAACACACGCAAAAAAGACGTTATGCTATGCAACATTATAATTATTATTTGAGAATTGCACCACATACTATTCGGTGGGAGATGCGGCGCGTATACAGTCAAGCAGTTAGTTTTCGGTTCTCTTTTCACGAAAACAATAAGGTTTTTAGAGGGTATGCGAAGAATTCACGCTTATAAACCAGTTACGTTCTGTGGTCTTGGATATCAGATCAAGATCCACACGGAAAGAGTGCGATCGATAAAGATACGACCGTGAAATCGGTTTCTGTTTCACGTTTTACCGTTTTACCACGAGACGGCGGAAAATCATTCGGGCTGCAAACAACCCTGTGCGTGGCTGCATTGGTGGAGTCGGCGTTTTTTTCGCGGATTACGTTTTCTTCAAAATCCAGCTGCATCGTCCGCTTACGGTAAGTCTATACGTTTATATTTTATTCATTTGGTCTCCTAAACCACTCTAAGCAGAGCTGTGTGTGCAGAACAGATTATGTGCGCAGTGACAAACGTCCTATCTTCGTTTCTAAGGCGGAAGCCATCGGGTTCTCGACTAATGCCGCTTATCTCTGTGCCGCTGTCTTTACTAACGCGCGGAAAGGCAGTCTGTGCGATGCCCTTGATGATAAGCCGCTCCTCGCGAGCTGTCTACTAGAGTTTTCGTGTTTCAAGGTAGACGCGCGGCCAGAAATGTCGTTTAGCCTGTGAATGACGGCCGGAATGGAACTGTGCGGTAGTTAGCGCCGTGTGAGCTCAATTTACTTTGCACCTCCGAAAACGTACTTACGTACACTCTCGTTCTGTGGTGGATTACATTTATTTTCTAATCTTTGTGTTATCGCCTGTCTGGACCTTGGAGTGCTGTTCTTTTTGAGGTGTGCATTTCCTTCCTACGTATGGACGCTCGCTCGGTGCGCGTCGTGGGCGCCGACGTTTCAGCAAAGGTGTCTTGTAACGCTACAGACTGGAGCGCGAGACGTTTGTCAAAGTTGTAGTTAAGCAGCGCTGAAGGAATGCTTTTAGTGTGATGGTATAAAATTCATTGCCCGCGCGATTGGCCGGCGTGCTCGAAAACGCGAAGAACCCACGAGCTCCATCCCGTCTCCCCGTCGTTGCACACGTACGGATTCCTCCATGTCTGTCATCAGAGCCGTTGGCCGCCCCCGCTCGCCTGCGGGCACTTCATTTTGAAAGCTGGGTAAAGGTCGGCTCGACAAGAGGTGGCTTACATTTCTTTCCGAGTGGTTCGTTCATGAATCCCGCTCACGCGTGCACAGATTTCTCTAATACCATTTGCGCGAGAGGCAAAGTATGTGTTTCTGATTTCAGACTGCTAACTTACGAAAGCGCCGATGTAATTCGCAGCTTATTTGCGCCTAAAATTAAATTAAGCTCTCGTGTTATTATAGCTGCACCTCTTGAAAGCGTTAATTTCTTCATTTAAATACATCGTACTTTGAGCGCGTTCAATGCTTTCGTTGATTTTTCTAGCAGCGTTGGGTTAGGCTACCTCCATGCAAGAAACACACCTCTTTACGGCGCTGTTGGGGCTGCACTTGAAGGAAAGACTAATTGAATTTCAGACGGTATTTTATCGTGACAGTAATTTGTTGTCTTAAACTCGCGACTGCTTTTGAAACGGCGCAGCTGCAGCCTCTGTGTGCAGTATGGGTTTTCTGAATAATGAGCGCGGCATGGAAGCGCTGCAACCCGCTTGTTTCTAAGAGCACGCGCAGATGTATGAGTATGCTGTTCCATCTTTGTGCTTCAAGTTATAGGCGCAAATCTGTGGTGAACTGGTCGCTTCTGCCTGCTGGTTTTGTATACCCTTATAAAAATTTCTATAGAAAGTCCATAGACTGTCTATAGACTTTAGTCTATGAAGTCTATAGACTGTCTATAGACAAATCCTTTAGACTGGTCTATAGACAGTCTATAGATTTATGGCCATACACTTTTAGTAGACTTTTGTCTATAGACAGTCTATAGACAAATGTCTACTGAAAGTCTATAGGTCTATAGGAAGTCTATAGACACATGTCTATAGACAGTCTATAGACGATCTATAGACTTATGGTCATACATTTCCTATAGAGTTGTCTATAGACCGTCTATAGACACTTGTCTATAGACGGACTATAGACGACCTATAGACTTATGGCCATGGACTTCCTGTAGATTACTGTCTATAGACAGTCTACAGACAAAAGTCTACTGGTCCAGTAGACATATGTCTATAGACTGTCTATAGACATTCCATAGGTGTGTGGCCTGGCAGTGCTATAGACCTTTGTCTATAGACAGTCTATAGACCTCTGTCTACTAAACTATTAGTAGACCATTATCTATAAACTGCCTATAGACACGTCTACAACCACTGAAAAAAGTCACCAGAGTTCACAAATGACACAATCAATATACTTACAAATTTAGTTTTATTTCCAAGCTATCCAGGCCGGGAATATGCAATACATGGACCATAAGAATGCACAATAACATAAATGTTGAAAGTAACAGTCCCGCTAGTTTCCTCAGAAGCATTCTTGCGGCCTGTTGTCTGCAGTCAATCATCCGGGCATGTTCACCTGTACAGCACAAAGGAAAAAAATAACAGAGGAACTGAAAAAAAAATTCCCATACCATCTCTACACATGTGCTTTACAATGAAAGGCATATCCTGGCTATGCCATTCTAGAAAGGCAATCTTGATCTTTGGTTTGGTTTAATGGGGTTCAAAGACCCAAGGCGACACAGGCTACAAGACGCTGAAGTGAAAGGCTGCGGAATAATTTCGGCCAACTCTGCAGAGTACACAAGCCTTTAGCATTTTGCCTCTATTAAAATGCGACCGCATAGGCCGGAATCGAACCTGCATCTTTCAGGTCGCCAGACGAACATGATAGCCACTGAGCTATCACGCCGGCGCAATCATTTCAGTAAATACACCACAGATTATAAGTGTCTTCATAAAACATTGTAACAAAGACCCGTAATCCCTGGAGCACTCTACTCTGAATCCAGTACTGATACTGATTTCTGTATGGCAATCCTTTTACATTATTTGTAACAGAAGACATTGAACAATTGTGCCACATATCTGCATTGACTCGCAAGGAGGTGTTAAGAATGCCACCTCCATAAAATACAGATTCAGCGCACCTTACACAGGGATCCAAAAAGAAGAATATTGCAGCATTTATTCTTATAACCGCTATAGAAGAAGCGCTTCAAAATACCCTGCGTGAAGCCTGGTATACCCGGCCAAATTTTTAACTGGCTCTGGTGTTGCATCGCTAAATGCACCTTGTAAAAAAAGGTGCCTTTTAGCTACACTGCTGGCATATTCATGCTGTAATTTGACGAGTGAAATGTCATTTCGTGGTTCCTTTTTGTTCATATATTGTTTGAGTGCAGCACTTGCGTGTTTAGATCAACGTTATCAGAAATATTCTTCTGCCACTACAACAGCTGAAACAAACGGCAGACGCAGCAATGAATCTGGTCCATATATGGCCTCATCCTCTGGGTAAACTACCACTCCTTTCATAGCGGACAAGTCGTTTACCTAGAGTAAGTGCAAATGCGCTACCAGAACCATTGGTGCGTATTCCGCTTGTTTCGGCTGTTCGTAGCAGCAGACGATGAATATTTCTGATAACTTTGATCGAAACACGCAAGTACTCCACTCAAACGTTATATTAACAAAAAGAAACTATGAAATGCCATCTCACGTGTCAAATTACAACATGAATATGCCAGCAGTGTAGCCAAAAGGCACCTTTTTTACAAGGTTCATTTAGCGATGCAACACCAGAGCCAGTTAAAGATATTGCCGGTGTACGTAAGCCGATACTCAAACGGGCACAAGCTATACGAAACCGGCAGGCAGAAGCGACCAGTTCACCACAGATTTGCGCCTATAACTTGAAGCACAAAGATGGAACTGCATACTCATACATCTGCGCGTGCTCTTAGAAACAAGCGGGTTGCAGCGCTTCCATGCCGCGCTCATTATTCAGAAAACCCATACTGCACACAGAGGCTGCAGCTGCGCCGTTTCAAAAGCAGTCGCGAGTTTAAGACAACAAATTACTGTCACGATAAAATACCGTCTGAAATTCAATTAGTCTTTCCTTCAAGTGCAGCCTCAACAGCGCCGTAAAGAGGTGTGTTTCTTGCATGGAGGTAGCCTAACCCAACGCTGCTAGAAAAATCAACGAAAGCATTGAACGCGCTCAAAGTACGAAGTATTTAAATGAAGCAATTAACGCTTTCAAGAGGTGCAGCTATAGTAACACGAGAGCTTAATTTAATTTTAGGCGCAAATAAGCGGCGAATTACATCGGCGCTTTCGTAAGTTAGCAGTCTGAAATTAGAAACACATACTTTGCCTCTCGCGCAAATGGTATTAGAGAAATCTGTGCACGCGTGAGCGGGATTCATGAACGAACCACTCGGAAAGAAATGTAAGCCACCTCTTGTCGAGCCGACCTTTACCCAGCTTTCAAAATAAAGTGCCCGCAGGCGAGCGGGGGCGGCCAACGGCTCTGATGACAGACATGGAGGAATCCGTACGTGTGCAACGACGGGGAGACGGGATGGAGCTCGTGGGTTCTTCGCGGTGTTTGAGCACGCCGGCCAATCGCGCGGGCAATGAATTTTATACCATCACACTAAAAGAATTCCTTCAGCGCTGCTTAACTACAACTTTGACAAACGTCTCGCGCTCCAGTCTGTAGCGTTACAAGACACCTTTGCTGAAACGTCGGCGCCCACGACGCGCACCGAGCGAGCGTCCATATACGTAGGAAGGAAATGCACACCTCAAAAAGAACAGCACTCCAAGGTGCAGACAAGCGATAACACAAAGATTAGAAAATAAATGTAATCCACCACAGAACGAGAGTGTATGTAAGTACGTTTTCGGAGGTGCAAAGTAAATTGAGCTCACACGGCGCTAACTACCGCACAGTTCCATTTCGGCCGTCATTCACAGGCTAAACGACATTTCTGGCCGCGCGTCTAACTTGAAACACGAAAACTCTAGTAGACAGCTCGCGAGGAGCGGCTTATCATCAAGGGCATCGCACAGACTGCCTTTCCGCGCGTTAGTAAAGACAGCGGCACAGAGATAAGCGGCATTAGTCGAGAACCCGATGGCTTCCGCCTTAGAAACGAAGATAGGACGTTTGTCACTGCGCACATAATCTGTTCTGCACACACAGCTCTGCTTAGAGTGGTTTAGGAGACCAAATGAATAAAATATAAACGTATAGACTTATCGTAAGCGGACGATGCAGCTGGATTTTGAAGAAAACGTAATCCGCGAAAAAAACGCCGACTCCACCGATGCAGCCACGCACAGGGTTGTTTGCAGCCCGAATGATTTTCCGCCGTCTCGTGGTAAAACGGTAAAACGTGAAACAGAAACCCATTTCATGGTCGTATCTTTATCGCTCGCACTCTTTCCGTGTGGAGCTTGATCTGATATCCAAGACCACAGAAAGTAACTGGTTTATAAGCGTGAATTCTTCGCATACCCTCTAAAAACGTTATTGTTTTCGTGAAAAGAGAACCGAAATCTAACTGCTTGACTGTATACGCGCCGCATCTCCCACCGAATAGTATGTGGTACAATTCTCAAATAATAATTATAATGTTGCATAGCATAACGTCTTTTTTGCGTGTGTTCGTGTTTAGAAAACTGATATGCTCGACATCAGCGTGTCATCGGCTCCGAAGCAACAGGTGCAAGGGTAGGAACGAAAAAATACTGGCTTTCTGATTGTTGCGTCGGTGAACTTACTCACGTGAATACAAACTGCAAAGGTATAAATGGGAGATGTTAATCGCACAGAGGACCAGGCTCTTTGAGACTATTCTGAGGTGTTTCTAAGCGATGGGCGCTTCCTTGAATTCTCACACCCGTCTTTCCCCCTTTATTTTCAGGACGTTTTAAAGAGAAATGTAGAAGCGTTGATGAAATGTGTCTGATTTCAGCGCGTTGGACAGTAACGATCGAAAGATGGAATGGAACTGTGTCGAGCGATTTCTTTAAGGGACAGCGTATCATTCGATGTAGTACAGTTTGCGGCGCCTTTACTTCAAGAACGGCTGCCTTTCCGCGGCTTACTTGTTAGCATTAAATATTTAACTGTATTGACAATATACGTCACGATATAACGAAAAGGAGCTTGTCAAGGCTCCTGAAAATATACAGGTGGGTGTTGTAATGTCCTCACGCAATACTTTTTTAATTTCCGTAATAGCGAAGGAGGTGGAGGACTCCCGACATAGTTGCGGTCACCAGATGCAGGTCCCCGCAGCATGCAGTGCAAAAATAAATTGGCATTGTTCTATACTTAGTCGAAAGTCAGTGTATCGAACATTGTTAGATAAAATTAGGATTGTTATAGACTGGTCTATAGACAGCAGACTATCTATAGTGTACAGTGCATAGACGAAAGGAAATTGAGGTATTTGTAGACTGTAGTCTATAGAGAGTCTATAGACCGACTATAGACGAAAGGAAATTGAAGCAGCTATAGACCGTAGTCTATAGAGAGTCTATAGACCGTCTACAGACGAAAGCAAATTGAGGCTATAGACCTTAGTCAATAGACAGTCTATAGACCATCTATAGACGAAAGAAAATTGAGCCAGCTATAGACTTTAGTCTATAGAACGTCTATAGACAAAAAGAAATTGAGGCAACTACAGACCTTGGTCTATAGAGAGTCTATAGACTGTCTATAGACAAAAGGAGATTGTGACAGCTATAGACCTTAGTCTATATCGAGTCTATAGACCGTCTATAGACAAAAGGAAATTGAAGCAATTATAGACTTTAGTCTATAGAGAGTCTATAGACAAAAGGAAATTGAGGCAGCTATAGACCTTAGGCTATAGCGAGTCTATAGACTGTCTATAGACGAAAGGAAATTGAGGTAGTTATAGACCTAAGTCTATAGGGAGTCCATAGACAGTCTATAGACGAAAGGAAATTGAGACAGCTATAGACCTTAGTCAATAGGGAGTCTATAGACCGTCTATAGAAGAAAGGAAATTGAGACAGCTATAGACCTTAGTCTATTGATAGTCTATAGACCGTCTATAGACAAAAGGAAATTGAGGTAGTTATAGACTTAAGTCTATAGAGAATCTATAGACCGTCTATAGACTGAAGGAAATTGAGGCTGCTATAGACTTTAGTCTATAGAGAGTCTATAGATAGTCTATGGACAAAAGGAAATTGAGACAGCTATAGACTTTAGTCTATAGATTTTCTATAGACTGTCTATAGACAAAAGTAAAAGTCTATAGGATGTCTATAGAGTCTATAAAAAGTCCATAGAAAGTCTATAGACCATTTTTATAAGGGTAGCTTGTGCCCGTTTGAGTATCGACTTACGTACACCCGGCCAAATCTTTAACTGGCTCTGGTGTTGCATCGATAAATGAACCTTGTAAAAAAGGTGCCTTTTGGCTACACTGCTGGCATATTCATGTTGTAATTTGACGCGTGAGATGGCATTTCATAGTTTCTTCTTGTTAATATAACTTTTGAGTGGAGCACTTGCGTGTTTCGATCAAAGTTATCAGAAATATTCATCGTCTGCTGCTACGAACAGCCGAAACAAGCGGAATACGCACCAATGGTTCTGGTGGCGCATTTGCACTTACTCTAGGTAAACGACTTGTCCGCCATGAAAGGAGTGGTAGTTTACCCAGAGGATGAGGCCATATGGACCAGATTCATTGCTGCGTCTGCCTCTTGTTTCAGCTGTTGTAGTGGCCGACGAATATTTCTGATAACGTTGATCTAAACACGCAAGTGCTGCACTCAAACATTATATGGACAAAAAGGAACCACGAAATGACATTTCACTCGTCAAATTACAGCATGAATATGCCAGCAGTGTAGCTAAAAGGCACCTTTTTTACAAGGTGCATTTAGCGATGCAACACCAGAGCCAGTTAAAAATTTGGCCGGGTATACCAGGCTTCACGCAGGGTATTTTGAAGCGCTTCTTCTATAGCGGTTATAAGAATAAATGCTGCAATATTCTTCTTTTTTGATCCCTGTGTAAGGTGCGCTGAATCTGTATTTTATGGAGGTGGCATTCTTAACACCTCCTTGCGAGTCAATGCAGATATGTGGCACAATTGTTCAATGTCTTCTGTTACAAATAATGTAAAAGGATTGCCATACAGAAATCAGTATCAGTAATGGATTCAGAGTAGAGTGCTCCAGGGATTACGGGTCTTTGTTACAATGTTTTATGAAGACACTTATAATCTGTCGTGTATTTACTGAAATGATTGCGCCGGCGTAATAGCTCAGTGGCTATCATGTTCGTCTGGCGACCTGAAAGATGCAGGTTCGATTCCGGCCTATGCGGTCGCATTTTAATAGAGGCAAAATGCTAAAGGCCTGTGTACTCTGCAGAGTTCGCCGAAATTATTCCGCAGCCTTTCACTTCAGCGTCTTGTAGCCTGTGTCGCCTTGGGTCTTTGAACCCCATAAAACCAAACCAAAAGATCAAGATTGCCTTTCTAGAATGGCATAGCCAGGATATGCCTTTCATTGTAAAGCACATGTGTAGAGATGGTATGGGAATTTTTTTTCAGTTCCTCTGTTATTTTTTTCCTTTGTGCTGTACAGGTGAACATGCCCGGATGATTGACTGCAGACAACAGGCCGCAAGAATGCTTCTGAGGAAACTAGCGGGACTGTTACTTTCAACATTAATGTTATTGTGCATTCTTATGGTCCATGTATTGCATATTGCCGGCCTGGATAGCTTGGAAATAAAACTAAATTTGTAAGTATATTGATTGTCATTTGTGAACTCTGGTGACTTTTTTTAGTGGTTGTAGACTGTCTATAGGCAGTTTATAGATAATGGTCTACTAATAGTTTAGTAGACAGAGGTCTATAGACTGTCTATAGACAAAGGTCTACAGCACTGCCAGGCCACACACCTATGGAATGTCTATAGACAGTCTATAGACATATGTCTACTGGACCAGTAGACTTTTGTCTGTAGACTGTCTATAGACAGTAATCTACAGGAAGTCCATGGCCATAAGTCTATAGGTCGTCTATAGTCCGTCTATAGACAAGTGTCTATAGACGGTCTATAGACAACTCTATAGGAAATGTATGACCATAAGTCTATAGATCGTCTATAGACTGTCTATAGACATGTGTCTATAGACTTCCTATAGACCTATAGACTTTCAGTAGACATTTGTCTATAGACTGTCTATAGACAAAAGTCTACTAAAAGTGTATGGCCATAAATCTATAGACTGTCTATAGACCAGTCTAAAGGATTTGTCTATAGACAGTCTATAGACTTCATAGACTAAAGTCTATAGACAGTCTATGGACTTTCTATAGAAATTTTTATAAGGGATAAGCGAGCCGAATTACTGATAACAAATTTCGGTTGTGAACCCCAACGTTTAGCGGCCAACACAACGATTGCTTATTTTGAAGAACTCGGAGAATGCGCCGGAGAGTACGCGTTGACGGGGACTACGAAGTCAGTAGAATCAACAAATGCTCCGGTTAAAGTCGACGTGAACCCGAATCTCCTGCCTAGTCAAAAACGCAACCTGCAGACTGTCATTGACTCTTTCCAGGACTGTTTTGCGTCAACCTCCAGTTATCGGCGTCAACCTCAATGCCGATAACAAAACATCGAATTATAGTTGATGAAAGCCAGAGACCATTACACCAGTCGCCGTACTAGATATCTTCAAAGGAACGGGATGCAATTCGAAGGCAAGTTCAAGAAATGCTCCGGGACGACGTGATCCAGCCATCGAAGAGCCCGTGGGCGTCGCTTGTGGTCCTAGTCGCAAAGAAAGATGGGACCCTACGGTTTTGTGTTAATTACCGACGTCTGAACAAAGTAACTAAGAAAGACGTTTATCCTTTGGCGCGCATTGATGACTCCCGAGACCGTCTGCGCCACGCCAAATACTTTTCATCACTCGATTTACGCAGCGGCTACTGGCACATAGAGGTGGACGAACGTGACCGGGAGAAGACCGCATTTATTACCCCGGACGGTTTGTACGAATTCAGGGTGCTCCCCTTCGGTCTATGCTCAGCTCCGGCAACTTTCCAACGGATGATGGACACTGTGCTTTCTGATCTCAAATGGCAGTCGTGTCTCGTGTACCTGGATGATGTTGTCATCTTCTCCGACACTTTCGAAGAACACCTCAGCCGCTTACGCGCTGTTTTCGAAGCTATCCATTCAGCTGGTCTCTCTCTTAAGCCCGAAAAATGTCACTTCGCTTTCCAGGAGCTGAAGTTTTTGGGCCACATTGTGAGCGCCAAGGGCGTTAGCCCAGACCCCGACAAGACTGCCGCCGTCGCTTCTTTTCCCATTCCTGCTGACAAGCGAAGTGTGCGCCGTTTTCTGGGTCTCTGCGCCTACTATCGGCGTGGTGAGCCCCTTACTCGCCTCACCAAAGATAACGAACCGTTCTTCTGGGGTCGGGGGCAACACATGTCTTCGAAGAGCTACGCACGCGTCTTCAAAGTACACCCATACTTGGGCACTTCGATGAGGCAGCTGACACAGAACTGCACACAGACGCGAGTAACGTTGGCCTTGGTGCGGTACTTGTACAATGGCAGGATGGTGTCGAACGAGTAATCGCTTACGCAAGCCGCACGTTATCCCGGTCTGAGGTGAACTATTCCACCACCGAAAAAGAATGTCTAGCTATTGTGTGGGCAGTAACGAAATTTCGACCCTATTTGTATGGCCGCCCTTTCCGAGTGGTGAGCGACCACCACTCGCTGTGTTGGTTGGCAAATCTCAAGGATCCCTCAGGGCGACTCGCACGCTGGAGCCTCCGACTGCAAGAATTTGATGTCACCATCGTGTATAAACCAGGGCAAAATCACAGTGATGCAGATTGTTTGTCCCGTGCCCCACTTCCAGCCAGCACCGTGGACCTCGATGACGATTCCCTTTTCCTTGGGGTCATCTCCGCGTCCACCCTGGCTCACCGCCAACGAGACGACATTGAATTACGGTCCCTGATTGACTATCTCGAAGGAAGCGCTCAGACTCCGCCCCGCATCTTTTCACGCGGCCTGTCATCATTCAGTTTACAGGAGGGCATCCTGTACAAAAAGCACTATAGGTCGACGGAGCCTGCCTATCTGCTCGCTATCCCTAATGCCTTTCGCGATGAAGTCTTGCAGGCGTGCCACGATGATCCTTCCTCTGGTCACCTTGGTTTCTTCCGAACGTTGGCACACATACGGCAAAAGTATTACTGGCCCAAGCTCACGGAGGTTGTGAAACGCTACGTCCGAACTTGCCGCGAGTGTCAACGTCGCAAGACGTCGTCGACTAAGCCGGCCGGACTATTGCAGCCTATTGATCCACCACAAGTTCCTTTCTACCAAGTCGGCATGGATTTACACGGATCCTTTCCGGAGTCTTCGCTGGGTAACCGGTACATTGTGGTCGCCACCGACTACCTCAGTCGATACTGTGAGACGAAAGCTCTTCCCCGTGGAACAGCTGCGGAAATTGCCACCTTCTTCATGCACAACATCGTGCTTTGTCATGGCGCACCCACGGTCGGTATTACTGATAGAGGAACGGCCTTTACCTCGGCGCTGACACAGGAAGTTATGCGACTCAGCGGCACGAGTCACCGACGAACAACAGCTTATCACCCCCAAACTAATGGACTCACTGAGCGCCTAAATAAGACGATCGCCGACATGATTTCCATGTATGTCGACGACGACCACCGCAACTGGGATGCAGTACTCCCTTACGTTACGTTCGCATATAACACCGCGCTGCAAGAGACTACTCACTTCACACCGTTTCGCTTAGTCCATGGTCGCGAGGTCGTGACAATGCTCGACGCAATGCTGCTTCCTGGTAGTGAAAACTCCACTGTCGTGGGGGCCGACCGCTTTGTTCACGAAGCCGAGGCCGCCCGCCAACTTGCTCGGCAGCATATCCGGCATCAGCAAGAAAAAGACGCTCGCCGTTACAACCATCGCCACAGGGATGTCACTTACCAGCCCGGAGAGCATGTTTGGTTGTGGAGCCCAGTCCGTCAACGAGGGCGCTCTGAAAAGCTTCTTCGGCGGTACTTTGGCCCCTATAAAGTGTTGCGCCAACTCGGCGAGGTAAACTATGAAGTTCTGCCTCAAGGAACTGTTCGCTCCTCTAGACGACCAACGTCCGAAGTTGTGCATGTCGCCCGAATAAAGCCTTACCACGCCCGCTAGCAGCTCACTCGTCTCTACCTTCTCTCTCTCCACTACGCTCTTCACCGTGCGCACCCGTCGAGATGGTGATCGGCCAGAACCGCCTCATGGAATTCGGCAACGTCAACGTCCATCCCACACTTGCCGTGCTGTTCAACCACAACACGCTGCAGCTTGAATATTTCGTCGGACGGAGTACCCACGCTTCCGTGTCGGGAACACTGAACGACCGCGTGCTGCTCCCACTGGAAGTAGCCAATGTCCAGACGATTAAGAGCGCAAAGATCATGGCATTCTCCATCCTGACCGCCCATATGCTCCAGCTATCCGCATATATGCCTCTCCCTCCTCGCGTAAGAGATCACGACGGCCGAGACAGTGGATTCCGCGCCCGTCGCCGGTAACTACTATATGCACCAGGACTACTGCGCCTCTCTGCAAGGGCACTCCATGATCAGCGGATGCTCGTGCCCCAAAGGCCTGTGCCCGGTGAAGCGGCTGTCGGACCACAGGCCCTCCCGCGCCGAGGGCGGCGCTTTCCAGAGGGGGGGAGCAATGCCACATTCCTGGACATTCTCGTGGCGCCGTCTCCTGGCCGAACTGCCTTAACCGCCATCCTGGCTAGCCTTAGCCATGGTGGCGGGCAGTGCTTCCTCGTCGTCTCTTCTTCGGGTTCCGCTCGGGAGTTCGCCGCTTCCGGGCGCTGCTCAGTAAAACGTGACCTGGCTGTCCCGACTGTATAGCCGCGACAATATATTGTGAGACAGGAGACGCTAGCCCCAGAAAACTGCGCAGGTCTTTGACGCGCGATGGGCGAAGAAAATGCAAAACTGCAGCCACTTTGTCGGGATCAGGCTTTACACCCTTCTGGCTAACGACGTGACCGAGTACCTTGATAGAAGTGGAAGCAAAGCAACATTTCTTGGTGTTTAACTGTAGGCCGGCCTCAGAAAGTGCGCTTAATACTTCATCGAGACGAACAAGGTGTTC
Source organism: Amblyomma mixtum (assembly GCF_055824585.1). Classification (NCBI taxonomy): domain Eukaryota; kingdom Metazoa; phylum Arthropoda; class Arachnida; order Ixodida; family Ixodidae; genus Amblyomma; species Amblyomma mixtum. Next base: position 29,817,962 of record NC_143021.1, on the reverse strand, counting down.
AGAAAAAGTCGAAGAAAAAATGACTATGTCGTCGAGGTAGCATAGGCACGTTTTCCACTTCAGGCCTCGGAGAACGGTGTCGATCATGCGCTCGAACGTGGCCGGAGCATTGCATAGGCCGAACGGCATAACGTTGAATTCGTATAATCCGTCGGGAGTGGCGAAAGCAGTTTTTTCCTTGTCGGCCTCATGCATTGGTATTTGCCAGTATCCGGATCTTAGGTCGAGACTAGAGAAAAATTGTGCACCTTGGAGACAGTCGAGGGCGTCATCAATCCGAGGCAGCGGATAAACATCTTTTCTAGTGATCTTGTTAAGGGCGCGATAGTCAACACAAAAGCGTACTGAGCCATCCTTCTTTTGAACGAGCACAACAGGCGAAGACCAAGGACTCTAAGAAGGGCGGATGATGTGGCGCTTGAGCATGTCGGCTACGTTATCTTGAATAACCTTGCGCTCACTAGAAGACACACGATACAGGCGATGGCGAATGATGCCCGAACCATCTGTGTAGATGCCATGCTTAGCTGCGGTGGTTTGGCTCAAGGTTGTTGCCTGGGTATCGAAGGAAGGGGCATGCTTGGTCAAGACGGCAAGCAATTCATCTTTTTGAGTCGGGGTGAGACCGGGGCTGATAGCAGCTGAAATAGATGCAGAGGCAGAGGCAGGGGTCGAAAGAGCGAAGCTTGATGGGGCAGAGGAAAGAACGGCCACAGGTTGAGTGGTATCCACAGAAGCGATGGCTGTGCCTTGACGCAGAAGAATGGGTTCCGGGGTAGTGTTGAAGGCAGTCAGTAGTGAAGACCCATTGGTGAAGCGGAGCAGGGACGCGACGAGAAAGATGCCCCTTGAGAGAAAACGGGGGCTTGGTGTGACGAAAACGTCCCCAGCGTTGACGTGGGCAGAATCAACAGAGAAGACATCTTCGCAGCCGGGGTAAAGTACATGATCAGCGGTGGTAACCAGATGATGAGAAGGCAGGACAGAAACGGCTGAAAGGTCGGATGCAGAAGCCTGTAGAGTAGGGGGACAGCAGGTAATTACAGCTTGCGCAGAGTGGAGGAAGTCCCAGCCGAGGATGAGGGGATAAGCACAGGAGGGAAGCACAGCAAATACTATGTAGTGCAGGATGCCGTCGATAGTGACTCTCGTGCCGTACACAATCCGGAAGGACGCATTGATTCATCATTGGCAGCACGGAGAGAAGGACCACTGTAAGGGGTGCGCACCTTGCGAAGACGAGAACATAAATCAGAACTAATTACAGAAATGGCGGCGCCCGTATCGATCAATGCTTCTACTACAGTGCCTTCAATGTCAACGGTTAACATGTTCGATGGTTGTGCAGGAGGAATTGAGAGGGCGGCGTGCGGTGCAGTTTTACCTCCGGAAACTGCACAATTTAGTTTTCCGTGTGGCCAGTTGTCTGGGAGGATGGTGGACGTAGAGGCGACGACGAGCGGCGGAAAGGCGATGGGGAGCGGCGGCGCGACGGCCTGTCGGTCGAGGAGCGGTCCGGAGAGGTAGAGGGACAGGAGGGACGATAATTGGTAGGGTCAGCAAACGGTGGGCGGTAAGCGTACGACGAGTGCGGAGCGTCTTGGGAGAAGTCCCCGTACGATGGGCGACGAGGAGGACTGGAGGCAAACGCCGGACGGTAAGCAGGTGACGAGTACGTAGCTCCGTTGCGAAAGTCTGGGTACCACTCGCGCTCGTCGCGTTGACGCCGACGGCACACACGGGCAACATGCCCGCGAATTCCGCAGTAGTGACACACCGGCCGACGTGCAGGCGGACTCCAAACAGGACACATAGCGGGGCTCGGGGACACAGAGACCGGAGTTTGCTGGACGGGCTGTGGATGCGACGGGTAAACAGCAGCAGGAGGCGTCGCAGCAACCTGGGCATAGGTAGGCACAAAACGCGGTACAGGTGGTTCCGCAGCCAAGGGGCGAGTGACCGAAGCGAGCTCGTCTTTGATGAGATCACGCAAAGGCGAGGACGACGGGGCTGGAGGCGGGTGGGAATCAACTGTCGGTAAGGTGGAGCCGTGCACTTCCTCCCGGATAATGGAGCGAATGAGGGAGCGTAAGTCCACGTCGGGTGAAAGTGGGGTGTCCCAGGTGTCTTTTAATCGAAGCGACTGAAGGTCGTCAAGATGATGGCAAGTTGTTCGGATGTCTTGGACTGACGTTGGATTCTGAGCAGCAAGCGTGTTGAAGGCAAATGACCCAAGCCCTTTCAGAAGATGACGTACCCGATCGTTCTCTGACATAGCGCTGTTGACACGTCGACACAGGGCAAGCACGTCTTCAATGTAGGATGTGTAGGACTCACCGGGTAGCTGAACGCGCGTATCTAGCTTTTTTTTGTAGACAGCGGGGCTTGCACCAGATGTGCCAAAGATTTGTCGTATCTGTGCCGAGAAGTGAGCCCAGTCCGGGATGGCATCTTTGTGGTTGACGAACCAAGTCTTGGCCACGGCAGTGAGGTAGAACGACACGTTTACAAGTTTCATCGCTGAGTCCCAACGATTATAGGCACTGACCTGGTTATATTGGTCGAGCCAGTCCTCGACATCGCCCCCACGAAGACCAGCAAAAATGGGAGGCTCGCGCTGCAGTGTGGTGATGGTCCAAGTGGGGTGTCCAGAAGATTGGGAAGAACCGGGTTGGCTCATCGTTGCTGGCTCCAGACGGTTCGAATTGAGAGGAAGAAGAACGGGGGGCCCATCGGGAGTACGAGTGGTGTTGTCGCTGACGGTATCCATCGGTGCGGATGGTACGAGCAGGTGGCGACCGGAACGTAGCTGCAGTCTGGCGGCGGAGAGGACGCAGGGATCGAGAGCACACTCCACCACTTGTGAGACGGGAGACAGAGCGCAGGATGGAGCGAGCTTTAATGGCACCCGCAAGTATGGCGACCAACCCTTCGAAGAAGAAGATGAGCGATGATGATGGATATGTACAGATGAAGACGAAGGTCGCATGTTGTGCTTTGAGCGATGATGATGGATATGTACAGATGAAGACGAAGGTAGCATGTTGTGCTTACAATATATTTATTTTGCAACATAAATTTTGCTTCTGGCATATTCTTTCGCTTAACGCAGCACTTCATTCTCTTCAGCTCTCTTTTTACACATCCATCTGTTTTTTTGATTTAACTGGCGTTCACAGCACCTGTTCCAAATTTCTGTGCACAGGGAGGAATACCTTTCGACGGGGGAGAAAAATGAGACGGAAAAGGAGCAGGCAGGTCATTTTTTTTATCAAGACAACAAAAAACATATTGCACGCACAGCAGAGCGCACATGTGCTGTTGGCACGCGCGTGCCCGCTCAAAAAAGCCGACTTTATAATACAAGCACTTCTACTTGGCCTCCATTTGAATATACTTCCTTCCTCCGCTATATCCGAACTTTGCACAAGCTGTAATCGAATACTGCCAGGCAAACAGCGCTCACAAGCATTGCGGCGCGATCATCTTCACTGAGGTTGAGCCAGGACTTTTCTAGTCTACTACAGCAAATAAAACACGTTTAAAACTTTTTCTAGGGCGTTTCATCCGTTTCAAGATATGTGTTTTCAAATATAACCAGTATTCTTCGCACAAAGTGCTGCACGCACTACCGCTACCAGCGCTTTGATCGAGCCGCAACGAGTAGACGCTCCGAACCCGTCCAGAGTAGTCTCGAACATGCGTCACTTCCGGCGGGCGGCAATGGCGCCCGTTTTTTCAGTTTCGGTATTGAAAACTCCACGATTTTTGCGTGCCTTTTTCACCGTAACTGCTTGAAACTGGAGCGTAATGTTTTGTGGGTAGCATAATACCGGGGTGTACTATGAAAAAACAACCTTTTTACGGTTTGAAAAATTTCGGTCAAGTAGGCCTTTAAGGGACAGACTGTACTCCTTGCCCTTTCTCTCCCTTTCTTTTAAATACCCTCCTCTCCCTCGTGCAGGGCACCCAGCCGGAACACTCTTCCGGTTAGCATCCCTGCCTTCCTTCTTTATCTGTCTATGCCTTTTCACAGGTAGCGGTTTTTGTATTAGTCACTATACTAATGCATAAAGATGGCGTAGTGTCTAATTGCGATAAGGTCTTAATTACTCATTGACATCCACCTGAGCGCAACCAAACGGCTACAAAGGAAAGCTAGACAGCTTTCTGAATTGTGGAATGAAAATAAGAATGAAATTCTATCCGCACTTTGCACCCTTGAAAAACAAAGGGTTTTCTCCGCATCCTGCGACTTACGTACAGCTTGTCATACGGCCCTCTCGGTTCCCATGAAGTCGGTTAATTTATCGTTGTAGGAACGGCAAGGACGAAGTACTAGCGACATCACAAGAACTGCCTGTGAAACATAAGCGCGTGGCCTAAAAATTCGCTTTTGTGTCCTCTAGCACTTTTTGACCCGGGCCCACCTTATTGGGCTGTTGCGACCACTACGACAAAGTTCCAAGCCCGGATATTCATTTTAGATAAATTCACAAAAACAAATTCTGGCCAGTCAATGTGTACTTATTTACTCAATATAAATGCATTCATTTATATGAATTATAAGAAAGATTGAGAGGTTGGGCCACGCTGCAGGCAAATTATTTTTCTTATATTTGTTGCTTAGACATTTCCGATAAGCAAGCGTCAACGTGTAGCTCTTTGGCATGCTGTACTGCCCTCGAGATCAAAAGTGCCTGAAGTGCCTGCTTGAAAGATGGATGAATCGTGCCTTGCGAACTCTTTTCATGCCCCTGAAGCCAGCGGTTAAAAAATGTCAAAAAGATCGAGCAGCGCTCTAATTGGTGCTGAAATATATTATTCAGAACAGCTACTTACTTCAGAAGGGTATATGCTTGGGCAGCTACTTACTATTATGCGCGTGGGGAGAGAGCAACTAACGAAAAGAACACCGAGTGCGTGGGGTATATATAAGCACCACTTTATGATCATTATCACAGCAGGCATGACGCCGGTTCCTTTATAGTATCTGGTCCCGCAAAAAATTGTACAACTCAGACAGACGGCAAAGCGCATTAATCATTGAAAGCTGTTACAGCTTTGGCTTAGCAATTGCTTACTCCATTTGGCCGTTGATTCTACATCGTCAGCCGTAAGAGAAAGCCTCGGCGCGCTGATGCGAATCAGGGAAATCTGACCTGGCCCCCCGCCGCGTTCCACCCTGTCTCAATCTTCTCGTCAGCCCTTCCATCTCCCCTAGCACGGAGAGCGGAATTCCCTACTCTTAAATTTATACCTACCAACTAGGGCAGGTTGTGACCAATGAATTGAGTTTAAATTATGAAAATAAATTTAATCACTTAAAACGTTATGTGCATTAAGTTCGCTCAGTAATTAAGGCCTTACGGCTGACGCTGTGATACCATGGCAGAATGCATGCTTATATGGCTAAAGTAACTAAAATAGCTTTCGCTCTTAAGGAATAAAAATGGAAGCACATGGCAGAACGAAGTGATTATGATATTTTAGACAATGGGTAGACGCAACACACATTTTTACAGGAACAAAGGAACAACATTTAGTACGCCATCATCCTACTCCGGTGAAACAACCACGTCGCTCAAGAGCAAGAACTGCCGTATGTGACGTAGACAGGGTTCGGGCAGGTCGCCCAGTTGCGTCTGCCCGTCATCCCTGGCGCTGCACTCTATGCCGTCACGCACTACGCCTGCGAGGCGCATGAACTCTGTGAAGTCTTGCAGTCCGACCACGCACCGAGCAATCAGCCTCTTAGCTTGAGATTCGTCGACGAACGCCGTCGCCTGAAGCTCGTCTACCAAGGTCGGAGAGGTGGAGATCTTCTCGAAGGCCTCCGCAGTGTACTTCAGACGGGCGCCGGCGACGAAGCGAGCAGCGCGCTTTACCAATGCTCGGTTCCTGTGTAGGACGTCATGGATGGTTAGCCGCTCTCCCATCAACTCATCAGCATTATAAAAACAGCTTAGGCCCTGCAGAGAGTAGTTATCCGCAAGCTCCGGCTTTGAGAGCTCCGTGATGAACGAAGTGAAAGCTTCGCGACTGGGAGCGTGTAATGTGAAACTACGCAGGGCTCGACTTCGATGCAGGAGGCTCGCCAGCGGTGCCATGTCACAGGAATTCTGCCTAGAGAAAATGAAGGTCATGCTGCGGATGCTCGGATTTTGGCACACGGCTTCGCATATAACGGGTCCGCACGCATTCCAGCACCGGGCACAGCACACAGATTCCAGAGACAGCGCCAGGTGAGTGATGCTAATCGCGCTCTGGATCATCTGAACAAGGGGCGTTGAGGCTGGCTCTGTCGCACCGTTAAAGCACAAAATCGAGTACACTCGTAGCGTGATGTGCGTCAGGTTAACAGACGTGGTCGCTCCTTCCACAGCAGTCTGGAGCCGGGCGAGGGGAACGGCGAACGAGGGGCAGCCCACCGGACGAATGCCTATGTCCGGGTAGTACACGATGCAGTGGCCACTGACAACCACTCTGTCTTGCAGGCCGCATTCAGAGAGCATTCTGCAGATTTCCCATCTATGGCGACCGAGGTCTTCAAGGATGATCTTCTTCAGCGACTTGTTCGCGGTCACCGCTCGACAAAACTGCTGGCACTCAAAGAGGCTAAAGCCGCACATTGAGAATGTCAGTTCCGTGATGGAGGTGTCATTCTCGAGCACAGCAGAGATCCAGGGCATTACATAGTCATCGTCAGCGTAGTCCAGAATGTGGCATCTTCGGGATGGGTGCCTAAAAATTCCTTCAATTACTTCGTTGTTATCGTCGGGGCAGGTGCACGTGAAGCTGAATTGCCTGAGCGTCTTGTTGGTGAGCAGAAGCTGCTTTATTGCCGTGGCGTACTCCATCCTGAGTGTGTCAACCTCTAGTTTAAGTCTAACCAGCCCCTTGTGAGTAGCCAGGGCATCGCAGATAGTCAAGACGTCTATGTTTGGACCATACCTAGCCTCTTTTATAAACAGCGATCTTAGGGACGAATTCTGCTGCAGGAACGTTCCAAAAAGGATATGCGGGTTGCCTGGGCCGTAGGGTATACCGCCGCCGTTAAGAATCCTTGACGAGAGTGACAGGTCTCGGATGCTCCTATTTTGGAGGAGCCCTGATAGGAAGGTTATGGAGGCCTTAGGGTGCACACGGACCTCCAAAGCTATAAGCGTCTTCAAGGTAGTTGTTTGCGCGAGGAGTGGCGCAAGATCGGCAATCAAGTGCGTGCGCAAGTCCACGGAGAGGTCGAGCGGTGTCAGTCGTGTCAGGGAAATTATAGTCTCTGCAAGGGCGTCGGAGACAACAACTCTCGGCGACCTCAAGTCCAACGAAAGCCTCTTCAGCTCCAGCGCGTCGCGAATTGCGAGGCACACGATATCTTCATGGCCGGCGATGATTTTGTCGTTGATGGTGACTCCCGCAACGCAGTGGTGCTTAGTCAGCAGATAGTACAGAAGTGTCGCGGCCCGGTGCTTCTCTTCCGTCATGCCGGGGTTTCTCGTGCATGCGCCGTGACTCGCCGGAACGAGGATGAGCTGGGAGGCAGCGTCCTCTTGTAGCTCCAGCCCGACGGCCCAGAAGAAGCTGTTCCAAGCTTTAGTATTGGCTACGATGTGGCACAGATGGCCTTCCCGGCTAGTACATGGTCGACGATGGTCGACTTTTAGACCGGCGTACCGGCTGCAGACTCCTTCCATCTCTTCAAGTGGCAGCGACGGGGCCTTGGGCGCCTCAAAGTCTTCGGGCACCTCCACGTTTTCGGGCGCTTCCTTGTTTACCCGCTCCTCGACGCTTGTGGGTTTCGCGACGCCTGGGGATGCCTCGGCTTCGGCAGGAACCTCCACATCGGCGGGCGCCTGCTCGTCTTCGGGCACTTCTTTGTTTTCGGGAACACCAGCCTCCTCGGGAACTGGCACCTCCACAGGAACCTCTTCGGACTGCGGAACCTTTTTGGGCGCCACAACCTCCGCTTGGTCAGTTTTGACGGCAGCGCTTTCATCTGGGCGCTTCCGCTTTAGCATGGTGGCAGCCCCGTCCGGATGGAACTGACCTGCAAGAAAAGCGTTGCGGAATAAATAAAAGGCCCTTGGCGCAGCTCAAATGACGAAACACATTTTCTGCTGATCTCGCCCAGGCTCGTGACTTGATTAATGTACAGCATCTTGAATTTAAGTTATTCACCATGCATGTTTTACAGCAACGCGTCCCCACTGCCGTGATCTCGTTCATTCGTCTGATAATTCAACCGGGCGTGACCCACAAAGACATAGTTGGCGTGTAAGGTTGCGTGGAGAGCATGTTGGCATGATAATCCTGGGCATGAGACGAGCTAAGAGTTTTCCTAAAATCGTCTTTTGTCCCTACTCTGTGCTACAAGATCTATCCCTGCCGTACAAGCATGCAATTGATGACGTCACGTGGAAATCATTTATTCATCCAGAGAAGAGATGAAAATACAGCTTGAGAGGATAAGTATCCTTAAAAAGCTGCCACAAGGATGCGTTCTTACGTAAACAAAGGAAGAGAAGACAGGAGAAATTATAAATGAAGCCAAAACACTCGAGTGTCACGGCGTCGTACCGGATGCATAATCATCATGAGCCTACGTCCACTGTAGGACAGACGCATCGCCAATGCATCTCCAATTAACCCAGTCATGTGTGAACTTCGCACAGCTTATCCCCGCAAACTTCTTCATCGCATCCACCCATCCATCTAACTTTCTGCCGCACCCTGCTACGCCTGTCTTCTCTTGGTGTCCAGTCCTTTACCGTTAACGACCATCAGTAATCCTGCCTTCGCATTGCATGGCCTGGCCAAGTCCATTCCTTTTGCCTTCCCATTAGGAGCTGAGCCGGGCTGAAGCCACTCACACCTGGTGTATCCCTATAGCTGAGAAGGGCCAAGTGAGGATCTTTTGCCTTACGGAAGGTATCTTTCAGAGTCCGGATCATTCGCTCTGCCTCTCCGTTAGACTGTGGGTAATGGGGGCTACTGGTGATGTGGTCGAAACCATAAGATGCGGCGAGTACGGTAAATTCACGTGAAGAAAATGGCAGACCGTTGTCTGACTTAACCTGTTGCGGTATCCCATGACGGGCGAACAGGCTTTTGAGCGCCTCAATGACCACCGGAGCTGTTGTACTTTTCAATGTCACCACCTCTGGGAACCGGGAGTAGTAGTCCACTACCATCAAGAAGGTTTGAGAATTGCGGTGAAAGAGGTCCATGCCCAGAACTTCCCAGGGACGACCAGGGAGATTTGTAGGAAGGAGTGGTTCCGCTGAATTCACTCGAGTAAGGGCGCACCTTTCACAGCTGGTCACGAGGGAGGTTATCTCCGCTGTTATGCCAGGCCACCACACAGATTCACGAGCGAGGGCCTTGGCGCGGCCGATGCCCTGATGTCCTTCATGTAGAAGCGTCAAGACTGCTGGCCTCATTGCTGCGGGGATCAAGAGGCGAGTGCCTTTGAGGAGAAGACCATCACAAACAGAAAGTTCATCCTTCACTTATTCATACTTTGAGACGTGAAGAGGTATCTTCGACTTCTTTGGCCAACCATGCTGGCAGAAAGAGATGAGCGTGGTGCATTCTCCATCACAACTTTGGGCATACCTGATGTCCTGCATGTTCAGAGGAAGCACATCTGGAGCAGAAGCCACGACTTCGGTAGCAAAAAGTTCCACTGTGTCTACTGGATGCACTTTGGGAGGGATGCGAGACAATGCATCCGCTGTAGCCAACAGTTTTCCGGGCACGTACATGATCTGAAACTGGTAAGGCATTGTCTTAAGCCTGAGTCTTTGCACCCTCGGAGGAAGCACGGCAAGTTTCATTTTGCCAAACAATGACATGAGAGGAAGGTGATCAGTTTCTACGGTAAAGGTGATGCCCCTGATGAACTCGGTTTGGTTTTGTGGGGTTTAACGTCCCAACGCGACTAAGGCTATGAGAGACGCCGTAGTGAAGGGCTCCGGAAATTTCGACCACCTGGGGTTCTTTAACGTGCACTGACATCGCACAGTACACGGGCCTCTAGAATTTCTCCTCCAAAGAAATTCTAGCCGCCGCGGCCGGGATCGAACCCGCGTCTTTTGGGCCAGCAGCCGAGCACCATAGCCACTGAGCCACCGCGGCGGCTTCCTGATGAACTCGTCGAGCTTCTGGATGGCCGACGGGTTAGCCAAGGCCTCTTTTTCTGTTTGACTGCACCTTTGTTCTGTAGTCGTCATTGCCGTTGAGGCAAAGGCTACTGGCCTCTGCTCACCAGTCGGTTGTGCTTGTAGCAGGACTGCTCCGAGTCCAAAAGAGCTGGCGTCGGCAGAGACTGTTGTGGCATACGACGCGTGGTACTTGGCCAGGCAGGCGTTCAGACGTCAGAAGTTCCTTGACTTTTTTTAATGCAGCTTCCTGTTCATGCTGCCAAGTCCAACTAGCATTCTTATTGAGAAGGGTGCGTATCGGAGCAGTGATTTCCGAAATATGAGGCAAGAACCTGGCAAGATGATTTACCATCCCGAGTAAATGTCTGATACCTGCAACGTCTGTGGGAGGTGGCATTGCATACACTGCAACGATCTTGCCTGGGTCTGGCTTGATGCCTTGCGCTGAGACGACGACACCTAGGAAGGAGACCTCGGAGACCCCAAAACAAGACTTGTCTTTGTTCAACGTGACACCTGCAGTTGCAAGGCGAGTGAATTAACACTTGTTCAAGTCTTGCATCGTGTTCCTGCTTGGTACGTCCAAAAACAATAATATCGTCAATCATGTTGACAACACCCTCCTGACCTTCAAGGATTCTTGCCATTTGCTTTTGAAAATACTCCGGGGCGGAAGTGATGCCGAAGGGCAGTCGGCAAAAACAATAGCGATCGAAAGGTGTGATGACAGTTGTCAATTCTTGCGAGTCTGCTGACAACTTGGCTTGGTGGAAGCCTGCAGTTGCATCGATCTTCGAAAAAACGGCTGCGTCACCGATGAGCCCAAGAACTTGTTCAACAGTAGGAAAAATGTGTCTTTCCCTGAGAACCACTTTGTTTAGTCGAGTCAGATCTGATCAAAGTCGAGTCAAAGTCTGATCCACACACAAACGATACTTTCCATCCTTTTTTGGTTTATCAATATGGCGAATGACGCCGTCGCTTTCGAGTTTTTCAAGTTCTTGGCGAACAACTTCACGCAGCGGGATTGGTATCCGTCGAGGTGCACTGAGTGAGAACGGCACATCTTGTTTCAAGCGAATGGTGTACTCATCTCTGAGCGTGCCGAGGCCACGGAACAGTTCCGCATGAAGCGTTGGCTGAGGAGTGTTGACAGTACCCAAAAATTTCACAACTTCAAGAGCTTGGATGGCTGGTAGACCTAGTAAAGGTACTGAAAGTGCCTCAATGACGTAAAGACGCTGGGAGCTGGTCTTCCCTTGCCAAGATAGCTGTGCCAAATATGAGCCCCGTAGACGCAGAGGTTGGCCACCGGGCCCTGTCAAAATAGCGTCTACCTTGGCGAGCTACGCCGGGACTCCGGGGTAGTCACTTGGAACTGCGGAAACCTCGGCACCTGAGTCTGCTTTGGACTGAGTTGTGTAGTTGTCGACTGTGATATCCACATACTTGGCTTTAGCTGGCACCTCGAGAGCATGCATTTGGATAGCATTGAGTTTGGCCTGCCTCGACTTCCTGGAGCGGCAAACTTCCATGAGACTTCCATGAAGGCCAACTTGCAGGGTTGCAGAAGTCGAACGCGTCTGGCGGCTGCAGAGTGAGGCCTAGCCACTGGGCCTGCTGGGCGCTTTCCGGGAACATCTTTTTGCCGTTGACGGTCGTTGAGAGCTGCTTTTAAAACTGGTTTTTCATGCTACTGTCACTTCTGACACCATGTTGCGTGGGTGTTCCCGTGCTGTCGTGCCGGGAGGCCGTGAGAAAGAAAAAGAGAGCCAGGCGACCACTCCGCTCCAGGACCAAACACAAAGTGATTTATTACAAACCCCCTAGCTGCGCTTCAGCTTAGAGGGCGCCACTATTAAGTTCATAGGTGGCGACCCCAACAGAGGAAATGAAGAGACTCTGAGCCCGATGGACTTGCTGATGTTAAGTATGACATTAACCTAACCCTGCCGCTCGAGCAGTGAGACAAAGTGCGGGAACTGCTCAATCGCTACCATGGTGCCTTCACGTCCTCGCCACGCATCGGGCGGACGCATCTTGCGAAACATCGCATTATTACAGATGAAAATGTTCTGCCACTCCGGCAGTCACCTTATCGAGTGTCTACCAAAGAACGTGAGGCTATCAGCACACAGGTGAAAGAAATGCTCGCAAACGACGTTATTCGCTGCCAACACTAGGCCGTACTTGCTGGTCGTCCCCGTGTCCCTACGCAATGAAATTCTTCATGCCTGCCATGACGAACCCGCTTCTGGCCACCTTAGGGTTACTGGAACACTAGCCAGAATTCAAGAGAAGTACTACAGGCCTTGCCTGGGTCATGACGTTGCACACTACGTCCACACTTGCCGGGATTGCCAGTGCCGTAAGGTCCCGCCCGTGAAGCCAGCCGGATTCCTCAAGCCCATTGAGCCACCTTCGCAAGCGTTTCAACAAGTCGGCATGGACTTGCTGAGAGCTCTTCCTACATCAGGCTCCGGAAAAAGGTGGATAATCATAGCCACTGATTATTCAGTGGATAATCATGCCACTGATTAGAGACTGCTTCCCTTCAGAGTAGCACTACTAGGCAGTAGTACCCATGTGCCTCCCGTGCTTCTAGCATGCTGTGCCTACTGCCATGCACAGCTTTGTATAAAGGCACTTTTTCATGTTCTTTTTGTCAGTTTTCAACATTCCATAAAAATACTCCTGAAATTCATCTCTTCATTCATTGTTGCACTGATGTGCAGTATTGTTTTCTATTTAGAAATGTGTTGTCGGATAGAACTCGAGAACAAGGCGGCTTATCCCCATCAAAGGAGGACCCCCTTCCAGTGGCATCGGCCGATTCTCGTGACCCTGCTACCATGACAATGCACAGAGGGTACTATTTTAGACCGTGGAGGGAAAGGACTAAACCCTTTCATGTACCACTCCCTGCTTTGACATGCTAGCTGGGTCATGAGAATTGGCCAACGCCATTAGCTGGAAGGGGGTCCAATGACGGGGAAAAGCCAATTCGTTCTTGAGTGGTATCCGGCTATAGTGGCGTGAAGCTGCGAGTTCAGCAGTGGAATAAACATCTCGAATGCTGTACCCCTTACAGCTGGCTACATTTATTTCAGAAGAGGCAAAATATGGGCTGGTTGGTACATGTTTGAAGAATTGGATAAAACAGCGCAACCGAAGACGAGGCAAGAGAAGGACAGCTGGTGTTTGTCGTTCTCTTGTCTCGTCTTCCGTTGCGATGTTTTATCCAATTCTTCATACATTTATTTTTTCAGAAGTTTTTCGAGAACATCAATGAGCCTGTCTTCCCGACTGGCAGCGCGTTCCTGGAGAGCCAGCTGGCGTTCCTTGAGTACCCTGTCTTTCGCTCTTTCTTGCACCGTGGCACAACGTGGCTGCCGTTGCTCCTCAAGCAGCTGCTGCAGGATCGCTGTTTGTGCTGCCAGCCCCTTTGTTGTAGCTGGCCGCTGCCTCCTAGGTGGATTTGGCGAGCTCGCCGCCTCTGAGGGACCAGACGTGACACAGCCTGGAACTGAAGATGTTGCTGTCAGAGCAGTGGTAGCAGATGATGCCCCTGAGAAGGGCATCATCTGCTACCACTGCTGTGACAGCAACTTCTTCAGTTTCAGGCTGTGTCACGTCTGGTCCCTCGGACCCCCTTTCATTTCCATCCAGCATGCTGGAGAAAATCTGAAAGGATACATATGTTCTGCGTTAAAGTAGCAGGGATGATTCTACATGCAGTTGCAGGGTACTGTAGTTTGAAAAAATTCAAGACAATGCAAAGTGCGGCATAATGGGATTTTTTCAGTACTGCATGCTGTTCCCTGTTGCTTCAAGTATGTGCTGCATTCAGTAAAATAAATCTCATAAACCGTTTTGTGCACTTACTAGAAACAAAAACAGTCTCCATGACTACACACCTGTTCAGCGGTTTCATTCTCATTGCAGCTTGATTCCTCCATCAAGCTGCAGTCATTAACTGGTAGGGAGCCCTGGAACCGGTGCAGGTCCCAATAATAGCGCCAGGTGATGCCCCCAGACGCAGTCGTCTTCCCACGACTGAGAAATCTGCAAAGACAAATGCATAAGCTGTGATCAACACTGCTTGACCTCATGGCCTTTACTATAAATAAAGTGTTTCAAAAATATGAAAATGTCTCGAGGTAATGTATGGCCTGTCCTTCAATGACTATTAAAGTCTGAAATGAGGAAATGGGCACGGTGCAACGTAATGGGCAAACAAGGGAATTAAGGAACCTTTGCATGAGACAAACATGAGCACCGAGTGTCCAAAAGTTCCACGCGGCGAGCAAGTTACAGAGGCGTATACAGGTGTATAATTTGACACACGTCCACCTTAAATGAGTTGTGCGTAAATAGCAGGCCTGAAGCACTTGTATTTGCAGCTCTCACTGGACACTGTATCAATTCAAAGCCGCAATCGATGTTGAATATGCCCGAGAGTGAATATGAGCATAGCAGAATACAGAAAATAACTGACAATAGTCTTTAGTTTGCACTTGCAGCGGGCTAGGTGTCATTACGGAAAATATTGCGGCGCAACGACGACAACACAAGAAAAGGACAGCACACGTGGGAGTGTTGCATGCGTTGTCGCCGTTGCGCCGCAGTATTTTTTTCAGTCATGCACCAACTTGCCCCACAGGCCGTCATTGTACGGCATCATTGAGCACGCGGACAAGCTAGCTCAAAACCACACAAAGCGTACACGGAAGCGATGCAAATGCCAATTTACGAGAGCGCCCCAAACATATAACTCACCTATATTTATTGCGCATCTTTTCAATTTTTTTTTTCACTTCCTTGGTGCCCTTCATGATGCCGGCTGCTTGCAGCTTTTCCGCGATGGCTGCGTAAACTTTTGCATTGCGCTTCGTGCGCCGGAGGTCGCCCAGGCTATCCTCCCATAGCCTTATCAAGGCGTACGTCTCGGATTCGGACCAAGACGCCCGCTCTCTTCTTGTATCAGCCGCTGCGCAGAACTCCATGTTGCACACACACACACACTGCACTAACAAAGAACCTCCTTGGATTGCAAACACTGCAGTGTTGCACCGTCACAAGGCTCCCTAGAAATGTCACACCGAAACGGTTGCATGTGGTTGCTACGGTCGCCATGCTAGCCGCCATAGGCATACCGCTGCGGCTGCCTAAAAAATTATAGCAGCTGAAAACAAGAATGTCGGAATATGTGCAGTATATATTTTTAATGGCAACGCAAATAAGTTTACATGAACAAGAGGGCAAAAAAAAAAATTAGTTACGTTCAATAAAACGCCATTTTTATTGCCGACGTTTTATTCTAATTTCTAAACGCTGCTACCGAGGCTATACACTTCGCCTCTCGGGAAAAGTGAAGTGAGTTCCCCAAACTCACTTCTTGCCGAGTGCGTTCAGCAGCGAGTGTCATTAATACCCCTGTCACACGGGCAAGTTTAGTGACACTTTCACGAAGTGCACTTCTCCAGAACGAGTGACACTTTCGGGGCGTGCTGCTACACGGAAAAATAAAGTGTCATTCGGAATTGATGGTGGTGACGATGGCTTATCAAGTAAGGCACAAAAAATATTACTTTCCGCGCTTCAAAGCTTTAATGTACAGGTGTGCTTTTTTGCAGGTAACGTAGGGCGGTAACGCGTTATTTTTTTTTTTAGTGTAACGAGTGACGTATTTAGTTACGTTTTTTCGGTAACGCCTACAACACTGCGTGGGACAAAGCGGTCGCGCTACGCCAGCTGCAGACACGCAAGAGACGGTTTTGGTCGAGGCAGAACCACGGGATGGGTGCCACGTAGAAGACGACGAAGAGCAGGCAGTGCCACAACTCCATCGAAAAACGAACCGCGTGTCCCAAGAATTCAAGACCAAAAAAAGCACGAGGTCACATCCTTTCATTCAACATATCTATGCAATCATTGGCGGCCATCCTGGGTTTTTTTAGGATGCACTTCGTCGAAGAATTTTGCAGGTCAACCTAAGATTAAAGTATGAAGCGTTATATCAAAGTCAGGTGTGTAATACAGCTCGGAAATCAACGGCTCCGTGCAGATACGCAGTCCACAGTTATGCAAGGAGCACCGCAGACGCGCCGCAGCTGTCGAGTGGCGCCGAGTCACCGATCACTTCCCCGCGAATGCGCCTGAACTACATGCGGCTCTCCGGTTTCACGGAAGCGCTGCTGTAATTGACTGCTATCCGAGCTTATGTACCGGAATCGAGGGGAACTAAACACGCGACCAAGTTTCGTCGCTGCGCCTGTTTTCTCGGCCGCCTCGAGCAGCGCTAACAAGCACAGCTTCCCAATCAAATTGGCATTCGTAGTTTCGTGCGGCTCTAGCGCTCGGCGACTTACCGGCCGAATTTCCGATGCACGCGGATTCCAAACGGCAGTCTGAACGCGACACGCGAAGGAAACATCTTGACAACAATAGCGCGGTCGGGCACGGACAAGAAAGACTACACAAACACAGGCACTGACTGACAACATGGTTTATTGCCTTGAACTGGCTTATGTAGGCCCAGTTCCGTGACCACACAGAAAAACAATAACTCACTTCCCGTGGCGTAGTTATCTCGTTGGTCCATAACATTCCCTCCAGCCATTGGCATGCTCATGGGCGCTTAGAAAGATTAGCTTTTTTTTGCTAAGGTGTACGGATGGCTTGCTGACACATTTATCTGAGGATCTTGATATTGCTTGAGCTTCTACTATCAGCCTTGTGGTGGTGTCGCGGCACTTGCGTAGAACGGCCGTTCTTTCAAAGGCCGGTGTGCAGTTTTTACATTGGCTGCAGTGTTTGCTTAGCTCAAACATCCTGTAGTCTTGTCCGTTTTCCGACCACGCTGTTGTTGTCAAGATCTGTAACCAAGAAGCCATCAACTATATACTAATGAAGAAAACATGCTTGCGCAGCAGGAGATCGTCTTCTACGTGCACCGCAATCATGGCGGCCGGCGGCTGCGCGGCTGC
Organism: Amblyomma mixtum; assembly: GCF_055824585.1. Lineage (NCBI taxonomy): Eukaryota > Metazoa > Arthropoda > Arachnida > Ixodida > Ixodidae > Amblyomma > Amblyomma mixtum. The sequence continues at coordinate 29,800,810 of NC_143021.1, read as the reverse complement.
GTGCCAGTGCATACCACCTATAGACATAAAAAAGTTTTTTTTAAATCTTCAATATAGGACGACTCAGTCGACGAGCTTGCAAACGACGGGGGTCTTCTAAGTTCTGAATCTTACTGAATAATTTGAAATAATGTGCAAACAGCAAAACCCTCCTCTTCACGACCTGTAACGGCAAATCATTAATAAATACTAAAAATAACTGCTGTCCCAAGTTGAAGCATTGAGGAACTCCCGATGTTATAAACTCGTCGGGCACACAGTGGGATGAAGCAGCTCGCGAAGAGGGGGAAAAAGGAACGCTAAAGTGAGCTGCGGGAACTCACGCATCAACTGAACCTGATTAGAACGCAAACAATGCGATCCCGGTTAAGCGTTTTCAGAAGAGGCGATAATTTCCTGACTTTCCTTGGAAATGTTGAGAGAATCGGCGCTGAGGAGGAGCTGGACCAGGGTTACTGGTCTAAGATGTTGGTGGCCATCCTCCCAGGTGATGTCGGCGGCGTACTATAGAGCGCCTGTCCGACGAGGAGGTCGACAATTAGGAGTCCGCGAAAAGAGCACTTTACAGGTACTTTGGCATTCGTGGAGAGGCGGACTCCATGTATGCCAAAATACCTAAAGTGAAGTGATGGAAGCGGGCAGCGCTCCCATCTGTGTGTCAGCGACCAGCCTAGGAACCCCGCTTGGTCAGCTGGGAACACAGCCGTTGCTGAGGGGAGTAACGACAGGACAGGTTCAAGCCCAGACAGGAAGGCCAGTTCGGCAGCTGCAGGGGCAGTATTTGTCGACTTAAAGGCGGTGAAAAAAAGTTGTAACAAGCTCGACGAGGACAAAGGCAAAGCGGCCGTCTCCAGCTCTGAGGCAGAGGCTGCTTTGAGGAGTGGGGCCGATGCTTTCCCTCAAGAAGAAAGTAGTGAGCTCGCAGGCCAGTGCAGTCAGGGAATCAAAGGGGACTCCCCTTCAATGCGACTGGCGAACAGTAGTAGCCAAGTATTGGAGGCGTTTGACTGTAATCAGAATGACAGTGAGTCACGAGAGTGCGCCGCTGAAACCCCAGGCCAGAACGCAGCGTTAACCAAAGTGTGTGGTTAAGTTAGAGTTGCGGGCCAGGTAGCTAGGATCATGGGGTTGGATAGCAAGCCTCAGGAGAGCGAGTTGCTATAGGTTCAGCGGAAAGTAAAATGCAGTCGAGACAATTCTGGGCTACGACGTGCTGTGAATCATCGCAAGCGCGAGCCGATAGTTCAAGCGGGAAGTGCGGCTCGATGCCGAGTCAAAGAGAGGATGTTAAAAGTGAGGGCACCACGAGAAAGGGGGGTGCGCAAGAAAGAACAGCTAGGGCAGTTTCTCGAAAGCGGTCGCGTGCAAGGGGGGCCAAGCGAAGCGGTAGTCCGCACAGAAAGTACGACAGATGGGCCCAAAACATTGTAAGGAAAGAAATCTTTCGCATTCCTTTGAAGTCCTTTGAAGGCGTTGCCGACGGGCAGCATGACTCATTCAAGGGAAGCTTATACCTGTTTACAGTCCTCTGGCAAAAATACGTGGCTCATGCTAGCATTGTTATACTGTGACAGCAGGTTTGCTGAAGGTTGGCCTCCTTTACCATGCTCTGTTTTTCTTCTTTGGTCTGTGGTATCAGTGGTCTATTTGTGATAAGAACGTCATATCCCTTAAATACAAGCCAACATTTATTTGTCCAAAGTTTTCAGAGGGCTCAAAATTCGACTTCCAACATTTAAAAAAAAAAAGATTATTGGGACTGCGTGAGCGCTGTTCACGCACGCAGGCTATGCCACTATAGGCAGGTACAGAGTGAGAGAATAGTTTTCTCCCAAGTTTTTAAATAAAATAAATGAATAACCTTTAAAGACACTATGGGTAACGCGCATGTTTGTTGGAATTTTTTAACACCCATGGGTCCCGAGTTTCAATTCAATACCCGTAATCGTACACATACAAAGTGGCGACGACGCGGTTGAAGCTGCGTTGGTCCTATGGCGCTTCTTCCGCCAAACGATGCAGGGCGTCAGGTGAAGTAGATAACGGTTTGCCATCCACTTTCGCGTAAACAAATGGAAGAAATGTTTTCCGGAACCGCTTCACTGCAATACAAAAGTTTCTATTCCACCCTGACTGCCTTGAAGACGCGATAAATAGGATTAAAGAGTCCCTGAAAAGCCCGCTCGAGGTTGCCTACAATGCGCTTGTATTATGCAGAGTACAGGATACCGAGTGCTCTGCCGCATATAGGACCTCAAAAACGAGCCAATCATTTCAGTGCATATTTTAAAACTCTGCCCTCCGCGCCTCGAAGCGACCTGTGGAGCAGAGCTTTCGCCCGAATCCGTGCGCAATGCGTCATGCAGCGTTCGTTGCGTCGCAGCGAATTGCTGTGATTGGTTCACCGTGGCGTCTCTTTCTGACGTCACGCAGCTCCCAAGGCCGCGGCCGGAAGCTCCGCCCCCTCCCCCCGCGCGCTTCGCAGCCGGCGCAGGAGTCCCGATATTTCAGCGCGCAAAAAGTCACGAGAGAGAGGAAGCCGCGAAGTCGCATTAATTCAAATTTTGACTACAATTGACTCAGCTTCCACAAAACGACGGCCTCAGAGTTTCTAGTAAACACCTGCAGGCTAGCTGTAATCGATAGAAAGTTTATAAAATATTATTTTATCACTAGGTTAACGGCATTTGTTAACTCACTTTTCCTGTGCCTGATCACATGGATAAGAAGCGAAATACAAAATGGCTTTCCGTAAGCTGCACGTAGTACATCAGATCCAATCCAAAATAGAAGCATTTTACGTTTTAATTACGGCTCGTTTATTGCCAGCAGAATTGCGCTTTATAGTAATACGTATTGGTTTGATTGATTTTTTTTTAGCGTGCGATTTCTTGCGAAACAGTGCCCCCGAAGATATTTGCGGGCGGCAGGAACTGTGTCCAATACCTTTACGGACGTGTCAGAATATTACCAGCTAGGGCTGTGGTCCGCTAGGCCCCAAGCGCCACCGCAGCTTGTCCGCCTTTTCCAACAACCGCGCTTAATCAAGGGAGCCCGGCGTCACATACTGACTCTATTAATTGGGCCCCACCACCAGTCGGGGACGTTGCCGTACTCCCAGTGTCCAACGCCTACGGCTGACCCAGACAACAGCCACAATCCGGACCATATTCAAGATTTTCGAGTGACTGCGATGCTCACATCCTTTATGAATATCCTCCGTGCTCTGCTTTCTAGCCTGCGCACTCCAGTAGCGCACTGCAAGTAGTGGTCGCCCTACATCTAATTCTTGCGGCTCAACTTAACTGCAGCCATCGTCCGAGAACCTACACATGAATGGACACTGCGGTATACGAAAGGAAACCGCAGTGTGTAGCTACTTGAGAGCCACTGCCTTAAGGGACAGACCGCAGTCCTTGCCCCTTCTCGGATATTCCTTCCGGTTAGCTTCCCTGCCTTCCCTCTTGAGCTGTCTATGCCTCTGCACAAGCAGCGGTTTTTGTGTTAGTCACCGCACTAATGCATAAAGATGGCGTAGTAGCTAACTGCGGAACGAAACTACGAACTAAATTGTGTCTGCACTGTGCGCCCTTGAAAAACAAAGGCTTTCCTCCGCATCCTGCGACTTACGTAAAGCTCGTCATGCGGCCCTATCGGTTCCCATGAAGTCGGTTAATTTATCGTTGTAAGAATGGCAAGGACGAAGTACTCTGGACTTCACAAGAACTGCCTTTGAAACATAAGCGCGTGGCTTAAACGTTCGGTTTTACGTCCGCAATGTGTAGCTACCTGACAGCGACTGGCTTAAGGGACAGACTGCAATCCTTGACCCTTCTCGCTCTCCCTTTAAAATTCCTTCATCCCTCTTTCCAGTTGCAGGGTAGCTAACCGGATATTCCTTCCGGTTAGCACTTTTTGACCCGGGTCCTCCTTATTGCGCTGTTGTGACCACTATGAAAAAGTTCCAAGCCCGGACATTTACTTTAGTTAAATGTACAAATGTAATTTCTGGTCATTTAATGTGCACTTGTTTACTCAATATAAATGCATTTATTTATAAGAAAGATTGAGGTTGGGGAACGAAAGAGGCAAATTCTTTTTCCTTCTTTTATTCGTTGTGTAGACATTTGCGATAAGCATGCGTCAACGTGTAGTTTTTTGGCATGCTGAACCGCCCTCGAGATCAAAAGTGCCCATAGTGCCTGCTTGAAATATGGATGAATCGTGCCTTGCCATCTCTCTTGAAGCACCTGAAGCTAGCGGTTAGAAAATGTCAAAAAGACCGACAGCTCTTATTGGTGCTGAAACATATTATTCTGAACAGCTACTTACTATTATGCGCGTCGCGAGAGAGCAACTAACGAACAGAACGCAGAGTGCGTGAGGTATGTGTAGGCATCACTTTATTGGTATCACAAAATGATCATTATCACAGCAGACACGTTGACGGTTCGTTTATAGTATATGGCCCCGCAAAAAAGGGGCCGCAAAAATTTGTACAACTAATCCAAACGGCAAAGCGCATTAATCATTGAAAGCTGTTACACTTTTAGCTTAGTCATTTCTTACTGTATTTGACCGTTGATTCTATATCCTCAGCCGTAAGAGAATGCCTCGGCGCGCCAATGCGAATCAGAGAAATCTGACCAGGCCGCCCGCCGTGTACCACCCTGTCTCAATCATCACTTCTGCACTTCCATCTCCCCTAACACGAAGAGGAGAATTTCCTACTCTTGAATTTATACCTGCCAACCAGGGCAGGTTGTGACCAATGAATTGAATTTAAATTATGAACAATAAATTTAATCACTTAAAACATTACGTGCATTCAGTTTGCTCAGTAATTAAGGCCTTATGGCTGACGCTGTGATATCAAGGCAGAATGCATGCCTATATGGCAAAACCAACTAAAACAGCTTTCGCCCTGAAAGGTGCACTGAAGAGGAATCTGAACTTGTCTTTTTGCCGCGGGAACTCGATCTACACGTTCCTAGCATTCTTAGAAACAGTGACTTATTGCCCTGTGTGGCCGCTTTCCCCAATAAAATCGAATTAACGTCCGGCTCCCGCCTTTTTTTTTTTTGAAATCTCCCTCGTACGGTGGGCGGAGTCGACCAACGCGTGAAGCGCCTTTCACCCAGTCCCGTGGCGGCTTGACGCTCTGCCATCGGCGGAGTAATACGTAGTAGTCCGTAGTAGCAAATTGTCCGCGCGTATTTATATTTCTTCGGGCTTATTTTTCTGCTATATTATCTCCGAATGAAACTATTTATTCATGGAAACCTAAAAAACAAAATAAAGTGAAAGCAAAGTCTCCACGGGACTGGGTGAAAGGCGCTCCACGCGTTGGTCGACTCCGCCCACCGTACGAGGGAGAATTAAAAAAAAAGGCGGGACCCGGACGTTAATTCAATTTAATTGGGGAAATCGGCCACACAGGGCAATAAGTCACGGTTTCTAAGAATGCTAGGAGCGTGTAGATCGAGTTCCCGCGGCAAAAAGAGGAGTTCAAAATCCTCTTCAGTGCACCTTTAAGGAATAAAAATGTCAGCACATGGGAGAACGAAGTGATTATGATATTTTGGACAATGGATAGACATAACACACATTTTTACAGGACCACGTGTACAACAACCATTACGGCATCATTCTACGCCGCTGAAACGAGCACGTCTCTCAAGCGCAAAAACTGCCGTATGCGACGAAGGCAAAGTTCGGGCAGGTCACTCAGTTGCGCCTTCCCGTCATCCCCGGCACTGCACTCTATGCCGTCACGCACTACGCCTGCGAGGCGCATGAACTCTGTGAAGTCTTGCAGTCGGAGCACGCACCGAGCAATCAGCTTCTTAGCTTGAGCTTCGTCGACAAACGCGGTCGCCTGAAGCTCGTCTACCAAGGTCGGAGAGGTGGAGATCTTCTCGAAGGCCTCTGCAGTGTACTTCACACGGGTGCCGGTGACGAAGCCAGCAGCGCGCTTTGCCAAGGCTCGGTTCCTGTGTAGGATGTCATGGATGTACAGGCGCTTTCTAATCCCATCAATGCCACCATGAAAACAGCTTAGGCTCTGCAAAGCGTAGTTATCCGCAAGCTCAGGCTTTGAGAGCTCTGCGATGAACCCGCTGCAAGCTATCAGACTGGGAGTGAGTAATGTGAAACTACGCAGGGCTGGACTTCGGAGCAGTAGGCTCGCCAGCGGTGCCATGTCACAGGAATTCAGCCTCGAGAAGATGAAGCTCATGCTTCTGATGCTCGTATTCCGGCACACGGCGTCGCATATAGCGGGTCCGCACACATTCCAGGACTGGTTACACCACTCCAATTCCAGACACAGCGCCAGGTGTGTGATGCTAGTCGCGCTCTGGATCATCTGAACGATGGGCGTTGCGGCTGGCTCTGTCGCACCGTTAAAGCTGAAAATCGAGTACACTTGTAGCGTGATGTGGGTGAGGTTACTGTACACGGTAGCTCTGTCCACAGCGGTCTGGAGCAGGCTGAGGGGAACTGCGTACGAGGGCCAGCCTCTGTCTGGGTAGTGCACCAAGCAGTGGCCATTGACGACGACTCTGTCTTGCAGGCCACATTCAGAGAGAGTTTTGAAGACTTCCCATCTATGGCGACTGAGGTCTTGGAGGATGATCTTTTTCAGCGACTTGTTCGCGGTCACCGCTCGACAAAATTGCTGGCACTCTAAGAGTGTAAAGCCGCACATTGAGAATGTCAGTTCCGTGATGGAGGTGTCATTCTCTAGCAGAGCGGAGATCCAGGGCTTTACACAGTCATCGTTGTGCAGAATGTGGCACCTTCCGCCATCATGCAGATGGAACCCTTCAACTACTCCGTCGTCATCGTCGATGTAGCTGCACACGAAGCTGAAGTGCCTGAGCGTCTTGTTGGCGCGCAGAAGCTGCTTTATTGCAGTGGCGTACTCCATTCTGAGCGTGCTAACCTTTAGCTTGAGTCTAACCAGCCCCTTGTGAGTAGCCAAGGCATCGCAGATAGTCAAGACGTCCATGTCCGGACCATATTTAGGGTCTTTAATAAACACCGATCTCAGGGATGTATTCAGCCTCAGGTACGTTCCGAGAGCGACATGCGGGTTGCCTATGCCGTAGGGTGCACTGCCACTGTTGAGAATCGTTGACGAGAGTGACAGGTCTCGGATGCTCCTGTTTCGGAAAAGCCCTGCTAGGAAGGTGCTGGCGTCCTCAGGGTACACACGGACCGCCAAAGCTATAAGCGTCTCCAAGGAAGCTGTTTCGGCGAGGAGTGGCGCAAGATCGGCAATGAAGTGCCCGTGCAAGTTCACGGACAGGTCGAGCGATTTCAACCGTGTCAAGCAAATTACAGCCGCTGCAAGGGCGCCGGAGATAACGACCCTCGGCGGCCTCAAGTCCAACGAAAGCCTCTTCAGCCCCAGCGCGTCGCGAATTGCGGAACAGATAATTTTTTCATGGCCGGTGAGGATATCGTCGTTGATTGTGACTTCCGCAACGCACCGGTGCGTAGTTAGGAGGTGGTACAGAAGCGTCGCGGCTTGGCGCCTGTCTTTCGTTATGTTGAGGATGCTCGTGCATGCGCCGTCACTCGCCTGAACGAGGATGACCTTCGAGGCTGCGTCCTCTTGCAGTTCCAGCCCGACGGCCCAGAAGAAGCTGTTCCAAGCTTTCATGTTGGTTACTATGTGACACAGATGACCTTCCCGGCTCGTGCATGGTCGACGATAAGCGACGCTTAGACCGCCGTACCAGCTGCAGACTCCGTCCATCTGTTCCAATGGCAGTGACGGGGCGTTTATGGCGTGAACGTCTTGGGGTACCTGAACGCTTGCGGGCGCTTCCACGTTTTCGTGCTTCTCAACTTCGGCAGGCACCTCCACATCGGCGGGCACCTCCTCGTCTTCGGGTACTTCTTTGTGTTTGAGAACATCAGCCTCCACGGGAACCTTTTTTGGCGCCACAACCTCCACTTGGTCATCTTTGAGGGCAGCGCTTTCATCCGGGCGCTTCCGGTTCAGCATTATGGCAGCCCCGCCCGGTTGGAACTGGCCTGCACGAAAAGCATCGCAAGATGAATATAAAGCCGTTGGTGCAGCTCAAACCAGTAGACACGTTTACTACTGATATCGCACAGGCTGTTGACATGAGGAATGTACAGCGCCAGGGCGAAGCGTGCTGAGTGGTGCGTTGTGACGAAAGCCGTGCTGAAGTTATGTGAAACAGACCTGGATACCCGTCTGTACATACCTACACGGTTTACGCAGTTTAGTCGGTTTACTGTTTGACTTGCGTGAGAGTGCACATTTGTGTTTTCATGGAGCCCCTACTGAAGTATGTGTTAATGACATGCGTCGGTGTGTGTGTTGAAGACCTGAATTTCACGCTCGTCTAGTCCCCGCGATGCGCATGCCAACCAGTGTGCCTGTGTGTGGACATCACCCGTGAAACTCATTGTTTAATGCCATCACCAACCTTCATTCGCACTTTCCCTTTCCTCCCCTTCCCCTCTGCCCAGTGTGGAATAGCAGGCCAGGGCCATGTGACCACCGGCCGACCTCTTCTCCTTTCCTCTCATTTAAGTTCCTTTCTCTCTCTCTCCCTGTACAGCATCTTCAAATAAATCATGCAGCATGCATGTTTTACAGTAACGCGGCCGCAATTGCCATGGTGTCCTGCATTAATCTGATTACTCAAACTACTGCGTGTCCCACAACGGCCTAGTCGGAGTGTAACGTTGCCTGGAAGAGATTTCATGGTGATCCTAAACATGGCGCAAGCTAAGAGTTTTCTTAATTCGTTTAGCGCCTTCTTCCCCTACCCTGTGCAACAAGATCTATCCCTGCAGTACAAGCATGGAACCGACGGTGTCACGGGCAAGCCATTTATCCATCCAGAGAAGAGATGAGAAAGACGACTTGAGAGGATGCTTAAAGATGCGCTGAAGAGGAATCTGAACTGGTATTTTTGCCACTGGAACTCGATCTAAACATTCATAGCATTATTAGAAACTTCGAATTATTGCCCTGCGGGGCCGATTTCACTAATTTAAATGGTATTAACTTCCGGCTCCCGCCTTTTTTTTTTAAATTCCCCGCAGGCGATGGGAGGAGTCGACCAACACATTGAGTGCCTTTCAGGCAGTCGCGCGGAGGCTTTCCTTTCGCTTTGGGACGTGAAACCCTCATAAACCAAGCCTTCTGTTACCATAATAGATAGAACTCAGGAACGCAGCGGTTCTCCTGCGCGCTGTTACCTGTTAACGTGACATCAGAAGGTAGTCCACCAGGCAGGGTACGGACTGGAAACCGGCACTTCTAAGCAGATTTATGCCCTGGCGTGTCGTCTGTTGTCACCTTTTACGTGCGCTATCATCTATGGTAATTTTATGCGTCAGAATGTAGATTTATTTATTTAACTCAGTGGAGTAGTAACTGGATAGGCGAGCTACAGACTGAAGGTTGTCCTAACGAAGCGCGTGTTTTCGATCGCCAGTTCGTGTTCGGCATTCCTGCGCTGATCTTGCTCTTGTTCTCCGCGCGACTGCCTGAAAGGCACTCAATGTGTTGGTCGACTCCTCCCATCGCCTGCGGGGAATTTAAAAAAAAAGGCGGGAGCCGGAAGTTAATACCATTTAAATTAGTGAAATCGGCCCCGCAGGGCAATAATTCGAAGTTTCTAATAATTCTATGAATGTTTAGATCGAGTTCCAGTGGCAAAAATACCAGTTCAGATTCCTCTTCAGCGCATCTAACACATATCATGCACAGGATTGTAAGTACTACCGCTACGAATCTCAGTTGCTTTTTCCGCACGCATGTCAGAGGGATCTTGGGGGCAAAGGGTGTACCGTAGTATCTCTCGGCTGTTGGTATCTACCTTAATCATAGGAAAATATGAGCTATTTTATTACATTCTTTCACACTTAGCCAAACGGCTACGCAACGCTGTCACACATGCGAGAGCTCCCAAATAAAATAAATGCGACTGTGGACCTCAGAATTCGTGAATGCTTGCTTCGCTGCTAATATCTATTCAAGCTGTGATAAATTAAGCGAAAATACGTGTTTATGCACCAGGTTGCATAAATCATGACAAAATTTGTTTTCTGTTGGCGCTGCGACTCAGTTGAGCTGACAGCGGTACTTTGTTGATAAACTGGCGCACCACGGAGGCGACAAGGAAGCCCTGTTTGTGCTTATGGCCGACAGGAAATATTAGGAGTGCATGGGAATTGGAACTTTATGCTAGCCGCACACCTAATGCTTAATAGTCAACAAAAAGTTTTCTGTGCGCTGGAGCACCAAAACTGTAGCGATATAAGCAATTAGCGCGTTTTAAGCATCGGCACAATTAACGTGAATGTCAAACTAAATGTCATTACAATTCATCAATGTTCTCCCTTTGACAACGTAAATACTTCCTGCAACACAGCCACGCTGTGGAAGTATGCTCGACAATGTTTTTTTAGCGACCGAAGCGCGGCTCTATGCAGGCGCGGCCGCGGAGCTGCCGCAGCCCCGCAGTCCCCAAAGAGACGCCCGCACCGTAGCGCGCCAGTCGGCGGAAAATGGCCGCGCCCGGGAGCGGCTCTGGCGCACGGTGGAAGAATAATCTTCCACCGTGCTCTGGCGCCACTCGTGGATGCTTTGGCCGCTCGCCGACAGATGGTGTGAGGGCTATTGGGGCCTTAAAGGTGCAGTGAAGAGGAATCTGAACTCGTCTTTTTGCCGCGGGAACTCAATCTACTCGTTCCGAGCATTCTTAGAAACATCGATTTATTGCCCTGTGTGGCCGATTTCCCTAATTAAATCGAATTAACGTCCGGCTCCCGCCTTTTTTTTTTAATTCTGCCTCGTACGGTGGGCGGAGTCGACCGAAACGGGGAGTGCCTTTCAGCCAGCTCCGTGGAGGCTTTGCTTTCGCTTCATTTTGTTTTTTAGGTTTCCGTGAATAAATAGTTTGATTTGCAGATAATATAACCGCAAAATAAGCCCGCAGAAATGAAAATACGCGCGGACTATTTCCTTCTACGGACTACTACGTATTACTCCGCCGATGGCAGAGCGGCAAGCCGCCACTGGACTGGGTGAAAGGTACTCCCCGCGTCGGTCGACTCCGCCCACCGTACGAGACAGAATTCAAAAAATAAAGGCGGGAGCCGGACGTTAATTCGATTTAATTAGGGAAATCGGCCACACCGGGCAATAAGTCGCAGTTTCTAAGAATGCTAGGAACGTGTAGATCGAGTTCCCGCGGCAAAAAGACGAGTTCAGATTCCTCTTCAGTGCACCTTTAAAGTCACTGGAACTCTACTTTAGGGACCTTCGGTAGCGCCGCTGGCACTTGTCGCAGCACGTTCGGGCGCCTCTCTTCCATGAGTCGTTTGCACGTTGCGTTCTTGACAGACATGCATACGTGAGTGCAATCGGGAAAAAGTGCTTCGTTGCGCGCTGCACAACGGGTTACGAAAGCTGTACCCAGAAACTGTCTTTTTTTTTTGCTCCGAAAGATGAAGAACACTTGAACCTGTGGCGTCGAATTTTACTCCTAGAGAGGCAAAAAGGGACTAGAAAATGTTGAGGCAACGGTAGAGTTCACGCTAAGGCTTAATAATCTGTTTGATGCTCTGAACCGAAATCATCCAAAGGAGGGCATTACTGTTGGAAGCAGAGATTTAAGGGTCCTGGCATCATCGCTACATTGGTTAAATAAATGGTAAAAAGACGTAGTATCAGGAAAAATATAAAGAAAAAGTTTCCTAACTGAGCAAACCGCTGAAGGCCTCCGTGTGACTATTTTGTCCACTTTGGAACTATCGAGGCACCTGGTGGTCAGGCTTTTAAATCACGACTGATTGACAGTGTACAAATCTCTAATATGTGCCAATTCATAAGTCTGTTTTTCATGAGCATTTCAATTGATGTAGCGCAGAAAAAAAGAGTGTGGCAGCAGCTTACACAATCAAAACTGTCCACAGAGCATGTTGAGCATAACGAGTCTTGATGAAAAAGAAGAAAAAAATATTGAGAAAACCTTTGCCATTGCTTTTTTTCTCTTTTTGCTTAACAGTGTTAAGTCAACATTGACAAATGGTTGGCAGTATTCAGTTTAAGTGGGATGTTGGTTTCCACTGCAGTCAGAAAAATACAGTGGTCTTGAAGCACCTCATAGGCAATGACAGTGTCTGTTGTTGATTTTGCTCATGGTCCTTTTCGATCCGGAGATCAGTGGTACGAAACTGGATGTGTTCTCAATGCTATTGTTGCAGAGCTGCTCGCGAAATCGGCGTTATTGGTGTTAAGCGGTTGTTCAGCGGCGCTTCCTGGGTCAGCCGCAGCAGTTTGTTTAACAAGACATTCTCGAAGCTTTGAGAAGATCTCGTCGATGCACTTGCATGTGTCTGTCTGCTACCACCTTCATTTGCCTGTGACTGCTTGCTACAGACATGACTACTTGCAGACTGCAAAATAAGCCCTCTAGAGCTGGTAAAGCTACGCTAGGAACAAAGACGATGGCAACAACATCACTGCACAGGGTAGCAATTCTTGCTCCGTCGTCGTCCCTTAGCACAGTTTCGACATGCCAATTTGCCACCGGTGCACCCCACAGTACGCTATGATCAAGTTCTGTGAAATTTACAGAAAGCAACAACGGGAAAAGAAGCAGGTTGTATAGGCATATCTAGTGCATGCTGTACAGATAGCTTCCTGCCTTATTATAACCTGGCCCCTCTGTTTTTAACCCTTCATCACCCAGCATCTATGGCCCTACTTGTGTTATTGGCATGTGCTGCAAATCACCAAACACATTTCATACGCTTGAACCTGCTAGATTATTTTGGCCCATGAAGTTGTTTGATTCAATTCGGCAAGGTTTTAGAAGACATCTCTGCAATAGCCAACTTTTTCTTGTTCTTCACGACATGCACCTTGACTGCAACATCCCCCTATGATGCTTTTGTTCTTTGCTTTGAAAAAGCATGCGATTCCCCTATTTATGTAAGGCTGGTTCTCTCGTGCTTTAACTTGCATCCAATAGCTCTAATCTGGATCCAAGCTTAAACAGCCAGCCTTCGGCAGATTTCCCTTGCCAATTCTTATGTGTCTTGCCTTTTCCTGCAATCTCGGACGTCCGCCAAGGCACTCCTTTGCGCCTCAGCTTTTTATTACTTGCATTATTACCGTCCCTTCAGTGTTTTGTCACATGCCTTCACTGACAGCCATATGGGGTCTGCCATATTGCAATCAATACCAGCATTTCAGTTCTCCAAAACAACAATTAGCATGCCCTGCGTTGGCCTTTTTGCTAATGTTACTAAGAATGCACTAATATTGTTTTTTTATTGTCAGCATTACATTTTGCCAACTTATAAGGCCTTCCGATAAAGGTATATTCACTGTATAGTGGTTCAAATACCTAATAATCCTCATACACCCACCCACAACCCATGATATTTACACTCGACGTGTCCTTAGTATCACCGTCTTCCAAGTTGCTTGCGTTCAAATCCCCTGTGTGGCATCAGCTTGTGTATTCGAATGGCACATGCCACAAAATCTAAATTAACTAGAATCCTGGAATGAGTTCAGACCTGAGGCACTTGTTTTATTCTCTCAGACTATTTTTGAAGCTCCAGTGTAACAGCACTAAAAGTGAATCTTCAAATTTCTGCATGTCGTGCAGAAACTGCAGATTTTTTTAAACTGTTTATTGTCACATAACCAACTAATCTGTTCTGAGTCATGGTTCTTTCTGCACTAGTCGCACAAGCAGTGTTGTGCCTCAGTTAGCTCATGCCACTGCATTTCAAGATTCATTTTTTGTTTTTGCCACAAAATTCTGGAATGGCCTTCCAACTCACAGGGCTTACTAACCTCTTTTCCTTTGAGCTAGTCACTGCAGAAATCCAAGCAGTAAATGATGATGTTCATCCACTGAATTAGGTAAATACCCCAAAGTGAAGATTTGTGATAAGGGAGTAATTACTCATTAGCATCCACTCAAGTGAAGCCATAAGGCTACAAAGAAAACATACAAAGTTTTCCTTTGTAGCGGTATGGCTGTACTTGGAGGCTAATGGTTAATTACTTCTTATTAGTATAAATTAGTACTGTTCAGGTATAATAAATGTTAAAATAAGTTATTGTAATAAAGTGCTTAGCCACTTGCTCAGCTCATGAAACATATACAATGCTATCTTATGTGTAAGAACTATCCTCACAATCTATTTCAAGTAATATTGGGGCAGATTTACACAAGAGTTTTGTCGGACGGTATACAGTTGCATTTAGGCTAACTTGCACACTGCACAAGCTAGGTCTAGCCAGCTATACTCGTGCACTGAAAAGCTAACCATGCATTACTGTGCCTATCTGTGTCAGTCTTTCCTTGCCGCTTCTCTCTTATCGTATCTTCAGCTAAGCAAGACATCGACTTCATAACATGGCTCAGTGAGAATGCTGCAAATGCATACATATGCATGTTAGTTTTATACATTCAGGATAGTGTTTACAGGACTGCTGGTTCATCTTAAACACAAAAGCCGTCGACTTCAAGTTGCAGTATAGAGATGCAAGAAACGACAAAAGCCATCACTGCTTTTCTGTTTTTCTTCGGCATTCTTCGGCCTAACTTCATATTGCTATTTTCCAAATTTCTGTTGCCTGTCAATGCCTCAGTTAATTTCTTTTTTTGAAAGCAGACTGGCAGTGATATAGGTATATTTTGCTGAACATGTTGATAGTCAGCAACTAATAGCACTCTAAAATTCAACATATGTTAAGTGGTATGAACATCACTTAACAGGACAACAGCTTGGGCATGTTGGTTATTCATTTGTGACGGAACAGCGCAAAACACCGGGACAAGAGACAAGCGCTTGTCTCTTGTCCCGGTGTTTTGCGCTGTTCCGTCACAAAATCACTTAACAGTTAGCAATGTTCACTATTGCTTGCTACCTTGGAAAGTGGTCATCGTTCCATTCAGCCATTCTACATTTTACTGATCAGTAAAAATAACTTTAGACATTGCTTTAAGGCTGTATCAGAGAACATATCCATATATACCTGTCAAATACTTAAACGGCTTATTTGTAATTTCATTTTATAGCACGACATATCTCCCTTACTGCAAAATCCAATTTTACAAATTCTACTTGAGGTGTTAGTGTTTGCTCGAGATAACCAGATAATATGACCATCGTACCTTGTTCCCCTGACTACACAAGTATTCTTTCTCAGCCTAAGCCGGGAGCCGTGGCCATGTAAACCCTCCAAATTGGTTCTTGCATTTCCTGAACCTGTAATTCAGTTTACTGGCTCCGACATCTCATTATATTTATATTGATGAGAATGGCATGCACACACTTCTATGCAATACGAAGGCACCAACTTTGCTTTGCATTCACAGCGACATTTGAGAATGCTTTGGAGTTGCACAGAGTATATGCCAGCTTGTTTTGTACATGGCAACAATGACATGGCCTTCAGCAGAACTTTTCATAGTTGTTTTGAACACTGCATTCTGGCTTGTGTAACTGCAATATGAGCCCAAAGGAATGCTAAACCACAACTTGATGGCCCGCTGCCACTGTGCAGAACAAAGCAATGCCCTTTTAGGCCAGTGATGCACGTCTAAGCCCCTTTGCAGGCACAGAGTGCTATTTCTATGTTGGCTTTAATAAGGGCGTGAAAAACATGACAAAAATAAATCATTATTGTTGCATTTTCACTGTTCTGTGAAATGCATAACTGCTTTAATTACAACTGATTTTACCTGTTCCAATTAGCTGGAAACATAACTTCTCATGTCCATTAGGATTTGTGTTTGACAGCAGTGTTGTGCTAAGTTGTGAATGTTAAACGCATGCACAATTAACACACACCCCCACACGCACGCACGCACGCACCTTATATATTGAATAGGTAAGCATGCCTTTTGCAGTAACAGTATAGGGAGCCAAGGAGAAGGCCGTTGACATATTATAGTGACTGTGCAAATTGCTTGGGAAAGGCTGCAAGTGCAATTATTTTTTTTTCTCTGTCAGCAATGCAAAAACACTGAAGTGTGCTGTTTTGAATAACTGACTAAAAATTTTAAGTATGCAATCGTAACTATTTTAAAAAGTGGGATTATGCCGATAGTAAGTACGGACGGTTGTTAGCAGCCTGTACTGCAGTGTGGCCCGATCGAGCATTCGCAGTAAGAATCGCGTCGTCGCAGCGAAATCGTCAGGGCAGCGTAACTTTCAGAGCAGGCAGCACACTGTTATTTTGGGGCCGGAAATCACGGTCCGTTGTGAGAACGTATCGTCGAACGGGGACGCGATTTGACGCGTTTTTCAATCTCTTGGGTAGAAATGATCCAAACACGTATCGTTTCCGACAGCATCGCTTCAGATGAGCAGACTCGCCTTCGATCTTGCAAAGTTTTGTCGCGAATTGTTTCGCGGCCGTCAGGGTCGTCTGAACCGAGATTCGTGCTGTTCCAGCCCGAATCACAGCCGACCACGAGTCTACCTTCGACGAAAATCCCGCAGCAAAAGAAACGTTGACGCAACGGATATTGTCTTGAATACGCCGCATTTAATATGGGTAATTTCTACCGCAAGATATCTGCGTGTTTCGCTACAAACACATGTCTGTACCGCTGCAGGCGATTAGGCGGCCGGCACTGCCGGGAGCCCCAATCGGAACGTTCGAACCATCCGTCTCGTCCGCCAGCAGCAATAGTGATCGTACAACACCATTCCGCCCCACGCCCGAGCGGAGGCTGAAAAAGAGCGGTTCGCTCTCTGGCGGATCCGCCCGAAAAACGATCGTACAACGGCCTTTAGACGACCTCGTCCAGCCACCTAGCTTATTCTTCCACCGTGTCTGGGACAGACCGCCCTCTCCATTGTGGCGCGGCTGGCTAGTGCAGGGTAATGAGAACCGGCCGAGGCCATTGGCTGGAAGGGGGTCCTTTTGGGGGAAAAATCCGCTGCGTTCTTAAATTGCATCCCTCTATAGTACTTCCACTTCACGTCCCGTGAGTGCAGAGCTTACGAATCAATAAGCACTTTCGAAGACTGAATATTCGGCACACAACAGCGAGCTATGCGATCAAACGAATCACATCTACAGCAAATCGGCATAGGTCGGCACACGCACTCATGAGTGCACTAATCCACTCACTCACACTCACGTCCGTGAGTGGTCGTGAGTGGGAGTGGATGCGAGTGTGGTAGTTTTCAGTGCGAGTGTGAGTGCAGATGAGTGTGAGTGAGTGGATGTGAGCGCGAGTAGAGGTGAGTGGACATGATTTATGAGTGGATGTGAGGATACCCGCTCAGCTATTTTCATGTTCTTGACAGCTGAGGGAAGCAAATATTCACTACTGAGGACTCTCTAGGCAGCATAAGGCATCTGCCGATGTCTTTGGACAACCGAAGCAGAGGATTCCGCTGGCACGGGAACGACAATCTTTCGTTGCTTTGGCAGTTCATCGTTGGCACCGGTGCAGGCCCTTCGCGAACGCAATGACCCGCTACAAGTTTTGTGAGATCCTTTATCGAATTTCGCATTGCCAGCCCTGAAAAAATAGATAGATGTCTCTTGCCGCGCTCCCCGCACGGCTCGATGGCACGCAGTGGACTCTTAGTTATGTGCCCAGGTGTGCACATTGCAGAGCTCTGCTCTGGTTGCAATTTGTTGATTGGGCCGGACTCGCGCGAAAACCTGACCTACTCGGGCCAGCTCTTGAACTGCACAAGCTCGGAAACGACGCGAAAACCCAGTGCGTTTTTCGATAACGCAAGAGGGTTCTTGTTTCTGCCATGTACTTGAAGGAGCGCGTTGTCGCGAGTTAAGCATGTGGTTTTTATTTTTTGTGTCCATAGCATCAGGCATGGTGATACCTTTGACGCCCAAGGAGATGTGCAAAATGGTAATATTTTATGTTTTAATTTGCGCCAGAACTGGTTCTTTCGTGCCGATGGTGGTAGTGATGTTCTTGGTGCTGTGCATTGTCTACCGCGTCCGGGTTCACGATACAGGAATGTCCATTGAGTTTTTTGTTGTTCTGCCCTCTGGACAACTGCAGAGAAGCGGATGAGTCACACACGCTGCCCAGTGGGATAAGGGGAGCCGGACAGGGGAGGATTCCGAGAATACGGGAAAGGTCAAATTCCCTGCGGGAACGTACACGTCAGGCCGCATCACACTGTCCACGTTCTTGCGGCAAGGCGGATCAGCGTCGCGTGGCTTTTGTCCCATGTCTATGGCGGCGCGCGTTGACAGCTTGAGGTGCGGTCAACTGGACATTGCCAGGCTAGCTGCAGGCATGCAGACCGTTTGTAAGTGACGGTACTGAAAAGATGGGCCTTGAGATGACTTTCCTCGAACCTGGGTTTACCAGAGGTTGAAACAACCTGCACCGTGGTAAAGCGAGAACGCCCGCGAAGCTCATGGGGGAAGGCAGAATCCTCCGAATTCTTGATGGCGGAAAGCGCACATGTTTATACAGTGTGTGTCGAGATGAGCTATTTTCTTTCCAGAATAAATTATTGGCTGTTGTCCTTTCCCAATTGTTGATGATTTCCATTCCCTAATGATTCATTGGGTGGATATTTGAGCAGTTACCTGATTGGTTACTGCCCCCAACGAGGCAGGAACATAGTGTTTAAAACCAACTGTTTAGGGCGGGACCGATGGCTGGTTTCGTCACGTAAAACTACAAATCAGTCAAATGTCAATAAGTTTTCTCCTTGCTTGTATCTTTCTTTATTTTATTAATTGTTAATGAAATTATAACCTGACCACAAGTGCGGGAGCATCCTTCAATAATCGTCATCGACGCAATTTCCCTCTACAAGATGGAGAGGGAAACCCCACTGTGATGAAACGTTGCGGCGATTTTCGGCAGTGGATATGAGGTGGCAACCAAATTGGCCGCACCCTCTTTGATTGGTTGGACGTACAGTTTGAACTTATTTTTATGTACGCTGGAAAGGATAATAAAAGAATGTCTCCGAGTAGTGTCACCGTTTCGCTCGAGGAAAAAAAAACTACGAAATAAAGGGCGGCAGTTTTCGTTTCGGCTAAAATTATCGTGCAAGCGAGTGCTCCTGTAAGCTGCCAATACCGAGATGGCAGCGAAGAAAAAAAACGTCCCACCGACGCCACAGCCAAAAATGTGACCACAGGAGAACAGAAAACTCAGGGCTGAAGGGACGAGAGGGGCAGGAGCTTTTCATAAACAGATCGAAGAGTGCCGGCATGTTCGGCACTGGACTATTCTTGTAGAACAGGAAAGCGTTGAAAATTAAGTACCCAACGCTTCCCCCGCAGTCCATTTTTTTTTTGTCGCCATGAAAAGCTCCCGTCAGCGTCATGCAATGCCTCCTTAGGGGCCTAGGTGAAAGAACGTTGGGTCGGGGAGCACTGCCGTTGAAATGGGCTCATTCTCATGGGGAACCCTCCGCACGCATATGGACACCGTTCAAAAACTTCTCTAAGCATCTTAGCAGACGCTGAACAGGCACTCATCGTCTCAGCAGCGAGCGGTGGAGCACATGTGCGTAGCGTTCGGTGCATGGAATATCCGTGATGAGGGACCACTGTCTTCGAGCATCGAAACTGTGAAAACTGGCCAAATAGCCCGACAGAACCCGGGCGGCTCGCCACCACATCTTTGCGACCCAGGCTATGGAGCTGCGAGGGCATTCGGCCGCGGTAGTAAATCTCTCTTCTCCTCTCTTGTCAGCAAACGAGGAAAGAGTGGGTGAACGTGAATGTGAGTGAGTGAACATGAGGGGGGCTGAATGGTTGTGAGCGCGAGTGAGTCATTGTGAGTGCGAGTGGTAATGAGTGCGACTGGTAATGAGTGTTGCATGCAACAACAACAACAACAAAGTGGAGCAGGTTGACCTCTTAGAGACCTCGGGGTTGCCCCCTTCGGTTTTGCTGGAGGTGTGTGAATCCTTGGGGAAAAAATGAAAAAGTGTTCAGAAAAGCCCGCACGCCCAGTGGAAGAGGATAGGAGGAAGATCGAAGTGGTCCCCTACTTTCACAACCCGTCACATGGGCCGAAAAAAGTGGCTCAAAAATTTGGTGTCACTGATGCTTTGTGTCCCGCGAAAGCTATCCGGTTTTTGCGCCCAAATTTCTGGTGGCCAGCAGCAGACTGGCGCTTGCATCACAAAGCATCAGACGAAGTTCACGAAGCGTCAGACGAAGTTACTCCATTCCGTTGCCCTGCGGCGAAATATGTATCGGGCAAACTGGAGCTTGCCTAAATTAGCGTTTAAGGCAGCACTGATCAACTTTGGGCTCGGGCACGGCAAGCAATTTATCCTTGCATGTCAAGGAGTGCTACTGTTCCACTCGGTTCCACCCAGTCAGTGTTATCGATCGGGGGAAATCAAGACGTGAGCGTGAGCTGCTGGAAGCATTTTTAATCAGGAAAAACAAGCAGATATGCGTAAGCTACCCTTCAATCATAACCACCGAAAAGGAGTTTTAATTTTTATCTTCATAAAGCTTTCCCTCACATTGTCCAATGTGCATGTGCGCTTGCTTTGCAGGGAGTATGCAGAAATGTGGCTCAATTTCTAACAAAAAGTGTTCAGTTTCAGTTAAGGACAGCGCAGCGGGCTATGGAAAGAAAAATGATAGGTGTGGCGTTAAGAGATCGGAAATGGGCGGAGTGGGTGAGAGAAGAAACGCGCGTTAATGATATCCTAGTTGGAATCAAGAGGAAGAAGGGGGCTTGGGCGTAATCCGAAGGCATTAACGGTAACGGAGTGGATTCCAAGAGAAGGCAAGCGTAGCAGGGGGCGGCAGAAAGTTAGGTGGGCGGATGAGATTAGGAAATTTGCGGGGATACAATGGCCGCAACTGGCGAAGGACAGGGTTCATTGGAGAGACATGCGTGAGGCCTTTGCCCTGCAGTGGGCGCAGTCAGGCTGATGATGATGATGAAGTCCAGCGGTGTTGTTTGTGTGCCTCTTCTTTCTCGTCTTGCGTCTGTTTCGCTGGTTCCATGTTTGCGTATGCAAATCAGTCGTCCTTGTAGTGTAAGCGACAAACCCCGGGTATATTCTGGCGCATTTCGCGGAACCGACACACCACTGTACACATCTACCACATTCAAACCTGTGGGAACGTGACCTCTCGGCCAGTGCAGGCGAAGTACGAGTTCATTCAGCCGCTCCCGTCTTGAGGGCAGTCTGCTTTGTTATCCAGCTGATAGGATGTACAGCACCGAAGGAAAAGGCCTCAAAACCAGTTTGCATTGACTGCGGAAGTTGCGTTACCTTTCTCTGTCTACCCCTGCCTTTTGATGGCATATTTAACCTGGAGGAGTGATGACGTCATTATGAAGGGCCATATTTGTGCCAGGGCTTGTCTGACGAGGGCGAGTTTTTGCTGAACAAGCCAACTAATGGTGTCCGGTCAAAAAAGAAAGCGCAGAAGCCATACGCTGCCGGTTGTTGCTAATAGCTGAGCCTCTATATTTCCGTGTTCGGGAGGAAGGCAGACAGGCACAGGAGGGCGGACGCGGTGGTTGCTGGATCTCGAAACTCAACGCTCCATTTTTTAGCCTTCTGAGGCGACAAAATCGTAGAACCTCGTCCTATTGATGGTGCTCACTATCTTATCACACCGTATCACGACCACCCGCTGTGAACTTGCAATCTCCGCAAGCTAATGAAGAACGCGTACTGGAAGCTGTTTAACAGTTTTCAGAATAGCAAAGGAATTGCGCACAGTGATAACTAAAAAATGAGAACACCCTAGTTAAGATACCAGCGTCTTCCAGCGCTCGTCGTCTCTTAACACTCGGAATAGCCCGCTTGCTATCAGTTCTACGTGATTCACTGCGCAGATTACTCGGACTTGGTCTAGTGAGAAGGCATAGCCGATCCCATCACTGGGGTCAGTTTTCTGAGGCACTGCAGCCAAAGCTGGGAAAGAGTCCGGCCTTTGTCCCCTCTCCCTGTCAATGCGCCACGTAGCGCTCAGTAAACGAGGGTCGTTTCCGCTGGCTCCCGGCAACGAAGCTTCTGTTTCCGACAGATAGGTCACCGCGACATTTTCCTCACTTGTCTAATCGTACAATTGCAAGGATTTGGTGAGGTACTTCTCTAAGCGGTAGGGAAGGGTTATAATCTCTTCTATAAACGTGTTGGCCTTGTCAACATCTTCACGACTACATTCTGCCGTGGAATGACATTTGTACTTCGAAGCTCTAACCCTGACTGCGGACAGCAGTACCCTGAATCGCCTTACGATGTATTTGGTATGCGGCGAGGTGTACGACGAACTCGCGCTTTTCTGTAATGCGTACACACGTAAGTAAGAGCGAACTGAAAAAAAAAACAACTCTGCTCTGCTACATTATTAAATGGCGGTATTTCTAGAACACACCCCTGCACAGGGCAACAAAGAACAAATATACCGGACAACGAACCATCGCGTTTTACCAACTAGTCTTATGCTGCAGCCGTATAACCAGCAGAGCAGTCTTAAATAATCAACGCTGAGATAAAAGAACAAAACTTTCGCTACGGTAGGAAGTCGTGAATCCAAACAAAGCAGCAGGCATACCAAACAATTCTCTAAAAAAGCATTTTTCAACGGGCAAGACTTCTTGAACGCAATCTTTGCATACACTGCAAGATTTCAATGAAAAATAATAGGCGGACACCTCAGCTCCGCCTGAAGGGTATGACACGATAGCGTAGTGGGTTAGGCTTACCGCTCTGAGCTGTCTGACACATTTTTCGATCGTTTAAATTAATTGCTCAATTGCAGACAAAATTTCTTCCTCTAATTAGCATCAAGCTTTGCGTTTTAATTCTGGGCATTTTGACAGCTTTGAAGCCCGTTTTCCTAATTTTTCGTTTTCTTAATTAAGCGGTTAATTATTATGATTTCATTAACTCGTCCACGCCTATCACACACGTATCAATCATCAATCACTAGAACCACATACTGCCATGATGCATTTTTTTATTTTTTTTTCACAGCGCACGATTATTTTTGACACGCATTGCCGACTACGCGTACGGCTTTTCGACCGAACGAGCTGTATACGCGAGCAGGATTGCTTTTTTTTTTGCTACTAACGTTCTTGCTGTCGTCGAAAACGTCTAAACTTCTCGATGCTAGTTACGAAAAAAACTTTCGGACGGAGCCTGTCGTTTTTCACGACTGAAGATACAGCGTTCTTGCTTCTCTTCTTAAAGGGTTACCATCTGTGCAAGTGTCGCACACATGAACCAAAACAACAAGCAAACGGTGCGGGAGAGAAGAACGGCTCAAAAGAAAAAAATATATATAAAAAATAAAATAACTGAAGCCAAAAAAAAAGAAAGAAAAATGGAACCGGAAGGGGGAGAATAGGCGTCGTCGCCCGCCGCCAACGTTTGCGATCGCGGGAGGAAAGACGGAGGAAGGAAAGAAGAAAAAAAGAGGACAAAAAGAGAAATGACGGGAGGGAAGCAGGGACGGTGGTCTCAGTCGCAGCACAACGGCAGCAGCAGCGAGTAAAGGAGACAGAGTGGCCGAAGCACAGAATAGATTTGAGATGCAGTCGCGTGTTGTGGACATAAACAAGTAAACAAAATACAACAAAACAAATGTGAAAAGGGCGGAGGACTTCAGCGACGTGTAACTCCTTCGGCACGATAAGTCAGGACGGGCACGGTGGAATAGCCGCACTTATACGATTTACGAACATGCGCTAAAATGGTGCCCATGCTGCCCGAATTGAGCGCCTCAGTTTACAGTTATGACGCCGCGAACAGTCACTCACCTCCTCGTTTCATCAAAGAACCGTCATCATTTTATTACGAGATTACTGCCGTATCTTCGCTTTTCCAGACCTACACATCGGTGCCGCAATATTGCTGTACTACGGCTCATCTCCTTCGGAGAGTGCAAGCCAGCCAAGAACTAGGCTGGCTACACTACACTAGGCTGGCACACTAGAACTACACTAGGCTGGCACCCTTGCAAAACGAAGACGGCACGTTGCGCTGGCAAAAGGAATGCGAAGGTGCTGCACTCCCTGAACTGATGCAGAAAGTGCAGCAAAACAGAAGAAACCTTTCATTGCGAGAAGAATGTTTTAGACCGCCCATTTAACGCTATCAGCATAAACACCGGCCGATAGTCAGCGCTTGTTTGTGTCACTCTTTCGTCTCGTCTCCCGTTTTTGTTGCGCTGTGAGAAAAAAAAAACATTTAGCGCTTCCAACGACACAGCAGCCGCCATTTTACTGCCTATGGAGCAGTGCGAAAAGCCGCCTGCGTGTACAAAATACTATCGAGTCCAGCTCCGGCCGGCACTGCCGTTGCTACGCGCTGAACAAAATGCCAAAAAATGTGGCCAAGCGCGAACACCATCTGTTTGTCCAGTATACAAAAATCATTTGTCCGTTAGAAAACCTGGATTCTACAAGACTCAGCGCAACAAAGAACACTTTGGCAGGAACTTGTTTTAGCTCACCGTGGAGGTCTGGCCGGCAAGAAGACGTATGACGCGCTGTGCCGAAGTCTTCTTCCAGAGTCCACGTGCGTGCGTCACTGCGGGCGGCACTAACAACCGATGGACGTCCGCGCAGAACTGCCGACAACCACTGGGCGTGAAAGCGCGTGTGGAGAGAGGCCTCCGTAGACCAAAGAAAGGGGAAGGAGAACGAGAAAGATCTGGTGTGCGAGGAGGAACACCCACGTGCAACGCCATCCCGGTATCAGCATGGCTCGTCTAGACGCGCATTCTCCCGCTCTCTCCTTACGGCCTGAGCAGGAGCCGAGAGGACAAAGCTTGGAGGAAGGAAAATTATTCCTTCCTCCATGGGACAAAGCATTTTTTGCTGCGCTGCCCCACCGCTGATCTCCGCGAGAGGGCGCTACGAGCCGACCCTTCCAAACCCTTCCTGCGGCAGCGCGGGAACCCATTTTGCGCATTCGGCGCGCACGGGCGCATTTTTTCACGTGTTTGACGGTGTTGGTTTTGTCGCTGTGTTTAGCTCGTGAACGAAAGGTCTGCCATGTGCCTCATGCTTCGCGCGTCTTGCTGACAAGGTCACGTTTCTCAGCAAGTTTTTTGCATCGGACTTTTCATGAATATTCGTCTCACAAACTTGTGTAGTGAAGCTGCGCTTAAACGCGTGAACGAAAGGTTTGCCACGTGAAGTAATCTATGCGGCTGCCTCATGCTCTGCGCGCCTTGCTTACATGCTTGTTAAGACGAACAACACAAGCAGTCCGCTGTAGAAACTTTAGCGTACTCAAGAGAATGGTGAACTTCACTATCCAAAGTCGTTGTTTCTAGCTCTCCTGGAAACGATTTGGGCGTTTTTTGAAAAGGCAGTAAGTATCTCGCACGATCGAAAAAATTGGCGGAGACTTAGCTTTAGTTAAGCCCGGTAGTTTGCGAAAGCAAAACCGCAGCGCCTCCAACTGAAGTAACGCAGTGCGCCGCGTCTACAGGTCACGCGTGGCTACCGGCCGCCGCTGCGCGACGACTCAAAGCGTCTTCGGTAATTTTTTGATATTTTGTTTGATGTTGTTGCGACTGAGCGAAAGAAAACAATCTGCAGCTGGTATGACGTCACAGCGGCAGTAGCGCCACAAGGTGCGCGGCGTAACTGCAGCCGGGCTATCTGAAAGAGCGAGATGGTCGCCCATATTCACTCCGCTAAAGGTGAAACGTAACTGCGGCCGGGTCAAGCGAAGGCTTCAAAGTGCGAGTAGTATTGCTTTCGCAATAAAATTCTCGAAGCCTTGCAACTAATCTTTGAACCACATCTTGAAGATTCCCCTCCTGTTTTGTCCGGAAGGTGTTGGCAGAGGTCACGCAAAACGCTCAGCACATCTGATTTCTGAGGAGTTTCTCCGATTTCTTCTCGTCAACTACGGAAGAAATTGACAAACCAAAATTACCCGACTTGCTTTCTCCACAAGCCAACTCGACAACATATTTCAGGCTATAACGGAAAAACATTCGGAACTGTAAGTCGCACGACAGTGATGTTTATGTCATTATACAAGCAGTGCCTGTTACTGTTTTGTGTTCTTTTAAAGGGGCTGCGAAACACTGCCTGGGCGAATACCGGCTATACTTCAGGTGGGTTCTTTATGTCACACAGATGCTGACTTAAAAAGAATTACAGGAATCGATGCACAGGAACGGGAGTTATTCAGTGAAGAAATTTCAAAATACAAGCAAACAAAACGCTGCCCTCAACTCGATTTTGGCGGGGCTTCCCACTCCTATTTCGCTCTCCCAATGACGGCACCTGGCGCAACCAATCAAAACAGCCAGCCAGAGCACGTCGCGGAAGTTTGTACTCCATGGTTGCCTGCTCTCTGTGAGACTGGCAGCGTTGTTTCTATGCCAGAGCGCCCCTGGTGGTGTATTTTTATTTTACTTGCTTTGCAGGGCTTTTATCTAAGACAAACAAATTGTTTTTGTTGATCTAATATATAGAACGCAGACAGGTGACAAAATGTGTCTCTATTTATTCACACAATTTGCAGGATATTTACTGTTTGTCCGGTCATCAAGCTCGCGCCAGGTGATGTCATATCCGCTGCTAAAAACCCGCCACTGTGTGGCGACCATGAAGTTGTTTTTGGGAGGACATTAAAATATTAAAAAACGGAATGTACGCGGTATTACCGACGCTAATAGCACCATTATAACTCACTGTATGCAATCAACAGGCAAAACGGTTAACTAAGATTGTGTTTCTGGGCCCCTTTAAGTATGTGAAACGATGTCGGAGTTTCAAAGATCAAAGTATCTTTCTGATCTGGCGTGTTCCGCGCAGTGAGAACACATGGCACAGATGTATTTGAATGTTTTCAAGGGGCACGTGTAATTGTTTTCTTCGTACATTTCCAAGTGCCGACAGAGAGCCTTGAAGATGAACATAAATTTTTCATAACCCTGGTTTCTCAGTGAACTATCTTGCCTTACTTTTATTCTTGTTCAGTGTTCGGAGCAGCCGTTGAACAACATGTGCAAAGTATTCGAACCAGCACGCACCGAAGGGTACATTTCACCGGCTCCCTTCGAGCTGAGAGGGTTAAAGCCCCTGGAAATTTTTAAAGTAGCGACAACCTTTGCAGAGCGCCGCCTCTCCCTCTCCTGCGCCCGTCGCCTCTTCCCATTGGTCGATGGTTTCGCACGGCGGCCATCTTGGACAAGACGTTAGTTCAACCACCAGGGCGGCTCCACTTGTCCGTGGAAGCGAAAAAGCGCTCCTTCGAGACGGTCTGGTCCTCCTCTCTGCGTTACCTTGACCTCCTCTCCCTCGCGTTGTGGCAGAAGGAGGCGGTTAGTCACGGAGGGGGATAAACGCCATGACAATGACGACCGCGCTCGAACGTGTTTGGCACACGGGTACTGCTTCTTTCGTCCCTACCCACCCCTTGGCGGCCCTGCCATGGTGTCTGGCGATTCTTTTTTAGGAGGCACTATTTCGAATGTGACCTTTTGCGGGGCTAGTTGATGTGACATTGTGTTCAGTTTAGTCAGCGCCCGTCCTGTCCGTCTTTCTGTGTGTTTTGTGTAGAATTTAGCGCTGTTTTTACTTTCCTGAACACGAAGTCTCTATATCTGTGACATTTACAGAAATCATATTTTGTTTCCATTTTTTCCAGAGTTGTACACGTTGTTTTATAGTTGTTCTTTTCTCACGACCCTGACAAATATTTTGATGACTAGCAGCGGCAGCCACGGCAAGCAATATTACAAAATAAAGCTTCGTAGGTTCCACTGGCATCCATAACAAAGGGCCACAAGACATCTATGGGCTATGGCCTTCGTAAAACTATGGATGATGTCGAAATGGATGCAGCGGAATAGTAGATGACCTCTTGGTTTCAAAGGGTTGTTGCCATGTGTGTTGTCACAGCCTTTTCTGCGGTCAAAGGCGCGTGGCGCGTAGCTTGTGTGCTATTGATTCCCGTTCACCATACAAACGTTTATTTCGCAATTCCAGGAAAAACACCAGCAGTGAAACATCAACCCGAGATTTCGAAGCATGACGAGTGTTTTTATTGTTTACTCACACACTGCCAGTGCTACGTAGAATTCTAAGAGACAGCTGATATGGTAACAGTAAATAAGAGAAAATGGGCAGAATAAGGCATATCAGAATGGTACAAACATATTGCGTTCAAGTCGTTGGGTCAGTAGCTGCGGAGAGGTAGTCTGTGACGTTGAGATACGTTGCAAGTAATGCTGATTTTCTTTTTTTCCGCCCGCGCATCCGTGTATGATAACAAAAATCCCGAAAGTGCTTAGGGCCGCAGCCGGCAACATTCTTTTCGTTCACTTTTTATTGTCAAATAAACTACTACCACCCCCAAGGTTCGAAAAACGAAAAGGAAACACTGGCTGCAAAACTTCGACTGGAGACTGCGGGACATAGCTGGCAAGAGCTAATAAGTACTCATTACAATCGCGTCGGGTTTCTCCCTACTGTGGCCTTAGCATAGCATTTCCATCCATTCATTGGAACTGCATTTTGTTGCCACACGAGGCAACGTTCCTGCTTTTGTGATATCGTTAGTGACCAGCACGAAATTGTGTTAATTCCAACAGTTCTAATTCCCTCCTGTCTTGTGAACACGGATGTGAGCGTGCGGCAGCATCTGTCTAGAAAATAAGCGATCGAATGTGGATATTGCACTACCCCCCCCCCCCCCCTCCCATCTTTTTGTACTGGCACTGTTTGTGTAGTAAATTAGTATAGTAAAAGGCTCATTTTTTCTCCATTCCGGGGAATGCGGGAAGTCAGAGCTATACGCACCGTGGTAGTCCTCTAGCTGATGTCCGCAAAATAAGTGGACTTTTGCTTTCACGTCACTTTTCTACTGAAATCGCTTCTGCTGCTCTGTTTCGTTTGCTCTAGCATAAGAAAACATTTTGTGCTCGCGCTGAGGTCTGGGGCGAATCGATCCTTGCACAATTAGTGAATTTCGGCGATAGGTAGCGGAAATTCGCAGATCTGGCCTCCCAGTGGTCTGCATTGTCCAGGAGCCGATGCGAAATATATGGCGGCCTGGCCGCCTCCCGTCTCGCTACTCACAGCGTTCCCTGTGCTCCTTCTAACACGTAGCGCCCGGTAGCTCTCTCGCTGAAAAAAAAAAATTTTTTTTTAGAATAGCTGCGGAAACTGCGCAACGGCACCGGTTGTCAGAGCGTCAGCGAACACGGCATTCGTCCCGTGGATACATGAGCCCGACAGAAGTCGAGTTCAGTCCGCATTTTGAGGGAATGGGAAAAAAAAAATCGAGGAAGAGAGTAGAGGAGTCTCGGTTTTCCTTCTCAAAAGTTGCTCTTTCGAATACTCAGCTCGACCTGCACTCTGACGGCATTTCTTTTGATCGTGATAGTACGTTCAAAAAAGCGCTTGAGTAAGAGGCCTCAAGGGTCCAACTGCAAATTTTGCAGTAACACTTATTTCGTCGATCGTGTTCAAAAAACTGTGCGAAAAAATACCCAGGAAGCGAGAAAAAAATACGCCAACTGGCAGTACGGTTTTCTTTTTTTACTTTTTCGCGAAGTGTTGCAGTCACCTGATGCGCTAACCCCTGCGCCTTGGCAGCGACACGCGGTACGCCGGAGTCTCTAATGTCAAGTGCGAGCCATCTTGGGCCGGCACAGCAGCATACTCGATATCCGTAGCGGCAACTATTTTTCTGAAGAAACATATCTGTTCCAAAAAAAACAACAACAGTGGAGCGAAGGCATAAGTCTAAACAGATCATATCAACATTTTGAAAAGATATCATCTACCAACCACGCGCACGGATGTCGAACCTGCTTCTTCAGCCACACCTGACTGTATAGTTGTTATAAAGGTTATTCGCGTGACAAAAGCGTGATAAGCCACTTGCCCAGAAAATTTGATAATGGCATCCACTCCAGAGGCACACGAGGGGCATAGTTTGTCAGTACCCTCCAGTTGATGCCTTCTGAAGAAATGAGCACTGTTAGGGCACCCCTGTTGGCACCCTCATTTTTTGTACGATATGTGCACGATGATCGGCTACCGGGATACAGGGTCGCCACAAACGAGCCTCCTAGAGCCCTCAAATCCTCAATAGTCCTGGAAGCCAGGCTAGTCGAGGAAGACTGCATACTACATGTCTACTCGAAACGCAAAGCTCAACTTAGCAACTAATTTCTCCTGATGAGAGCTGTGCCCGCTTCAGCACTCCTGCGTAACACAAAAACTGCAACAACTAAAACTCTTTATTATGAGAAATAAATAACCATCCAAAAATATAAAAACCGGAAAAGAGAAACAGACAATAAAGTGGCTGGACTACCAATTGTTTATTCGCAAGTCTGGGGCTCAAATATATACAGGGCACTCAGTAACACGATCCGCGCACAACTGCTATCACATCAACCCTCCTTCGTGGAATCACAGTTTACAACGACTTCAGCATCTTCAATCTGACCGTCTATCTCCAAGTTCCGGTTTCCTGCTTATTGTACAAAAGTATCTTTGCAGAAGCAGCGTCAGAAAATCATTGCAAAATACAGTGATATACAATAAATCGTCAAAAAGAACAAGAAACAACAAAAGCGACAGAACGCTTTCAGCGCATAGCAGTAAATCCACAACACGCAGAAAGGACTTCTTTATTAGAAGTCATTTGCTATCAAGGCCTGGTGATTATGAAAAAACATATAATGCAGCAGAACAATCACTACAACATGCGGCTCCTTTCTCCTGCAAAGGCTCCTTTCTTTGCAAGAACCTCGCGCGCTGTCTTATTCGCGACTCCTGCCAAGAACCTTGATACTGTCAAGTGCCGGCTCCCATTTCCACTCTGCGCAGTGAAGAGGTAAATTAGATCCAGTTCCCTTTTCTAGCGATTTTGGGTGCTCTCATGCTGCGAATTTCATATACCACACCAACTGCACAATCTGCAAAGCATTCACCATGCCTCTTTTCGCACTGGTGCTTTTTTCTTCGCCCATTACGTGTGCACAAACCGCTGAGCTGTCTCGTGGCCGAGAAAACAACAGGCACGCCATACCTGGCCGCAATATTTTTCAGGCTGTGTAAAAGCAAGGCTTTTCCCTAGTTGTCTAAGCAGGGATAAGATTCCTTATAAAGTGCTAGCATGCGTCAAGGTGCGGTTACCTCGTCAACACTCTACATATTCGCAGGACAGAGCCGTCGTCAGCAGAAGGTGCTAAGGCACGGTCAATGGAAGATAAAAATATATTGCATAGCACCGGTGCAACACCAGGAACAAACATGCTTGTTCCAAAAGAAACAACAGTGGAGCTAAGCACAACAAGAATCTTTGCACACCAATACCTGGTAAAATTTGAAACGATGTATCCCCATTGAAATCAGTACACTCGCGCATACTGCCTCAGGCAGTTCTGCGCGTGGCACAGACTATAATAAACCTTCAACATCAATTGAAAATAAAAACCCAACGTCCGTCTGCTTTCTCAAAAAAGGTGTCACATCTGTCACATCCTTGGTAGCGAAGGGAAGAACACGGCTAATTTGCGGTTGACATGAATTGCTCTCGGTAACAATACATCTGAAAAGCACATCGGGCATATGCGTTACCTCTAAATGACCCTTCTTGCACTTGCTTGGGCTCCATATCCTTACACGGGCCTATCGTTATGGTGTTCACTGTGCAGGCTTGTCTGCTCACCTGAACGAAGTTTTGCTATAGCGCGGATTCGTTGTGATGACAGCCCCAACCACCAACAAAAAGGCCTCCCTATAGGAGGCCTATAGGGACCCCTTTTTTTTGGAGGTTGGGGCTGTCATCACAACGAATCCGCGCTACAGAAAAACTTCGTTCAGGTGAGCAGACAAGCCTGCAGAGTGAACACCACAACGATAGGCCTGTGTAAGGATATGGAGCGCACTAGCTCCTTTTTGTTTTATAGTTTGGGGCTGTCATAGACTGGCTTTCTCCCAAAAGGACGGTAGGCAGGGAGTAGTTGTAAGCTACTTCGAAGACGACGACCTATGACTTTTTTATGGTGATAAACAAGACGATTCGTGGAGATGACAGCCCCAACCTAAAACAAAAAGGCGGCCCTTTGTTGTAGGTTTGGGTGGTCATCACCACAAATCCGTCTTTTTTACCACCATGAAGAAGCCATAGGTCGTCGTCTTCGAAGTAGCTCACTACTTGCTGCCTACCGTCCTTTGGGAGAAGGCCATTCTGTGCAGTTCGCGTTAGGCGATCACTTCCGCCAGAAGCTCCAGGACTGCGTCCATGCCCGACGCGCTCCAGTGGACGCAATCCTGCCGCCTGGCCACTCCTATCCTCCTAAAAGAAATAACAGTCGTTATTTTGAGCGGAAAATGTTGACATATTTACTTACCTTTCATAAAAACAGTATTTCACGCGATTTTTCCGCAGTATGAACAGGCGGTCTATCTGCACTGGCACCACATTGTCTGCGTAGAAATGAAAGCAATCATTATATTTTATAGACTACGTTACGAACTAACTTACCGTGGTTCTGTTGAGTAATCCACGTGTTGACTACTTTCAAAATGCGCCAGTGGGTGCTGTTGTGGGCTGCACGGGCGACGGGTGGTAGCGTGAGCAAAACAACCACGGCACAGCGCCCGCGCAGCCACTCCACAATCTCCCGCAGGGTGGCCACGAGCTGCCTTGCGTCGACCATGGTACGCGCCTGCAAGAAAAAAAAAACAGGGAAATGAGTTTGCACGCATAATGCCGATGCCGTAAACAAGCGTACCCTGGTAAGGTCGTTGGTGCCAACCAGGACGGCGACCATGGGCTCCACGTGAGCCACCCTGCGTAGTCTCCCGAGCAGAGTTGCCGCAGTCCCTCCCGGCATTAGGGTAGGACTTTCTGCGCGGCGAAATTTACGAGCAGTTAGGCACTGCAGTTTCAGAAAATGAACCATATTTGCTTCTACGGCCAAACTTACCGATCTGGCTTCGCGGAAGTCCAGAAGCACGCTCCGCCAACCGCAGGAGCATGCTGTCCCCAATGAGCTGATGCTCGTAAATTTTCGCAGGTTGGTTTTGAAACATCTGAATCAAAAAGAAAAAAAATTACTTTTAGGGAATCCCCAGTTATGCCGCGAGTATATGGAAAAAGCAATACTTACTGCTGATGATCGAGGATCCTTGTGACGGGACGACGGGTCGCAATGCGGTTGCTACGCTGCTGGCCCGTAATTTATACTGATGGGTGCACCCGGCGACCTCTCTCAGCTTACGTCATCAGCGCAGGTGTTTCCCGTCTCGTGGACAAAACTGGCGCTGTACCAAGAAGGCTCTTACCAGGAAAGGAAAGGCTGCGAGGCGTCTCTCGGGGATAAAGGCCGCGGAGGATCGCTCGACACCTGCAAATTTTTTTCAGACCCGAAAGTGGACAAGTTTCTTTTCATTTCCTGCCTAGCCCCTGCTGCCTTGCTACAGAAGGTCGTCCACTCTTACTTAGAATGCGCTAGCGCGTGGCCGTCCTCTTTGGAGGGTGGTGGTAGTGGTTTATTTAAAAAAAAAAAAACCTTCTTCTGCGCCACTTTGCTGTGGTGAGCGACTGTGTCGCACGCGGTGGCCCTCTGAAGAGTGCGGCCTTCTAACTAAGAGTGGACGACCCTGTACTTTCTCGACAGCTCCCTAGGAGTACTCGCGAAGTCACATGGCGACATTTCAAAGGTTTTTCATCACCGGAAGCATGGCTCTGTTCGTTTCCACAAAGAATGCGAGAGTGTCTTCCAGGAACGAGACCTTCTAAAACAAGCCTTTCCGAAAGCTCACTTACAGATTTCCGCAAATGTTCCATTCATCTTGCAGTTTTGCAGGGTGCAAAATGTCCCATTATCTAAAGTGACCATGCACTGCAATGGGCGTCGCGCAGGGAAGCCAGTGCTTTTGTAAAGGAAAACTTCAGTAACCGAAAAGCGGGGAAAGTGGGTAAGCTGCTGTGTGCGCTAACGTAGATGCAAGATCAACAAATAGCACATGCCTGCAGGCAGGCGTGATGCCATCTTCAATTTTTCGTATCAACACGTGGCTTGTTTACTCGAATATAGGCTTCACAAAACGTTTGACGCCGGGTATAAAAGCTAACTTCATTGGCTCCTACTTATTATGTTGGGTATTGTACAATCATAACGAATCGCTGCACTGATAACTAGGTCTGCAGGCTTGCAAAAATTTGCAACCATGCTGAGCCCCTCTGACCACGCACCGCAAAAAAGAAAAACGTACATGGGTGCTTCGCTGCCTTACTTGGGGGTTTCAGTATACCACGCATCAGACAGGGCATTACACCACCTACTCCTTGCTGTTCATTCCTCCAGCGTCCCCTGTCCCTTTGAGTTCATTTTCTTTTTCCGTACAATGGTCCATTCTGCCATCCTATTCGTTATGTGAACGCGTAGCAATTTTTCTGACCTCACACGTTTTCTGGGTATCGCTTCCTCGACTCAACATGGTAACCATCTTTCGTCCCAAGTATTCGCTACCTGTCCGACTCAGTAAAGCCGGCAAAGCTGCACCGGGTCCTCGCCTCCTGGAATATCTGACGATTATGTCGGAGGCTGGATGTCCACGCATTGTGCATGGGCATGCAGCACGCTTTGACAGAGCTGGTTGTCCTGCAGCTGCGAAGGTTGCCGAAAGCGTTTGCAGAAACAGTAACCAATTTTCATGCAATTCCACAACTGTAGTAGAGGAAAAGCCGCAAACTAAGCTACCTCGCTGCACATGACGCGAGCGCTGCACAGCTTGTACATTCCGTTGGGGAAACGTTGTGAGCGACGCTTACGATAAAGAATAAATGTCAGGTTTTTCGAAATGACCTACACGGTTCTCTGCATCCTGTTACGATTATGTGAACACGTGCGCTGCTTTTGTCGTTGCGAGATAAAAACGTCACTGGTGCTAATCTAATGCTAATCACGACTGTACTTCTGCTTTCCTGTTTCAGGCAGGGCTGGCTGCGTTGTTTATAAAGGAGGATGATACAACATCATACAAAAACCTTCTTAGTGAATCTGCAAGAATCCAAACGCCGGTTACGTACCCTGCAGAGCTAAAGCGCCTTCAATGTGGCGGCGTGGCCTATACTGGGAGCAGGTACTAGGTGGTGCACTGACAACAATCGCGCATCTCCATCATGCTTATGACACGCTTTACACTCGCACTAAAAGGACGTCTTCCAAGCCGCTAATTGGAAATTGTAACATATCTCCTGCTGATACAGCATGATTGATTCGAGTGCAGAACACCCGTTTCCAAAGCTCTGCCTTGTTAGAGCTGCGTGACAAACGCCCTTGCAATGTATGTCCCATACTACATAAACCTCGTGTGTCAAAAACCCCGTGCCAGAAAGCTTGCGACAAAAGCCTCGTACCAAAACGCATTTGCCCAGCAGTGAGTTTGGCGAACACACTACACTTGGTCCGGCAAGGCGAGTGTGTAGTCTCAGCAGCCGTGCTCCGCTGTAAATAAAGTTTTATTTTTTATTCTGGTTCTTAGTGCGAACTTTTTTTTGGTAATGAGCAACTAAATATAATGTACATACCTGAATACAGCTACTCTCGCTCTGCTAGTGACGACGACCCCTTTCCGCGATAGGTCTAACGATTCCGCAGGTTTCGTGTGTGCAATTTCCGCAACCGTCGAACGCGAATTCACGTTTTGGGGAATGCAAATGGCCAACAAATGAAGTTTTCACAACGGTGACCTAATATCGACTATTTTCACAGTGCAGGATGCACATACAATGAAAGGAAAGCTCTGGTCGGACCCAGACTGCCGCGCTCTTGGGCAACATGCAGCAGTCACCGGCGTCGCTTGTGGATTAGGAATAAGGACGTTTTATTTCGCCATCGAACGTACTTCAGGATAAAGCGATTCAAAATTGAATATCACATCGGAGAAAGCAGGGACAATTAGAAGCGTCGGTCCTACGCGATGTCAGCAATCCGGCCACCGAATGTTTCCGAGGCGCGCGATCACATCGGCGGTTTCTACAAAGTTGTCGCGCTGCATAAACAAGCAAAGGAACAACAAGTACACAAATAGGATTAATAAAACAAAAGCGTAGCTCTCGTTTTACCTCACGCGAACAAACATAGCTGTTTGCATACAGCGCTGTAAAAAGGAGTACTGGTGTGCAGTCGCCCTGTGTTATTGGCGGAGCGAAGGGATGGCGACGTCAGTGCGGGCCGTGTTCGTGACTCGAAGGGATTCCAAAATCTCGAATGCCTTCGCGGAGCTCCATTGACTTGATAGTATGTCAGCCAAATGCCATTGAATAGTTCGTGCAGCTGCACAAGGCGACATCCGACTCGAATGACACTCGGTTGGAAGGTATTTGAAACGCCCGTGTAGCAGAGATATTGCTAATCTCAGGCTCGTGATGCTTTCTTAGATAACAGCATGCGATCAGACGCGAAAGCAATTACATCTGCTATGACATATTTTGCAAGTATTTGCGAAAACAAACTAATTTTCACAATGTGCTGCAGCACCGATCGTCACTACCTGCAACACCCATCGTCACTATCATCATTTCCAAATAGCACCTCTTTTTGCCAAAAAGCATTTATAATTGTGGGTGCAGGTGGTCTCCAGAGCAGTAACGGGCAGTGCTGGCTTCAATAGGCAGAAATGAAAGGGGTGAGTCATCTGTGGACACGCCTTCCCCGGTGCACTTTACAAGGCTACGCTGGCGAACCTGACCGCGTCTTGTCGCTCGAGTCTGTTGACTGTCAGGACCACGCATGTAATTGCGAGCGCATAAAGGCTACTGGCAGTGTACGTTCCCCCCACCCCCCGCAGTTGTTGACGGAGCAAGCGTCGTTCCTGGAAAGAAACGCGCAACGCACCGCTTTACCACGACGGTGAGAGCAAGGGTTGGGTGCCGCGCTAAAGATTTTTATTACAAACCCCACTGCGCCCAGGGCGGGTGCGCCCTGACAAGTTGTACCCACTCCCCGCAGCAGAGGCACACAGGTCTGTCTCCTCTTTCTAGCCTGGCCTTGGCTGCAGAAGAACCTTGGATTGGAACGGCCGCATGTCAATCGCCTTCGCAAAACATCAGCTTCGCAGAACTGTGAAACACCCTCCCTATTGTAAACAGCGTGACGTCAAAAAGTTGTGGCCCGGTTGGCAGAAGTGACAACTTTTGGTTCTGAGCCGGTGTTGTTGGTCCCGAGGGCTCCTTCGCCGCCTTTTTACCCCGATTAGAGACGCCTCGCCGGCCCTCACAGGATAGAAGAGGGGAAACGCTTGCGCTGAATGACTTAGGCCGGGTGGCAGGAGCGCGCTCCAGGCGCCATGGTGAATCCGGCCGGTGCCTCATAATAGACCTCTCCCTGATGTAAACAGTGTGACGTCAAAAAGGTGTGCCCCGATGGGCAAAATCGTCGAATTTCGGTTCTGAACCGGTTTTTCAGGTGCCGAGCACTCCCCCACCAGCTTTGTTCCCTGATTCGAAACGCCTGGCAGCCTTCTTCTCCCAGTGTGAGCCTTCTCGGTACGGCGCATGTTTTGCCCTTCGGACCAGAAGCACGTGCGTTGATGACGTGTGTCTTGAAGGAAGCCAGTTTTCTTTGCACGTGTTGGCCTGCCAGCAAATCTGTATGCGCAGTCGCGTTTTTTTTCTTTTTCAGGTGAGAAAAATGTAGAGCCTAAGATGTGTGTCCCAGAAAATAGTGAAAACATTTTTTTTTTCTGTCAACTTGAAGGAGCGAAAATTGCTAATTGATCACGTGCACTCAGTGGAGCAGATTGTCAATGAAAACTACCTCCATGGGGAAGTGACAGAAAGTGTGTGTCCTAAGTGAATCAACTTGAAATTCGAGGCCAATACAATGGGGTTTTGTTACGTTTTGCGCTAATAATAATAAACACAATCTTTATGCGAGCATAAAGTGCCTCTAAACAGATATGCGAAGCTGAAGAGATTACCGCGCATGCGGGAACACTTTATTTGCAGAGCCATCGCTATATGTGCTCATTCATGTGCAAGCAAACATTTTGACTTAGAAGTTACATTCAGCCAGAGCAATGCCTACTCCCAATATCTTAGAATGTCATGAAATATTGAGGAAAATAGATGTGTGTGTAAATGATGGCAGATTTTTTTCACGTTTCATGACCATGCACACAAAAGCAACCGCTGTGGCAAATGCTATTTCAAGGCCGGAATGCGAAGACAATGCAAGCATGCTGCTGCGGTAT
The DNA here is from genome assembly GCF_055824585.1 of Amblyomma mixtum. Taxonomy (NCBI): domain Eukaryota; kingdom Metazoa; phylum Arthropoda; class Arachnida; order Ixodida; family Ixodidae; genus Amblyomma; species Amblyomma mixtum. The sequence continues at coordinate 29,762,576 of NC_143021.1, read as the reverse complement.
GCTTTTTTGTAAACAAGCATGAGGAACCGTCCTGGGCAAGAGGCTGAAGCGTTCGTCAGATCTGGTAAAATGTAGAGTTCCGGACCCTTCCAATTAGGGTTTTTTCATAACCACGCTAATGAAAATCTGGTCGCCTCAAGTCGTTCCGGATTCGGCACGAGGCTAGGGCAGCCTCCTTTGCTACGTCTCCGTGCAGGCCCAATGGACACAAAAGCGCCCAATTCTCCGGAGTCGGCCCACGTGCGTGGGGACATCAGCACGTGGACGTTACCTCTCCCTTTTCGCAGTAACCGTTGCGAATGTCAAGGGCCGTCGTCTCGATGATTGTTCTGCGTACCGAGCACCGCGGCGGGCTGGCGGGGGACTTCCGCAATCTTCAAGAACGTCCCCAAAGGACAAAGGCCCACTTCCGCCCTTTTGACGGTCTCGCATTCCGACCCTTCGTGACGGATGTCTTCTGACGGACAGGTGTCAACAGCCCGGGGGAACATTCGTCGCGTCCGAGAACTTCACCTCAACTTTACCTCGAGGGCCTCCTTTTCTCCCCGGCTCAACGCGTGACGTGTCCACAGGTGCGGGAGTGGAAGTGTGTGCGCGCGAGTGAGTTTCTGGCCTCACCTGCCCTGGAGTTGACGTCATCATCCTAGGGAAGCTAGGGAAGAAAGATGGTATAAAACTCGCAACGAATGCCGTCGAAGAGCACTACTTTCCGATCTTCACTCATGTAATTATGTAAATAAACTCAGCCTTCTTTTGCCACCTTCTAACTCCGTCGCTCTGCGGCACTCCTGTCCTTGGCCTGGAGGTGGGAACGGGCGTCGTGCAGACCGTGGATCCGTCGAGCCGCGACCCCGAACCTCGTCTTCAACACCATGCACACAAAAGCAACCGCTGTGGCAAATGCTATTTCAAGGCCGGAATGCGAAGACAATGCAAGCATGCTGCTGCTGTATGCTTTTTTGTAAACAAGCATGAGGAACCGTCCTGGGCAAGAGGCTGAAGCGTTCGTCAGATCTGGTAAAATGTAGAGTTCCGGACGCTTCCAATTAGGGTTTTTTCATAACCACGCTAATGAAAATCTGGTCGTAAATGTTTATCAGGTAGACGAGCACCATTTTGAAAATATTTATGGTCTTTCTTCTAATTTGTGAATACGGATCGACACTAACGTCATATTATGTTCCCCGCTTTGTAAACCAGGTCAAAAAACAATTCGCGATGTAAAACCTGCTTCCCACATAACCTTGCTGAATTATCCTGAAGTCCTTGATGGTGTTGCTGAGAGGGCTTCGAAATCTGCTGAAAAATAGCTCTTAGACAAAATGTTTTCACCAATGTCATCCACAGACCACCCAGCCAAAGGACTTCATACCGGTTTCCAATAAATTTCACCAGAAGCTCTCGGCCCCTCGTGTTCACGGAACTATCCTGAGTAGTAGTAGTAAGTGGCTTTTATTGTAAATGAAAAAGAAGGTAAAAGGATTCTTGCCAGCGCCGGCATCTGCTATCATGTCTAGAAGCACCTGAGCTGGGGGATGGAAATGGAAAGCGAGATGACAGTGAAGGGGAAAACAAAGGGTAGAGAGGGAGGGAAAACCTTTCCACCTGCTTGTATTTGCATTACGCGAGGCGATACAGCCAGTGGGAAGGACCGCGAAAGTTGCCGGCGACCTGACACGTGAGGCGCGCACTTCGGGAGAGGGCGACCGCGCTCTCTCTCTCTCACACACACATACACTACGCTCGCCCGCTCCGCAAGCTCCCCTCTCACTCGCATACACCAAGCTGCCCCGCACGCCCGCAGCACAATTTTCTCCATTCTTGACCGGAGCGGAATTCCAGCCATGACTAACAATGAGGGACACCACCGCTTTTGAGCACCCGCGAGCAGATTGGCACTTGCGCTGGCACGTGGCAAGTGCCAGCGGTGCGAGCAGCAAGCCCACCATAGCAGACTTCCATATTTATGCAACTCACCTACTCCTATCTAGACACTACACGCGCATTCGTGCAGCGCCATGCGCAGCAAATGTCGCTGTACTATTGTGGAGCAGCTCTTCCGGAAACCGCCATTTACAAGAGCTAGTTTTGAATCATAATACCCTGTAGCCGAGACTGACAACTGATTGCATTTCTAACGATTTCGGTATCCGTGGTGTGCACACCGCTGAGGGAAAGTACTGGTATTTCATGCAGTGCAAACAATGGCAAGAGATGCTGGCATTGTTTTTGCTGCATTGCGCGCATGCATATCACCAGCTATGCTCCCATATACCTTTCAAGAATGTTATCCGTGCATTCTTTTTTTCTTGCAGTGTGTGATTGACATATAATTTTGGGGGCATGCTTTGCCACTACAATGCTAGTGAAATCACACTGTCCACACATGCACTTCGCCACTGGTAGAGGCAGAAGCAGAAGGCTTCATTCACTTCCATTGATGTGCATTTTCAAAAGACAAACACATGTTCCTTATAAAAACAGGACCATTTTATTGCAACATCTGCTAAGCACGTTCAGATGCCTTGCACAACTCCCCCACACATCATGGTGGCAGCCTGCAAGCAAACAAGTCCATACCAATGTCATATGTGAGTCTATTTTCAGGAAGTGACAGGAAATGTCAGTGCTCAAAAGTGGGTATTAGCTTGCTGTTTACTGCTCAACCATTGCAGTTACTTTCCATTGACTTAGTGTTTCAGTAACACACAAACACATATGCTTACCTCCCGTCATACAAAAATGTGAGGGCAGTAACGGAAAAGGAAAGAAAATATGTGCATAAACATAGCAAGTGGACTGAAAAGTCCTTACATACATCTAAGTAATTTGCTGCCACTGTAACAATGAGAGCAGATAAGTTAGGATAAAAGCCTGCTGAGCACGATAGAAACATATTCTGCTTACGCCATACAGGGTGATACAAAGCTGCTGGAACAATGATACACTGCTTGTTTTGATGTCACCAGCAGTTCACGAAGAAAAAGCTTACCAGCAGAAGGCTGTATCCATTACACACAAGCAGAAAAATGTGAGCTGTGAGGTTGAATATCCCTTGAAAGTGTATATTGATACTGTGCTTCCAAGGAAAGTGAACGCCACAAGCGGGCTAGTAGCAAAAGAAAAGACGCAGCTATAGAACAGAAGAAAGGAGCAGGCATAACAAGTACAGCATGTCCAACTAAGCTATACTTGGGGAAAAAGAAACAACTCAACAGTGCCGTTGCAACGGACATATAAAAGCCCCACATTTTTGAAAATATAAAGCGGAAAGAAATGAAAACACAGTTTCATGTTTCATATAGCAGGGATCTCAACGGTTACATTTGAAAATCAATTACAAGCATATTTAGAGTGCATTCATCCACAAATGTGCTTCAGCGCCTTTTCAGCTAAGGAAAACACCCAACTCAAGGAGGGCTGTGTAGCTTTCAAGCATTTGTATGAAACAAGTGATAAGTTTATAGCAAAAATACCCTCTATAATGATTTTACCTCACATATACTCACCTACGAGGTCATAACAGGAGGGCGGAAAGAAAAACTATATTGTTGCAAAAGAGCAAACGACTAGGCGAGGTCTGATGGTCTGCAGCGGCAAGTCTTCAGGGAGTGCAGACATGTTGCATGCCATTTTCAAAATACAGTACCAGCATTTTTTCCAGCGCTAGATGTGGTGCGTATAAAAATTAGGCTCCCCGTGATTTGAACAGGACAGGAATAGAGGTCACAACTGGCTGTGGTCCTCCACTGGATGTGACCTGGCTGGTGATGGGAACACAAGAAAGATATCAACATAGGTTACAATAACTTATAGTTCATAGTTGCTCAACCATGAGCTAATCACACAGGACAACCCATGAGATAGAGGTGTTTCTGACAGTCATCGTAGTGGTTACACAGTTCTCGCTGGTTGAACCGACTACTGATTGTCAAGCAGGATGTGCCGTGAGAAAGAGGTGTGTCCTGACAGTCATAGTAGTGGTTACACAGTTCTCCCTGGTTGAACCGACTACTGACTGTGAAGCAGGATGTGCCATGAGACAGAGGTGCGTCCTGACAGTCATCTTAGTGGTTACACAGTTCTCGCTGGTTGAACCGACTACTGATTGTCAAGCAGGATGTGTCATGAGACAGAGGTGCGTCCTGAGAGTCATTGTAGTGGTTACACAGTTCTCTCTGGTTGAACCGACTACTGATTGTCAAGCAGGATGTGCCATGAGACAGAGGTGCGTCCTGACAGTCATAGTAGTGGTTACACAGTTCTCGCTGGTTGAACCGACTACTGATTGTCAAGCAGGATGTGTCATGAGACAGAGGTGCGTCCTGAGAGTCATTGTAGTGGTTACACAGTTCTCTCTGGTTGAACCGACTACTGATTGTCAAGCAGGATGTGCCATGAGACAGAGGTGCGTCCTGACAGTCATAGTAGTGGTTACGCAGTTCTCGCTGGTTGAACCGACTACTGATTGTGAAGCAGGATGTGCCATGAGACAGAGGTGCGTCCTGACAGTCATCGTAGTGGTTACGCAGTTCTTGCTGGTTGAACCGACTACTGATTGTCAAGGGAATGTGCCATGAGATGGAGGTGCATTCTGACAGTCATTATAGTAGTTGCACAGTTCGGGCTGTTTGACAGACTACTGTATTTTCAGGTGTACAGGTCGCATTTCTTTCTGAAATTTTCGTCGGTGCGACTTATAAACGGAATAAATGCGGGTCGCACCAGCTGCTCCCGAAAAGGTGCTTGTGTGCTGGTATGGATGTGCTGCGCGATGCCTAACTGAGCCGACCACTACCGCGTCCCTTATAGTCCATGTCACTTTGTTATGTTTAACCCAGCAACTTACAATTTTGAGATTTGAAAATATCGGTGCGCGCTGTCTCTTGAGCGAGCGGATAACTGTCTCCAACATACTGTTATCTTGTGCATCCGGCAGTCGGCGGCGGCAGCTAAAATGAGTGCACGCCATTTTCATAATGCAGTACGATGATTTTTTCCGGTGCTAGCTGTGGTGTGTATAAAGATTGGTTCGCCCAGTTAGATAGGAGTCAGCAAATACCGTGCATGGCCTCTGGTATAGCCAGTAGGGAGCGCATGCATGGTGACACCAGACAAACTTCAGGGTTTGGCCATACACTGCTGCTATTATGCCGTGTCACTAACATAACGTGCACACATTTTAGCCGACGATGACGAGCGCCAGACGCGCAAAATAAGGGTATGATGGATGCAGTTTTCCATTTGTGCATTTTATTTACTTTTGACTGCGCCTTTGCGTGCCTTCCGTATGTATCTCAATAAACATTTTTAAAAGTCCTATCTAGTTTTTAGATTGTATATGAGCTGCCACAATTGTCGGCGCAATTTTTTTACAGGTGATCCTCAACGACCCCAGTGGACAGGTGCGTCTTGTACACCGGTGCGGCTTATGTACGTTTTTTGGATAAACAGCCATCTGAAGGGGGATACGACTTATACACCACAAAACACGGTACTGATTGTCAAGGGGGATGTGCCATGAGATAGAGGTGCTTCTGACAGTCATTGTAGTGGTTACACAGTTCTCGCTGGTTGAACCGACTACTGATTGTCAAGGAGGATAGCCACGAGACAGAGGTGCTTCTGACAGTCATTGTAGTGGTGACACAGTTCTGGCTGGTTGAACCGACTACTGTTTGTCAAGCAGGATGTGCCATGAGAAAGAGGTGCATACTTATAGTCATCGTAGTGGTTACACAGTTCTCGCTGGTTGAACCGACTACTCGTACGGGAAGTGACATGATTGTTTTCAGACAGTGGCATTGCTTTTCTGCTTCAAACATACATAGTTCACTCCTTTTGGGCACACGCTTCTTTCTTCCGTTTGGAAGAAGCTGTTTTTTTTAGTTGGCTTTTCTCTATGGCAAGCCTATTCCATTCTGGTCGGCGGATTTCCATTGAGCGGGTAGTTCGGGGGTCAATAATTTCTGGAAGAATGCAGTCTCTGTAGAATCGAATAAGACTTTGCTCCATTTTGTTCCTCCAGAACTCATCATCTCGCAGCAGCTGCTGCACATGAATTCCTTTTGTGGTGTACACAACAAAGTCACAGTACGACCTCCCAGTAATGTGAAGCTGGCCCTGAATTTGATAAAAGTATTGGTGAGACTGCGGAAGCGTAGGAGCAGTACTGCTATCTGTTTTCGCACAGATCTTTCGAGCAGCTTCCAGTGGGTCCTGGTCTTTTGTTGTGTACGGACATTTGACCTCCACAATACCATCAGTACCAACCAGACCATCAGGTGAAGCAGCCAAAAAACCATGCTCTATATCTACAAAAAGCCCGCACTGCTGCACCTCATTTTGCTTCAAAGTTTCATACAAGCTCAAGGCTTCTTTCTCATGGTGCCTTCCATGTTCCAGGGCTGCTGTAGTGAAGCTCTTTCTGTGCACAAGGCTTTTGACAAGTACGTCACATGGAGTAGAGTCCTTCCGTGTACAAACGGAATGGAAGTATGATGCTGTAAGGCGATGCTGCCTCTCAGCATGCCAGGCTGGATTATCAGCCTGACCTCGTGTTGCGTTTTCAATTTCCTCCTGCTGCTTGCGATCAACTTGCAAACACTGAAGCATTTCTCTAGTCTTTTCAGAGAACTGTTCAGGTGGCATATCTGGCTGTTCACAGTTAGGCCCATAGTGACGAAAAGATTCGCAGGCCATAAGATCTTTGTGTCTAGGCTTCTGCTGACCACAGTCATCAAAGAGCCGTTTCCTCTGCAGCCTTTTATGCACTCGTTCGTCATTTTTTTTTGCTACATACTTTTTCAGGACAGGTGCTGGACTCTTGTTAGTTGCAGCTTTAGCAGCTATGGCATGCCACTGAGGTCCAAGCTGAAAACTCAGTCCAGCACCTTGGCACCGATGCTCATAAGAGCCTTTTTGGCACCGGTTGATCTGTTTGCCACCTGAAAACTTGGCAGCAAGAGACATGTAGTTCTCTGCAAGGTTGCTTGTATCCCCTGTCACCAGGCGGGCAGCCTTGTCAGCAATAATATTTGCTGCAGTCATTATCTTGACTTTCAGCATTTGAGGAATGCACCCCCAGGAATTTTCACTCTTCGTTCCATCACAAAAATACATTTTGCATTTCTCATGGCAGCCAAATACATGACTTGGCCCATTCAAGAGATCAGCAGTCAGATCTTGTGCGCTGCGCTTTATCAGCTCTTGCCTCTCCTCTGAGGAGCCCTGAAACTCCCGCAGGGTGCGGGCATAGTGGCTGATTGCTTTGCGGGCACCATTTTTGATGCGTTTTATTCTAGGGCCACTTAGGATGCTGGCACTCCCTTTGCATTCTTTCACAACACCGTAGAGGCGAGTGGTATAACATTTGACTGCATGATTGGCACACTCGCTCTTCTTTATGAAACGACCGTAGTCTACCTTCGTGCTGATTTGATGGTAGACAGATGAATCACCATCCCCTATGAAGGTACGGTATTCCAGGCCATGCATCTCTGTACTCATTTTGAACCCTTCCACAATAATGTCAGCCTCCATAGCACCAGAGCTTGCACTCCAGTTTTTGTAGCACGCATGCTCTTTCACCTGCTTCTGTTCTCTTGTGTAGTACTCACAGGTACTGCACAGTTTGTTCCTCACACCCAGGTAAAGCAGCTTCTGCGTGCGTGCTCCAATGATTACCGCAACTCCAGAATTTGCTGAATACCTGTGGCCATGGCTTCTGTGTGACCAGCCGCCGTCAACCACCACCGTGATGTGTGGAGTGCTCTGGTCCTCACAGAACTCCCCTGCTTCAGCCGCCAACCTTCGCTCCTCTTGGCCAGCTTTGAGCATATGCTCTATGAGCACATGCTTCCAATGCTGAAAAACATAATGGTTGTTCCACATGAGTACAGAAATTACCACCCACAACGAATCACAACACACAAACGTGGGTATGAGAGCATGCTGGTTGGTTCTTCATGCTTTTGAAGTGCAAAAGATAAGGACAATGAGAGAGGCTGAAAAGGGAGGGCGTGATGCATAGCTGCAAGCCCTGAGCTTCCTGACCACCCATTTTGCATGTGGTGGACTTCCACAAAGACCAATCCGTGTGTGTTGTCCCTGTGGACAATGACGGTGTGTGCAGTTTTGCCTTGTCACTCGCAATATGCCGCTGCATAGGTGCTTAAACTTTATGCACACCGTGATGTCACAGTCATGTCTGTGGACACCTATGTACTCACAGTTATGAGGTAAAACATGAAATAACAGTGCACAAAAGACCGAAAAATGAATAGTGTTCTTGTTGTGCTTCCTGCTAGCGTGGCACACAAGCTTGGGTTTAACATTTTCCAATCCTCTCCACAAGTTCAGGCTTAGTTTTCTTTGTTGCTATTTGAAAAAAAGCCACAATTACTACACTGCTGCCTGGTATTAGTTTCCAAGAACACTGCCAGTGAGAAAACACACAAACTACATTTGCACCTTTTGCAAGATAAGTGGACAGTTAGTAAGACACGCAAAGCTACCTAGCCAAGTGTGCACAGAATACTAAGCATAATATGTCCCTGTCTTTTTTTGCGCTTCATGCTTCGCCATTATGACCATACTAAGCATGTTTTGCCCCTTGACGTGGCCAATCCCCATATGTTGGTGCTTGCAAATCATGCAAATACACGAGAGCAGGTGCCAAAACCAATACTCTGAAATACAAGAAAAATATTGCAATGGTAGGTACACCGTCCTACCTTTCCAACACAGTCCTCCCGGCGCATAAATGCTCCTTTGCTCATGACTGGGACCTGCATAACTGACATCACCTCCTCCAGGTGAGAATGGCCACACCCTATACTCATAAATGCCCAGACAGCAGCATCATTGACGCCAAGCTCAAGGCTGTTTCCGAGGGATGCCGGTTCCGGAACCGGGTCTGTGGTGACCTTTCTGACCTCATTACAGCCACTGCATTGAAAGATCAGCTCAGACCACAGCCCTATTTTTCGCTCCTTTTGAAATACAAAGTGGCCCTCTTTCGACTGAGGGCAACTATGAGTGTCAAGATGCCGTATGGCAGCTATGAAGTGTGTCAGTGACACCACCCTCCTCCCCGAAATAGCCTTAGGCTGTGGCGTCTCCACTGCATCTGTGACTCTTTCAAAGGAAAGGTCTGGTAAGGGTTCGTCACCGCCGAGTCCCAGACCATTCCAATAGTCAGGTCCTCCAGCATCTGTAAGGCCCATACTGGGTTCCACATGTGGGGGAGTGGACATTTCTGCACCTCTGCTGCTTTCTGGCAGGGTTTCTTTCTGCCTGAAATATGTGGTGAAATGAATATACTCTTAAGAACAGAATCATTGTAAATAAGTCCATCATTGTAAAATAAAGCTTCAAAATACAGCAGACAATGCTCTCCATACGAAATTGTGATGTATCCAACAGACAATGGTAGCAATTTGGTTGCATCATGATGAAGCAATAAAACCATAAATGGTTGCTCATGCTCAGAAGTGTGCAGTCTCATCGACTGCAGAATAAGCATGTCTGGCCGTTTATCAGAAATACTGCAGCAGATGTGCAGTGAAGCTGCTTCACACAAGTCCTTGCTGTGTGCTATACTAGTGCACGCAACCTCCAAGAAATAGCTATATTTCAGTTTTCATTTCCATTGTTTTATAATTTCAGTCATGTTGAAGACATGATTGTGCGCTAAAATGCGGTACAACTGGCAATACTAAAAGCATATTATGTAATACAACCACAATGCGTAATGTGAAACATGAACTACTAAGAGCAGGTTACATGCTTTTCATTGTCTTTTATTTTCCTTCAGTAAATGTTTCAACAAGAACAGTTATAGTACACCATATCTAATAATCTTGATTTTTATTTTGTAATCCTGCATTGTGGAATGGAAATGATGTTTTTGCCCGATAGCCTAGGTACTTCACATGCCTGCACAGGATCGCAAGACTACATTAGTGCAGCCTGGTGATAACTTTATACCGTGACTGCCAAGAGTGGGCTGTTTGAAGTTTGCTTCAGGCTTTTGATACAGAATCCTAATTTGATTGGTTTGATTTGAATGATTGAAGTCTTTATTCAGACAAGTTTGGTGTGAGGGACAGGACAAAAGGCAATTCACTTTTGCCTGACGAGTCCCTGTCACTCATTACACTGCTAACACTTCCTGTTTTCTAGAACCACAAACAACATACACTCAAGGCAGACCGACGTCTTGATAACATGGTTGGCATGGTTCTCACTGTGTCAAAGGAAGTACACTGGATAGTGCACAGAGCACAGTTTTCATCTGGGGCACTTGAACATCCATCACTTTCATCACAAGTTTTGCTCTCTGGCCCCTTTTTCAACACTACAGACAATAAAAAATGAGCAGTGGGGCTTCTTCGACATCCCTAAATTGTACTTCACAATTTATTCTTGCAGCGAAGTAGGAGAAGAAAAATTTACTTGCAGTGAATACGAAACAGAAGCATGCACTGACTAGTGCGTTTCTCTAGCCAGAGTTATGCAGTGAATTTCACGAGCACAATTATATTTCTTTGAAAGCACCGGCCTCATAGCACGAAACTAGAAGATAATCAGCATCATAGGCGCGAGCTAGGTGCATGAATGAAGAAAATTGAACCTCCTCAGCAAAAAATTTCAAGTGCTAAGAACTAGTTTATCACCGGTACTAAGGTATCTGCAGTAGCTACGGCTCGCAGTGCGCTTGTACGATTTTTTATCACGCTTTGCCCCTCCCTCATCATAATCTACACATAAGCTGCCAAATGCCACTCGCATAGAAAGGTGTCCATCCCCCCACAACGTAAACTGCCGCTTCCACGCACTGCACTGCGAGCTCCTAACGAAATCAGGAGGAATGCAAAACGCAAACGCGAAATGTTTTGCGCAATGCAGAATCAGCAGGTGATTTTATCGCCCTGTATAAGCTGTAGTATACTTTTTTAGAAATGCCAACAGTTTATAGACTTACTTCAGAGCGGAGTGAAGAAAAAAATTCCATCTGCCACATCTGGGATCCAACCCGCGACGTGCGCATGCTCAGGACGAGAGTCGTCATATACATAAAATATCCCTCAATGCCCTCTGTGACTTTTAAAACTCATCGCTTATTTCTAAACACAAGCCCCTCAACTCTCCAATTTAGAGCCACTTCTACAGGACCCCAGCTAAGGAACAAAGAATTATGCAGCAGATTTCTGCTCTCGCCTTACGAAATGTCACAGTGCCGTGACACTGGTAATCTTGCACACGCGTTCATGAAAAACCGCACTCGATAACACACACTACGAGGTAGCTCACGCACGCGACACAGGTACAGTTGGGACTTCAATGCACATACTAATAACAAAATTGCGGTCCGAATGGCTCACCTGCGTTTGGCCCTGACATCAGCCATGCGCGTACGACGCTTTGTGATCGTCGACCTTTTGCTTTGAAGGTATCGCCGCCGATTCCCCATTTGACACTTTTACACACAAAAAACTGGCAAGATAACGTGATAAAAAACGGCGCTGCACATAAATACAGAAGCACAGTAAAAAAAAAACACCAACAAGCAAAACAGCACGATACGCCGATGACAGCCTGCGGAGCAGCCGAAGAAGCGACCGAAAGGCAGGACAGGCTTCAGCGTAGTCAGCCGTCCGTACCGGGGCGAGAGTTGCGGGCGTCACACACACATGGGAGGCGCTGCGCACACGTTTCAGTAAACCCCAATAGTTACTGTCTCGTACGTCTTGCTTCAAAATGTTTGACAGCGCCACTGTCGTTGACCGGCGGAACTCCATTGTTGAGTCAAAACGCCCGCGAGATTCAAATGCAGCAGCCCCGTCGACCAACAAACGGGGCGAGTGCGAGCTAACATGAGCCGTTTATCATACCCAAATTTACATCACTGGTAGTTTAAGACCAGCGACTTCAGTTCCTGTCAAAAAAGCCTGGAATATAACAGTGATCTTTCGCGCTGGATGTATTTTGCGGTGGTTACGGCGCACCAAAAAATAGCGCAATTGAATGGCGCAGTAATACCGTTCTGTTTGTAATAGCGAAATTCGGCCTTGAGCAGATCCTTGAATATTTCCTAAATATTTCGCGTGCAAAATTTGTTCCCTATACGACGTTTACTTGCTTCTAAAACTTAGATCAAAAGAGCGCAGTTTCTAGGTTACGACCAACTTTGAACAATGAAAACTAAAAAATTATGACATGTAGCTCAATGAAATTTTCAAGAATTAACAACATGGGTACTATCTACAATCCTGCTAAATATGTTTGTGATTTATGAACTGGACTAGGAGTTATTAATGCGCCATTCTTTTAAATTTCACACTTTTTTATGGCACCAGTTCTAAATAACTACCCAATATAACTCAATAAAATGCCTGTGAGGTCCTTGAGTCACACTTAATCTAAAAGCTGCAGAAGCAGTTTTCTTTTCGGAGCAGTAGTTTTCGTAACCAGCAAATCCAACGCAGGCAAGTCGAGCAAAAATATCGTTTTATGCCCCTCGCTCTTTTGCTCACTGCTATCATACTAACGTGAATAGCTTTTAGCGACACATACCATCGCAAAGAAGATACAATTATCTTTACAATGCGCTCAATATCATTTCTCTAGCGCAAACGGATGAGCCACACCGCTCACACAAACATGACGAAAAATGGCTGCTGACCGCCGCTAGCGTGGTACCGCCGCCTTTAAACCTGCGCTTTTCGCCGCCGCGGACGCCATATTGTCCGCTCCAACCGCGCACCGTTGGTTCGGCAGGCGTCGTTGCGGACACTGCGCTTTTGCTTGCTGTGAAGAACAGCGGCTTTTGTTTTGCTCGGAACGTGTGTCAGTCACCTAACTTGACACACGTGGCATGACGAGCAGCTGCGCCTTCGGGTGCAAGAACCGTCACGACGGTGGAAAGCGGTTCTTCGCGATCCCATCATCGAAAACCGACGCGGGCGGGAGGAAGGTTCGGTAAAACAAAATTGGCCGGGCGAATTTTAACGCAACGCCATCGACCAGACTTTGCGATGTAAGTGACGTGCTTTCAATAGCTGCTGAGTTTTCCTTTTTTTTTTTCAAGCTACGCTGTGCAGTGGCTTGTTCGCGATCGAGCGTATGGCCGCAGTAAGCTCGACATGAGGGCGCTTGCGTTGAGCGCATCGTGATTGCACGCACGCAAACGTGCGTATATATATATATATATATATATATATATTACAGAAAAAGACAAAAAGAAAATTATCGCGCCGATATGCATCAAGGCACCGTAGGCACCGCTGGTGGAAACACCAGTTAGCACGCGCTGGCTTGCGTTTACTCTCGAAATATTACCAGTAGCTGTGGGTATGCGTGATAGTGCCCATCGTAAGTGCGTCGCGCGTTTCCTGTCACATACTTTGTAACATCACTTCCGCATTCTCGCTTACCCTTGACGCCTAACTAGTTAGAAGGAGGCTACGAATGCGAGAAAGTCTGTGATAACCCCTTTTATTTGTTGTTTTCTGTTGTTTTCGTTTACGAGTACTAAGTCTGTAACAAATTAAAAATGTATGTATATGTTTGCATATCAAGAATATGTTATGTGATGCCGCCACTCTGCCAAAATAAGGGATTGTGGACCCGTCAAGCTGTCCAAGGACAGCTTTTTTTCTACAATCCCCCCATCTGTATTTGATGGCAAATAAAGATTTCATTTCATTATTAATGCTAAAACGTTTTTTTTTGTTAACGTTGCCCACAGTGAGGCCCCCATTATCTCCATTTTTAAAAGTTTTGTAGCCGCTTTTTTTTTTTAAATGAGATCCGTATAACAAAAGGCTTTGGCTTTACCGATGTGCATTTAGTACTCGGGCTGCTTCCGAGCCTGAGCCAGCCATATCTACCTCGCGGGCCGGGCCGGGTTCGGGCCTATATCGAAAAAATCGGGCCGGGCTGGGGCAGGTAACGAAAAAGGTTGACGGGCTCGGGACGCATGAATAATTAAGGCCTGTGCAGTGCTCTAATAGCGACTATACGAATATGGAAGATTATCGGACGGATGTTAAAAACGAGGTAGATTTTGGTTCTCACTAAATGACTGATGCCGATGAAACATTTACGAAGAACTTCATTATCCCATTGCTGGCAGGCGAAGGATATTTGCGAGGTAGGTTTTCTCTTTACTAAGTCACTATTATAAAGAAAATTTTAATGCCGGAGTCTGTATCGTTACAGTTCATGCACGCGAGAGAACATTAGGGGAGGCAGAGATAAGTACAGACGTAGCGTGGCCTTCATACCGTATTTCGAGTACTCCCTCAAGCGTCTAACCTGGTCCGCGATACACTGCAGCAGACCAAAACCGAAAGCCACTAGAAGAGCGGATGAACTACAGGCATTTATAATGCCTTCACTTGGAGGTGTCTTTTCGAATGTCAAACCTGTGCATCCGTTGTAGCACGTCCAGCGTTCCGGCGGGGACGGTCGTTCTGTTTGCATACTCCTCTTCACCAAAACAGATCACCGCCAATTCATTCTACGGCCTCGTGATTCACGGTCACGTTCGATGCACGCCTCACTCTCGATATCAAACTTGGCACGCCGCATAAAGCCCGGCGCACCCGGACACGGTGCGCGTGCGGCTCTACCAAAACAATCCATCTATGCGTGCTCATTTTTGCCTTTAGACGGTTCAGTGAAGCATGCAAATGTTTTTCCTAAGTCACCGATGTATTTATGCAGCGGAACGCACGGCTAATGCGGAGGCATAGAAAAGAACTCGCCAAGTACGGGAATCCAGCGCAACCAATTCAAAAGGGGCGTTAGTTCCTTCGGAGCGGGCTAGAGGTCGCTACCGCAGTCACATGAAATCACAAAGAAAACAAAAGTCGTTCGCCCGGCACGCGGGGGAGGAGGAGCGAAGAGGGAGGGCGTCTTGTCGCTACTTTAGTTTTTTAGGGGCTTTAGAGAGGGTTAGGGTGCCTGGATGCGCGCCCTCGCCCCGAGCGGGGGCGAGGGCGAGCATCTAGGCACCCTAGAGAGGGTCGGCTCGCAGCGCCCCCGGAGAGTTGCGGTGATAGGTAGCAACTGCCCCTCAAGCGCAGGCCGTAAGAGAGAGCGAGCGAGCGCGTGGAGACCGGCCGTGGTTAGGCTGACCTTGCTCAACTCGATCCACCGCAGTCGGCAGGATACAATACCGCCCTCTCCCCCTCTCCCCCCTCCCGCACTTACCCACCCCGACTTCGCCCAAGATGGGGGCGTTGCACCCCTCTGCTGGGAGCAAGGGGTGAAGCGTCATCGTCCAGCCGGACTTGATGCCGTACTTGCAAACAGTAGCGCATTGGATTCGCGAGATACGCTGGGAGCAGTACGCTGCCGGAGATGCGATTCGCTACTGTCATATACATGCAAATGCGTTTTGTGTCTACCTCCCGAGGATTGAACATGTGAGGCCCATTGTATCCGATGAAGACGCATAAATTCGTTTCCCCGGATCGCACCTTTAAAAACCGTGTTCCAGAGTTGAGATCCCTTGTTTGAAGTATGAGCCCGTGCGTTCGTACATTACCATTTCAAAAACTTTCGCAAAATAACAAATCAATGACACAGATCCAAAATTATCCTCATCACAAGCATCGCCAGACTTGAATACGGAAACTACTATTGACAGCTTCAAACGAAAAAAAAAAAACACCAGTTCGCAAGGTTAAGTTCCACATATATGACGAAACAGTATCAAAAATTCCAGCGGATCCATTGATAATGAAGCTGGGATTTTCAAGTAAAGTTGTTGCCGGTGGTGTTGGTCCGGTGGTTTCCAGCAACTGGATGCACCGCTTGAAGGGCTTCTCGATGAAGTGACTTCCAGGCGAAGCGATTCACGGAGAAACGAAGAACTTTTATACAGGCTATTTACAGATGGGTACAAGATTCAGTACGGTCAAACTATCCGCGGCCGGCCTAGCCGACCGCCTTCACAGAGGCGAGGGACACCACGTCCCAACAGTCGAACTGGCGCGCCTTGCACCAGCTCTCAACGGCCGCTACCTCCGCGCTCGGCCCAACCGAGCGCCTGCTAGCTAGGAGTCGCTAGAGCAAAAAGCCCTCGGGCGCGGGTCTCTTCACGAGTTCACCCCGATCCCGCGCCCCTTTCCACACGCCAAATTTGAACTGTGTTACAGCTTCCCGCCTGACATCAGTTTTAACGAATGGGAAAGCTCAGAACTGATGTCAGGGTTTTCCCTCACCCCAAAATTCCTCCCTACGTGGTTGCGCAATCCTCCGCCAAGTGGACCGGATGCGCGCTAGACATCTGGAGCCAACGGACACTTTCGGTTCCTAACCGGGCTGGCCTAGTATTGGGCGCGAGGACATACCGTGGCGCCACCTCTCGGCTGCTCGCGCCTGACGCACTAAGTGGGATAACGCGCGTTGAACTGCTACTGTGTGACGCTTTCCCAGGTAGTTTGGCTGTGCGCTAATAGTTTATTTATTCATTTAATAAATGCACTTGGGTCTGGACCTGTTTAGGCTCAATTTGAGGCATCAGGCCCACTCACTCGGCAACAACAAAACACGTTACCGTGTGAGCGAGCTGCTGAAGTGGCAGCGATCGTGCAACGACCACCGTTGTTGATGCTATGGAGCGAACTGAAGGTGCCACACCAGTAAGAGGTAAGCGGTCACTGAATATCGGTAATAAGATTTCTCTGTGACAGGTGCCGAGCGCTTTCAGGCAGCGCCGGCGGAAGCGGCGTCGTTCGACTGCTCCCTAGAACTTTGTACAGCAGTCGGGTTGGGCAGTTGGAGACGACGCGGATAAATATTTAAATTTCAGTGTTCTGTCACGCCGCGCATTCTTGCGCACTGACCGCGACGGTATTGCCATTCGAGCTTCGGGCGAGTGTTTGTTTATCCCGCGCAGGGTAATTTTGCTGACTCTTTCCTCATGAGGTCACAGTCTGTAATGTTCTAGTTTGTGTTTATTGGCTTGCTCGGCCATTCGAAATTATCACTCCAGTTGAGGCGCGTGCGTGTTATTTTTTGTCACGCTGCAAAATCTTTTATTTCGTTTCAGTGAAACTTCCATTGTCAAGCATCAATGACTTCATTGAGAAGAAATTTGAGACCTCCCGGCTTTTGATAGAAGGGGAGGCTGTCTATGACGCAAAGCACGTAGTGGTGTGCAGCGTGAAGCTTTGCAAAGACGATGAAGTCACATTTGTTGGGCTTATCCTTCAGACCTCCGCTGTCAACAAAGACCCTCACGAGCTGGAGATAGAAATAAAAGGAAGGACAGTGACTGCTGCATCTTGCACTTGCAAAGCAGGGTATGATACTAACATTGGTTTCATGATTGGAATATAACTGTTGTAGTTTATCTTTTGCTCTGCAGGCACTTTTCTGTGAATTAAACTGTACATATTACTACACAAATATTATGAAACATTGTAACATGTAAGCTGCATCTACTGCTGAAACAAGTGAGAACATTATAATATCAGATGTGCTTGGTAAGGCATGATATGCGTTCTTTATTTTTTATAGCCAGCACAAGTGCAAGCACATGGTTGCTCTGCTGCTGCACATTCATCATGCAGAGACCTTCGACCTCATGTCATCTACTGATTTGCCTCAGCAATGGGGAAAAGATCAGAAAGCCGTTGTGAAAGGAAAATATGCACCAAGGAAGATAGTGGACCTACACTGTACCAAAAAGGTAAGTCATGATGCATGTTGCATCAAATTGAAATAAGAGGAGGATAGAGTATCACAAAATATTATTATGTTAGCATATGTATTATGATTAGCAATGACTGCACTTAGACCTGTAGCAATGCTAGGTGTTTGTGGTGGTGCAAGTTTGGTTTTGGTCGAAACATACACGAAATTTGTAGCAGAAAAATAACGTGCATAGTTTGTCATCCTTATTTTGCTCATGAACTAGGATACAGCGAGGCAGAGTACTTTCAGGTTTATGTACCTTTCATAAGAGAAGACAGTAGTTTGCTGCTGTTTCATTTGATTATGAATACAGTGGCACAGGTGTTTGCACTCGTGTACTTCTATGTGTGAATGCCTCTCCTGCAGCATACTAACTTCGATGCATGCTTCAGTTTAGTCAAAGTTACAAACCTTTTGTGACAGTGACTCTTTTCATGATTTCAAATGCTTGCTCTGTTCATAATACTGGTGTGAGATAAGTGCTGTGAACAATCACTGAGGTCAATGTTCTTTATAGTTTTTGAGTGCACTTTGCACAGAGTGCATCGAGACTAACAAGCCATAGCTGTTATCGAAGTTGTTTGTCCACCACAGCTGGAATATTTAATTTAATACAGCCAAACAATATAATAGATAGTTTTTAATTATTGCTGAGAGGATGCATGTGTTAAGCAAGGAGAAACAGCATCAAAATAAAAAAATTACTTGGAAACATTGCTTGGCATACTCGCAAAAATATTATCTGCATTTTTATGTGAAAAGTTCTCATTTCGAGCATGACTAAGACCACTACAGCCTCTTCCAATGCACCTCGAGAACTTCTGGACTACTGATCAAGTTAAGGCGCACTAAGTTTGTTGAAAGTAGCCGTGCAACAGCATCAGAGCTGTACTAAGTTCAGTTTTCAACATCATAATGAGGATTAAAAAGTGCCATGAAATAAAAATGCTATTAGTGTGCTCGGGAAAGTAGGCTGATTGAACCTTTTGTGTTTCAGGCTAAACGAGACAATATCAAGGTGCCTGATGGCAACATCCTGAAGAGGCTGCTTCAAGAATTGCCATACAACTGCGTAGCACTCCGCCACAGTGAAGACAGTAAGTGGATATATTTTTATAGTTTTATTTGATGTAAACTGCTTTATGACTTAGCACCTCATTATAGCATGTCAATTGAAAGGTACCAATACCAATAATTACCAAGCTTTTTTACTGCATGTAAACAGTTTCGTATAGTGCACTGCCACTGTTTGTATTTGCTATTTGAACCAGTTGTTTAGTTACTCATAAATAAATAGTTTCAGGAAAACTTAGATGCTACAGTATGCATCTCTGTTTAGAGAGCAACACAACCAAACGCAAAAAATGCACAGAAATTTATTTTTTGTTTCAGAGCACACCAATAAATTTGTATTTCTTTCATTTCAGGAAGTCACTGTGAACTGTCCAGTAAAGGTTTAGGCAGCAAGAATGTGGATCCATCATGCACTGACACAGCACCACTGGTACCCACACAGACAATCACATCCACTGTTGATAGTGTTACAAGTTCAAGAAGCCCAGGAAATCTCGGTGTGAAAAACCCACCAGCACTTGTTGAAGCTGTCAGGAAGGCCATTGCAGCCGGAGCACACTCAACAGAAGAAATTTACAGCCACCTCCAACAGCAATACACAAACACAGAAATTGACATGGTAAATAATTTAACAAAGACTCAAGCAAATTCTCCACACTGGCTGATGTACAGGAGAGGAATGGTGACAGCATCAGTTGCCTATTCTGTATACACACGAGTGCACACACTCCGGACAAGGATGGGCCCACACGATGTGCGACCTCTTTTGAAAGTTTTATTGCGAGAAACCTCAGTGCAGACACCTGCAATGGCAAGAGGCACTCTGCTAGAAGAAACGGCAAAGATGGCCTATTTAGCTGCAAGTCAGCATCAAAATGTAAATGTCCAACAGTGTGGACTTTTTTTATTTCAGACCAGCATCCATGCATTGGTGCCAGTCCAGATGGGCTAGTCACATGCGACTGCTGCACTCCAAGAGTGCTTGAAGTGAAGTGCCCCATAAGCTTAGAAAAATTTAAAGCAAAAGAATTAACAAGAGAAGGCGTAAGCTTCTGCCTGAAAAAGACCAGCAAGTACTTCTGTCAAGTGCAGGTACAGATGGGATTGGCAAGGGTGACTAGTGCTGATGTTTTTGTGTTCCAAGACAACGAAAACTTGTTGTTGTTTCCTGTAGAGTTCAACAGTTCTTTTTTCAATGATGTTGTGGAGAGGGGTGTTGACTTTTTCAAGTCCTATGTGTTGCCTTACCTTGCAACTCAATGACAACTGGTGTCTACCATTCATTCATTTTTACTGTGCCAATGGTTGGCAATAAAGAGTGTGTTCATGCATTTCAAACTTTGATGTTACTGAGACTGTGAAAACTCAACTTGCACACTTAGTTTCATGCTGTTTGCCGCATAATTATTTTTTGACATAAAGAAGAAAAAAGCATGAACAGAATGAAAACACTAAAAGATTACAGGAAAACAGTTCGGTCAAGAGAAGCAAGCCACCTAAAGCACATATGTAAAGGAAGTAACAAACTTGAGGTAGATGATGAAAACTGGTGATAAGAACATATAAACAGAAGGGCAAACACAATGTACAACTCACTCAAGAAAATGTAGAAAAATTCCCACCACTTCGTTCAAGCAAACAAAAAAAGGAGCCGTAGGAAACACAATCCAAAGAAGAAACTGTGCTGAAACATATTGTCCATGCACTTTGGTAGTCTTCTACTGTACTAAATACTTGTCACTGCTGAAGATAGGCTTCGAGAGATTCACTATTCCTGCAATGACTTTGATAATGTCGTCAATATAAGCAAAAAGCTCGGTGCCCAAGTTCCCCGTCAAAATCTTAAACACTTTCATGCGCTGAATTGCACGTTCAACATGAACCCGAGCTGCTGCGATGCTTTGATTTTTTTCAGCTTCATGCTTTGTAAGTTGGTTTCTCTTGCGTAGGAAAGGTGGACGCACCATTGTGATGTTGTGCTCAAGGCAGAGTTTGTCTATTAAGAACCCTTTATCCACCATAACGCTATCAATTGAAGGTAGAAATCTTTCTAGAATCTTGCTCTCCTTTGTTATATGGGAGTCAGATGCTCGGCCACCATAAGCTTCACTTATGTAACTAATGTGACCTCCCGGTGTCTCACAAACTAAAACCTTAGCTGTGTACACACCCTTGTACCAGCTATACGTTAACAGCTGGGACTCCATATCCTTCGGCCTCTGAATCGGTATCTCCGTACAGTTTAGCACAGCTCTGACACTTGAATACTCCTTGAAGTACACCGTCAAGTTATCAACAACAGCTTCCTTGCTCGGCCAAAAGACTGCATTTTTCATTATTGCAGCCAAGACTACCACACTGGCCTTGAAGATCTCTGATGCCGTGGTGCGATGAATGCCAAAAAGCACACCAAGCAGTGCGAATGACATGTTGTAATGAAGCTTGATGAGGGTTAATAGCACCGCATCTTCGTTTGATAAGCAAAATCGTTTTGCTTGCATCAGCATCCGGCTGTCAGTATAAATATCGCATATGTTATAGAACAGCTGGAAGCAGGGAATCCCAGTTAAGATGTTCAGATCTTTTTCTCCCTGGATGTTTGCCGTGCTCAGTGGTTGTTTTCGTGCAGCATCGAGCGTGTCGACTTGCACGCCAATCTCCTTCTTTATGGCATGAAGCTCGGCAGGGATATCTGAAGCAAATAATGTACATTTATTTTTGTAGTCAGCAAATGCAATATATATATATAGATAATCCTGCTGACAATGATACCTTGATTGCCACCTGGACCGGGATTGATATCTGCGTTGAACCCTGAGTCAGGTGCACTGTCTTCAATTTCTCCTGAGCAAGATGTACTTGCTTCAATTTCTTGTTCGCATACAGGCAACGGTACCAGCTTCTCTTTAGGGAAAATGTTGCTGAACGGCCTATCTTCTGAAAATGAAATATGAGCTTCAGATATGCGTTTCTCCCACAGTGGTACTGCAAACTTCTATCTGCATAAAAGCAAATAATTAAAACAGTTAGCCACAGCCTTTGCTATGCAAGTAGGTATAAATTCTCCACCCTTGCTGCACGCACTGCAATATCAGCCTTAATTCCACTCTAATGAAATTCTTGACTAACAAATGAAGAAGCTTGCAGTTGATACTTAGGTGATCAGGTGAACAGCAGCTGGTCTTTGTATTTTATTAACGTTGGCCGTTTAAAGCTCGGCCTCTGTTTGCATAGCACATTTGTGGAAACAAATTTTAGCTTAGCAATGATATACACTGATTTTCAGAACAGATGCATGTTGAAATTTAGCCAAGCCGTTTTAAAATGCGTTCGTACATGTTCGTCACGCGCGTGCAAGTGGCACAAAATGTAAACAATGATACGAGCACCATTAGCAGATACTGGTTCTAGCACTTGTAAGAAAAGATAACATCAGCAAGCCTACGAGCGCCAAAATAACAAATGAGCTTAATCATGGAAGTTACACGCCACCGGCAAGCATTAGTTCGCTTTTATGAGTCTCGCGGCACAATGAATACATTCATTCATCAAATACACGCCAGTTCAACACCACGTTACCAAAAGCTCCGCGCACAAAGGCGCAGCAAGCAAAAAAAGTATTATTTGAGACACAAAGTAATACCTACTTGCAAACACGTAACTATGCTACGCATGCAGTGCTATGCGCGAAATTAAAACTGCGTAATCGCGCCCGACGCTGCCATGCACATTCAGCTTACCTCGGCCCTGTACCCTGTTTCGGCGACGCCGAGCAGACGGCTGGCGATCCAAAGGCCGAACAGGCAGGTTCTGGGATGGCACTGCTTCGCGTAGAAGCCAACGCCTTTTCCACCCTGTCAACAAACATCCTTCGTTGACTCCACAAGTGATACGTGCGCGGACGCAAATACGCGCCGCAACTTTGGCCGCTACTCACCGAACAGTTTAGCGCCAACTCCATAGACGAAATCTTGTTCGCTGAAATGCTTGCTGCACACACGAGAATGGGCACTCGCACTTTTTCCCATTCGCAGCTTGACTAACCAAGCTTCTCGCAGCTTTCTGTCCTTCGGGTAGAAGTGGAAGCTTACGCCTGGTTCCGCCGCATAAGTCCGGCATTGAGGCACAGAGCAGTAAGCGACCATGGCAAAAGCTTAAAGGGGTAGAGACACCAAATTTTTGTGTTGTATCTCTGGGTTGTAAATAATGCGTAGCGATTCAGTGAGCATGGAACACCATCTTAGAAGCATGAACTCGCATTATATAATTAATAATCGTAATATTTGTACCCAGCAGTTTCGGTTTCGGTTCGTAGTTGCCAGGTTTTGCCAGGCTGTTTCATGACGTCAAAAACCAGACAATGCGTTGTCACGTGGGTCCGGAAAGCAGTGACGTCGTGTAGGCATGTCGTCTGCTTGACACGCACGTGGTGCGCGTAAACACGGAGAGCCGGGCGGAGGGCAAGTCGAACAGCTCCGAGTCAGAAACAAGAGTTTTATTTCGCCGAAGACACCGATTATGAGGAATCGCGGGATGACGCAGACGAGGAAGGAGACGCCGCGGTTCGAACCCCGACAACCACTTCATTTTTGATCCGCTGGCCAGCGATTCCGAAGAGGAGGCAGGCGTCAGGCCCGACGCAGCTCAGATTGTGCCAGCGAACGCCGAGCGTGTAGGCAATGTCAAATGGTAAAGGCGCGTTCACACTACGCCGACGATCGGCCGATTTCAGTCTGGCGATGGTCGGCGGCAGCGATTTTCGTGCCGTCGGCTCGTCTATCACACTGCGCAGACGCCGACCGAGCACCGGTCGTCGCCTGACGAGCGCATCGCCGTCGCGTCGCCGAGATAGCAGCCGTCGGCCGACCCGTGTGTCACACTCTGCCGACAACAGCGCCGACCTCACGCCGACGTTGTCCCATCCCGACAGCTCGACGCTGCTTCTTCGTGCGCGCTGCTCGTCTGCTAGCTCCGTTGATGAAGGCGTCGTGGAAATCGAACTTATCTTCTATTATGGGACGAGTTCGCACTAAAGCGATGTGATGAGTAGGTCTTTTATTATAGCACAGTCGACTTCCAAAGCGCCGTCAACTACGGAAGCGAGACCACCTAGGCCTAGCGACGACTAGGGCAGCCTGGGACCAGCGCGCAGTTCAGGCGCGTTCACACGTACTAGGCCGACGGGACACCGAGGTCGACGCGACAGCGACGCCGACGGTCGCGTCGGCCAACCTGGTCGTTCCCCGACTAGCCAGTCACAATGCACCGACGACGACGACGACGACGCCCCAACCCCAACGACCAAGCGTCGTCCTAGTGTGACAACGCCGCCGACCATAACGAGACCCGTTGGCCGACGGCATATCGGTGGCCGAGCGAAAACATTCGCCGACCGAAAACAAGTAGCGAGCTCAGAGCGCGAAGTGCAATCATTATTTAGACAAATAATGCACGCGCAGCAACATTCATCAAGCCATATGGTCACTTGGCCGACGCGCCGCACTGATCGTCGCTTGCGAACTGCCGCCCCACTGCAAGCAGGGACACGGAGCGGTGAGCATCGCTGCGCCGCTCTACCCAAGCTCCGCCCGCAACCGGTGTCGCACTTCGCCGCCGTACAGCAGTCCCTCAGAAAGACTGCTCGAGCAGCGACAAAGCATGCCTGCTTATGTTTCGAGCTTTCGGCAACGGCATCGCTCGCGGGCGCTCCGGGCGACGAGCTCTTCTGCTGCCTGGTTGCCGTGGTCGTCGCTAGGCCTATAGCCTCTTCCGCATCGAAGTCGCAGCGGCCGGCGCTTCGGAAGTCGCCTGCGCTATAATAAAAGGCCTACTCTACACATCGCTTTACTGTCAACAGCATCATCTCACAATAAAATAATAGTATGGTAAATCTCCCCGACGTCTTCAGCAGCGAAGCGAGCGGGCGCCAGGCGAGCCGGACCGCAACGTCGGGCCAGCGGCAGCTGCGAGGCGGTTGTGGCAAAAAGTTTGCTCGTATCACAGTCGTTACCTTTGCCAGCAGCTCAGTATTCGTCAGCGATCCTCAAAAATGACACATTTTTCACATTTCTTATCCCAGGGTTTATTATTTACGTCAAGAACACACTTTAGCTCCTTTTTATGACGCCGGCAGACGGGATCCAGGCTGGCCGGCCGGCCGGCATGCTCGGCGTACTTCACGTTCGCACAAGAAAATACATAACATACTAGAGAATGCTTCCTACATTAGAGCACGGGCAATATGCCTCTGCAAAAGTGGATCTTTCGGCAACGACATCGCCTGCGGCAACGCCGGGCGTAAAGCACCATCGCACTCGCGAGCGTGCAGAAAAAAAAAAAAAGACTCGTGAGCACTCGTAACCAAGGTTGCTAGGCCGCGAAACCGCAAAACTTGGTCCCGTACGTCAGAAAACTGTGCAATGACGTAGGAAATACTTGCTTGTGTTTTCTTCTCTGTTCCTACGTCACATTGATGCACTAGCGATGGCTCAGACTTCAAGAGTGAGCATTCTCACAAACTTTAAAATGAAATTAAAATATGTTCCAGACCTCCCTTAAATTTAATACTTCGCTTTTATGGTGCTCACATACAAAGGAAACGTATGGCAGTCTTTTGTACAACCTTGGAATTTGATGTCTCTACCCCTTTAAATAAACTGTAGCAGTACCAGCGACGACACACGATTAAAGTGCGCAGTGCTGGCACTCACTAAAAACGAAAAATGCAGATGACAACAAGACTGTTAGCATTTAAAACGCACAAAATTCAGGCGAGCGTCCGCTTCAGCAACAGCAAGAGGAGACCCGTGATCCCACTTGCTACGCAAAAGCGGCGCTAGCGCCATTCCCTCCAGTGGTGGCGCTCGCGCCCAATACCGCACGTCGCGTAACGCGACGAAACCGAGACCGTTCTCGCTTGTTTATGGCCGGCGACTTCTCCCCCCGGGAGGCAGGATTCCGGGAAGATGGGGGACAGGAGCCCAAGGTCGATGTCGGCACAGAGCCCCGCCATCTGGAGTGGCAAGGGAAAACGCAAGAACGAACGGGGAGACCAACCGAAGAGCATGGGCGTTCGAGCCGCTCCTCCCCTTCCAACGGCACGCACTAAAAGAAAACAAAACGAAACAAAACGGGGCGCGCAGCCTACGCCACTCTCCTCTCGCAGAATGTTCGTAACACATGTACAGGGTCCTTCAAAATATGTGCGAACACGGCGAAGCGTGCCCGCGCTCCGCGGAGCGTCAGCGCATCCGGCGCGGTCGCGCATCGAAACAATGTGGCGCATGCGCACAGCAGACTGGAGGCGGTGCTTCGTGTCGTGCTGTAGCAGACGACACGAAGCACCGCCTCCAGTCTGCTGTGCGCATGCGCCACATTGTTTCGATGCGCGACCGCGCCGGATGCGCTGACGCTCCGCGGAGCGCGGGCACGCTTCGCCGTGTTCGCACATATTTTGAAGGACCCTGTACAAAAAGAGGCGGCAGCGTGCCGAACCCTACATTCATCGACTCCCGTTGAAAGTTTTGACTTAATTAAGCTCATGAACTGCCGAAAGAACATCATGCTCAGCGACGCTGATAATGCCAAGCAGTCAGCGCTGTCTTCAAAAGTGATAACAGCACTTGTGTTATCAGGCCGCACAAAACAAGAGTTCAAGGATCAGCGAAAGCTTGGTATACGTCCTTCTGTTTGAAACAGATTCCATCATGTATCTTTAGCACCGCACCTTATCATTACTTTACTTCCGCACTAAAGCACCAAAACTGTTAGCTTCTGTTTAGTGTTCTGACCGAGAAGTTTGTGTATTAAGCTTAATCGCGTGCAAATCACTCTTTCACAATTGGTCTGCATAATGAATATATTTGATATAAATACTCACTTTCTAATTTTACAAACAGTATGTAACACCGCTGTTTTTTCTTCAAGTATTGTCTCAAATCGCAAGAAAACCATGAAGGGAATCTAGAATTCCTAGGATGGCTTCTTGGTATTTATTTCTTCACTATCCCCTATACAAGTGATGCCAATAGCTCAACGACTGATTCAACATTCTGGATATCAAAGAATCGAGGCCAGTCGCAATTCTGGTGTTCATTTTACAGCGCACCTAAATTCTTCTGGTAAGCACCTCATGCACTGGACGAAAAGTCAAAGAATGGCAGATATAAACTTTGAATATTCTGAAATCAATTTTTCCCCCTAGTATCGAAAGAATTATCCGTGAAAACGGCAGGATCCATATTTGGCACAAAGTAATCCCAGCCGACGAGATAGTGCGAACTGTCACGTGTTGGAACTTCCAACCACAAACATTCTTCGTATATCTCGAGGTCTCGTATTCTAAATGCGCTTAATAAACAGCGGAATCTATCAGAACACCACCCACCCACGTGCGCAACCAGCTCAGAATGCATTCTGCAGGCTTTGAAACCAACCTGCTCGTCAGAGAAACAAGAGGCACTTGCACTCGATGAGTCTATAGCCATGATTCCGTCACGCATATCATGACTCAGATTAGTATGCATTCGCGAAGAGCATTTCCCAAGTTTTAGTTCGGAGCATTCTTCTTTTTATATTAGAACTTAATTTCTTGTGCCATCCTCGGATATGGTTAGACCACCGTTAGGATTACTCAAAGCCGGAAGGAATACAGGTTTCCACCGGAAAGGCGAAATACGCAACGAAATAAGGGCACGCACGCTTGAGGTTTGCTCCCAAGTCCGAACCAATTCCCATCCAGAGAAACATGGAAGGAGCAATACGTATTGTACCTCGTTTTCAGTCTTGTACGCGTAATAACCTTGTCCCCTACTATATCCGCAAAGTTCCTGTATCTCCAACGCTGTTGTATAGCTGGATTCGGGCGAGAAACAAATAGGGTTTTCTTTGCTGGGTAATTTGGGCGCTTCTTTAAGCATCGCTGCCTACTGCTTAGCTGCGCCAAACAACACTCGATGAAGGGAAGGCTGGCTCACCGTTTTTGTCGGATGTGAGGCCTGGAGCGGGAGGTAACTATTCGTGGCAGCGGAGTTTGCCCCCACAACAGACACGTACTAGTTGCGACATTCCAGACAGTCGAAGAGCGAGCACTCAGGCCACTCACAGCATCAGGCAGGAGCGCAAATCTCGGATCGAAGCTGTCGCACCTCAGCGACCAACGCATCCATTCGACTAGCCATTTTTTTTTTTGCACCATCCGAACAACATTCGATGAAGCACTGACGGAAGCGGTGTCTTGAAGATCACGGAAAGAGCGAATTGCCTCGTGAAGCGGTTCCGCGTCGCCAGTAATGCAGATAAGCTCTGTAGTCGAAGCATCGCGCTGTATCACGCAGGCAACACATTATCACTTGTTGGTCCCGGATTCCATGAGGTGTTCCTCGGCATGTATGTTGATGCAATTGCAGTCAAAATGCTGCTTACAACACGCGCACGACAATAATTGCTGCCTCCCACGAATGGGCTGGGAGCAGCACGCACAAGCGTCCATCTGCGTCGGGCGCCATCTTGTTCAATATGAGCGAGAGCAGTCCTGCCTAGAGCGCGCCGACGGCGCTCTGCGGAGCAAGTCGGCGCGATCTAACGTTAGGCAGTGGGTTTGAGTTATGCGTCCCGTGCGCATGCGAGCCAGGAACAGAGGAATGCCTGCTCATCGCTTCCTTGTTCAGCCCTCGCCTTGCGACATCGTTTCGCACCGCCAGGGCACGCTGCCTGTGCCGCTGTGACGGTGGCGAGGGCGTCAACATGCCGCCGTGGTTCACGAGTGTAACGAGACGGCTCAGCAAGCAATCGCGACTGACAATGGATGATCGCGCGTTTCTGCATGTGCCCCACTCGCCGCGGCCATCATGTATTAAGGCGGAAGCCTTTAATGTCTCATCGTTGTAAGCAGCAGTTGTCGACAGAAAATGTCACGCTTTTCAATTGGTGGAAACGGTCATGACGTCACAGTGCGCGAATTTCAAACGGGGCCAATTGCACTTTGGCTAGTAACCGTACAACCAATTGAAGGGATCGTATAGTGATGCTCCAAGTAAGTGGGACTGAGCTTAGTTAATTGCTTAATTACCCAATTAGCCTAATTAGCTTTACTAGTCAGGCCATATAAATAAATAAAAGCGATTAAGAATTTGGTCGAGCTCAGGAATCGAACCCCAGTCTTCGGCGTGAGAGACGAGCACGCTATCCACTCCGCCATGCCAGCTCGATGGTTTGGAATGAACAAAGGCGCATCTAGTGAGTACGGTGTCTTCACTCACTCTCATCCTCCTCCATTTCCCTCCGACGAGGTTTAGGTGTCCACCGACAAATGAGAGACAGATACATTTCCTTTCCTCAAAAACCAATTTACCGACGAGCGAGGCGTAGAACCGAATGGGCGATGGCGTTCTATGGACTCCTTGGCAGCGTCGCAAGACGCTGTCGCGTTCCACTCTTAGGGGCGAAGCTTAACATCTTAACCACACATCAGTGACCACACTAGGTCAAAAAAGTGCCCCTTAATTTTGACGGGTGTCCACCGAGATATCTGAGACAGTTACTGCGTAATTTCCTTTCCTCAAATACAATTTTCATTTTCTTCATTACGGCTCCTCTTTATCTATCTTCTTTCACTCCCATCTCCCTTCCTCTACGGTGCGGTTCAGGTGTCCACCGAGATGACAGAGAATTACTGCGCCATTTCCTTTCCTCAAAAAGCGTTGCGTTCAAAGGGCAAGGCATCGCGCCGAACGGGTGGTGGCGTTCCGTGGACTCCCTGGCAGCGCTACAACACGCTGTCGCGTTCCACTCCTAAAGGCGAAGCTTAAGCGTCATTAATTAGCAGTTAATTAGTATTCAGGCATTAATCAGTAATTAAGAATTAATTAGTGATTTGCCATCACTTAGTAATTAGTACTGAAATATATGTGACGCCACCAGTGCCACAGAAACAGTGAAGGTGGTGCGGAAAACGCTTCCGCCTCTACCCACTTTAGACAGTCAAAGTGCCCCCTGAATTTTTTTCGGTCTCTATCTTCGCTACGTATTTATATAAGAGGGACGGTGCACTTCGCGGGTTTCAGAGCTGCCAACTTGCCTGATTCTGAGTCTTAATCTTATGCCGCTGCGAGTGTAGCGGAGTAAAAGACTCCTCAACGATATTTCGATTGGCGTCTGTAACACTCTGAACTCAAGTGCGTTTTCTCTGAAATCAGGAAAAAAAAAGTCCAGAACGTGGTTTGAAGAAAGAATGGCACATTTATTGCAAACAAAACAACCAAATAATCCCAATTCTCGCACTCTTAGCCCCGTACGTGTTTGAAACGCGCGATCACCCGCTATCACTTGCTCTTGCTTGCATACCCGCCTCGAGATTTCAATTTCGCCTCCATCGGAGGTAAAATTTCGATGGAGGGGAAATGCTAGAGGCCTGTGTACTGTGCGATGTCACTGCACGTTAAAGAACCCCAGGAGGTCGAAATTATCCGGAGCCCTTCATTATGGCGTCCCTC
This sequence comes from Amblyomma mixtum, assembly GCF_055824585.1. NCBI lineage: Eukaryota > Metazoa > Arthropoda > Arachnida > Ixodida > Ixodidae > Amblyomma > Amblyomma mixtum. Next base: position 29,732,295 of record NC_143021.1, on the reverse strand, counting down.
ATAAGCCGTGTTTACATGAATGCGACAGCAGCGCATCGCATCAACTTTTTAGCGCATCGTGTTCATGTAAACAATGATAATGCGCTAGGAAAGCGCTTCGCATCAGTGCGCCAGATGGGGGTAGATCTAAAATGGCAAGTCGACTTCAGCGGTGAATGGAAAGAGGTTTGGAGGTGTCCCTCCTCCTTCTTGTCGTGTCTATACAATACCCCCCCCCCCCCCCCCCCCCGCGCCGGATAACAAAACAGACTTGGCTCAAGATGGGGGTCACGGACCCCTCTGCCACGTGCAATGGGCGAAGGGTCACTGTCCCACCGGTCTTGATACTGTGCGTGTAAACAGTAGCGCATCGGCTCCACGGGATACGCTAGGAAATGCGATGCGCTGCTGTCGCATTCATATAAACGCGGCTATAGCCTGAGTCGCCTTGAGACGTTAAATCTCTATAAACCACACCAAACCGCCTCGCGTGAAACGGGATGGTTTTCCGGACGCTGTTGCATATCATCCAGCGCGTCTCTGGCAGAGTGTCTTTTTAAATAAAATAAATGAACAAACTTTAAAGACACTGTGGGTAACGCGCATGTTTGTTAATTTTGTTGGAATTTTTTAACTCTCATGGGTCCCGAGTTTCAATTCAATACCCGTAATCTTACGCATACAAAGCGGCGACGATGCGGTCGAAGCTGTGTCGGTCATATGGCGTTTCTTCGCCAAACGGTGCAGACCGACACGTGAACTAGATAACGGTTTGCCATCCACTTTCGGGCAAACAAATGGAAGAAATGTTTTATGGAGCAACTTCACTGCAAAATAAAAGTTTCTATTCAACCCTGACTGCCTTGAAGGCGCGGTAAATTGGATTAAAGAGTCTCTGAAAAGGGCGCTCGAGGTTGCCTATAATGCGCGTGCATTATGTAGAGTACAGGCTACCGAGTGGTGTGCCGCGTAGAGGGCCTCAAAAACGAGCCAATCATTTACAGTACATATTTTAAAACTCTCCCTTCCACGCTTCGCAGCGACCTGCGGTGCAGAGCTTTCGCCCGAATCTGTGCGCAATGCGTCACGCAACGATCGTTGCGTCCCAGCGAAGTGCTGTGATTGGTTCGCCGGGGCGTCTCTTTCTGACGTCACGCAGCTCCCATGGCAGCGGCCGGAAGCTCCGCCCCCTCCCCCCGCGCGCTTCGCAGCCGGCGCAGGAGTGCCGATATTTGAGCGCGCAAAAAGTGACGAGAGAGAAGAAGGCGCGAATACTCGTTAATTCAAATTTTGACTACAATTGACTCTGCTTCCACAAAACTACAGCTTCAGAGTTTCCAGTAAACATCTGCACACTAGTTGTGATCTTTCAAAGTTTAAAAATTATTATTTTTTCACTACGTAAATGGCAATTATTAAGTCACTTTTTATCTCCCTGGTCACATTCATAAAAAGCGAAACACAAAATAGCTTTCCGTAAGCTGCACGTAGTACATCAGATGCAATCAAAAGTAGAATCATTTTACGTTTAAATTACGGCTCGTTTATTGCCAGGAAAATTGCGCTGTATAGTAATACGTATTGGTTTGATTGTTTTTTTTTAGCGTGCTGTTTCTTGCGAAACATTCCCCCGAAAATATTCGCGGGCGCGTGCACACTACACGTGCACACAAGCTGTAATGGTTAGAAAGTTTAAGATTGGTTTATGGTTTATGGGGTTTAACGTCCCAAAGCGACTAAGACGCCGTAGTGAAGGGCTCCGGAAATTTCGACCACCTGGGGTTCTTTAGCGTGCACTGACATCGCACAGTACACGGGCCTCTAGAATTTCTCCTCCAAAGAAATTCTAGCCGCCGCGGCCGGGATCGAACCCGCGTCTTTTGGGTCAGCAGCCGAGCACCATAGCCACTGAGGCACCGCGGCGGCACAAAAGAGAAAGTTTAAGAATCATTTTACTTAATTGCTCGGTGAAAGTCGATTGTCTTCTCGCTTTTTCTGGGCCTGGTCACGTAAAAAGTGTAATAAAGATAGGTTTCGTGTGCTGCATGCAGTGAATCAGATGAAATACAAAAGCAACTACACTAAATCAAGGGAGCCCGGCGTCACCTACTGACTCTATCAGTTGGCCACCACTACCTGTCAGAGACGTTGCCGCACTATCAATGTGCAACGCCTACGGCTGACCCAGACAACAGCCAAAATCCGGACCATATCCAAGATCTTGAACAGACTGCGATGCTTACTTCTTTATGGATGTCCTCCGTGCTCTGCTTTCTAGCCTGCCCACGCCAGCAGAACACAACGGACTGCAAGTAGTGGTCGCGCTGCATCCAATTATTGCGGCTCAACTGAACTGCAGCCATCATCCGAGAACCTACACATGAATGGACACTGCGGAACGGAAGGAAACCGCACTGTTTTCCTACCTAACAGCGACTGCAGTCCTCGCCCCTTCTCTCTTTCCCTTTAAATATACCCTCATCCCTCTTCCCTGTTGCAGGTTAGCCAACCGGAACACCCTAGGCACTTCACAGGACCTGCGTTTGAAATATAAGCGTGTGGTTTAAACGTTCCCTTTTGCGTCCTTTAGCACTTTTTGACCCGCGTCCTCCTTACTGCGCTGTTGCGACCACTATGAAAAAGTTCCAAGCCCGGACATTTATTTTAGATTAATTTCTGCAATTTCTGGCCAGTCAATGTGCACTTATTTACTCAATATAAATGTATTCGTTAATAAAACAGACTGAGAGGCTGGGGCACGCAGCAGGCAAATACTTTTTTTATTCGTTGTTTAGACGTTCGCGATAAGCATGCGTCAACGTGTAGCTGTCTGGCATGCTGGATCACCCTGGGGATCGAAAGTGCCTGCTTGAAAGATGGATGAATCGTGTATTGCGACCTCTTTTGACGCACCTGAAGCCAACGGTTAGAAATTGTCAAAAAGACCGAGCATCGCTCTAATTGGTGCTGAAACATTATTCAGAGCAGCTACTTTCTCTTATGAGCGTGGGGAGAGAGCAGTTAACGAAAAGAACACCGATTGCGTGAGGTATATATAGGCATCACTTTATTGGTATCACAAAATGATCATTATCACAGCAGGCATGTTGCCGGTTCCATTCTAGGATATGGTCCCGCAAAAATTTCTACAACTAAGCCTAACGGCAAAGCGCATTAATCATTCATAGCTGTTACAGCTTTCGTTCAGCCATTTCTTACTACATTGGGCCGTTGATTCTATATCGTCAACCGTAAGAGAAAGCCTCGGCGTGCCAATACGAATCAGAGAAATATGACCTGGCCACACGTCGTGTTCCACCCTGTCTCAGTCTTCCCTTGTGTACTCAAATCTCCCCTAACACGGAGAGGGGAATTTAATACTCTCCAATTTTATACCGACCAACTAGGGCAGGTGATGGCCAATGAACTGAACTTAAATTACGAAAATAAATGAAATCACTTAAGTTATGCGAATTCAATTAGCTCAGTAATTAAGGCCTTACGGCTGACGCTGGGATACCATGGCACAATGCATGCCTATATGGGTAAACCAACTGAAACAGCTTTCGCCTTTAAGGAATAAGAATGTAAGCACATGGCAGGACCAAGTGATCATGATATTTAAACAATGCATAGACGTACCACATATTTTTACTGGAACACGTGAACGACATTCAGTACGGCACCATTCTACTCCGGTGAAACAAGCACGTCGCTCAAGCGCAGGAAATGCCTGATGCGACGAAGGCAAAGTTCGGGCAGGTCAGCCAGATGCGTCTTGCCGTCATCCCTGGCGCTGCACTCTATGCCGTCACGCACTACGCCTGCGAGGCGCATGAACTCTGTGAAGTCTTGCAGTCCGAGCACGCACCGAGCAATCAGCTTCTTAGCTTGAGCTTCGTCGACAAACGCCGTCGCCTGAAGCTCGTCTACCAAGGTCGGAGAGGTGGAGATCTGCTCGAAGGCCTCTGCAGTGTACTTCACATGGGTGCCGGCGACGAAGCGAGCAGCGCGCTTTGCCAAGGCTCGGTTCCTATGTAGGATGTCATGGATGTCCAAGCGCATTCTAATCCCATCAACGCCACCACGAAGACAGCGTAGGTCCTGCAGAGCGTAGTTGTCCGCAAGCTCCGGCTTTGAGAGCTTTGCGATGAACGCGGTGGAAGCTCTGAGACTGGGAGCGCGTAATGTGAAACTACGCAGGGCTCGACTTCGGAGCACGAGGCTGGCGAGCGGTGCCATGTCACAGGAATTCTGCCTCGAGAAAATGAAGCTCATGCTTCTGATGCTCGTATTTCGGCACACGGCGTCGCATATAGCGGGCCCGCACACATTCCAGCAGTGGTTACGGCGCGGCAATTCCAGACACAGCGCCAGGTGTGTGATGCTAGTTGCGCTCTGGATCAGCTGAACGATCGGCGTTGAGGCTGGCTCTGTCGCGCCGTTAAAGCTCGAAATCGAGTACACCCGTAGCGTGATGTGCGTGAGGTTTTTGGACACGGTCGCTGTGTCCACAGCGGTCTGGAGCAGGCCGAGAGGTACTGCGTACGAGGGGCTGCGTGTGTCTGGGTAGTACACCAAGCAGGGGCCCTTGACGACGACTCTGTCTTGCAGGCCACATTCAGAGAGAATTTTGCAGATTTCCCACCTATGGCGACTGAGGACTTCGAGGTTGATCTTCTTCAGCGATTTGTTCGCGGTCACCGCTCGACAAAATTTCTGGCACGCTAAGAGGCTAAAGCCGCACATTGAGAATGTCAGTTCCGTGATGGAGGTGTCATTCTCTAGCAGAGCGGAGATCCAGGGCTTTACACAGTCATCGTTGTGCCGAAAGTGGCGCCATCGGCATTCATTCCAATGGAATCCTTCAACTACTTCGTCATCATGGCTGTAGCTGCACGTGAAGCTGAAGTGCCTTAGTGTCTTGTTGGTGCGCAGAAGCTTCTTTATCACTGTGGCGTACTGCAACCTGAGCGTGCTCACCTCTAGCTTGAGTCTAACGAGCACCTTATGAGTAGCCAGGGCATCGCAAATCGTCAAGACGTCCATGCCCGGGCCAAAATTAGGGTCTTTAATAAACACCGATCTCAGGGACGTATTCAGCCTCAGGTACGTTTCAAGAGCGACATGCTGGTTGCCTATGCCGCAGGGTGTGCTGCCACAGATGAGAATCCTTGACGAGAGTGACAGGTCTCGGATGCTCCTGTTTCGGAAAAGCCCTGCTAGGAAGGTGCTGGCGTCCTCAGGGTACACACGGTCCTCCAAAGCTATGAGCGTCTCCAAGGTAGCTGTTTCCGCGAAAAGAGGCACAAGATCGGCAATCACGGGTCCGTGGAAGCCCACGGACAGCTCGAGCGATTTGAACCGTGTCAAGGAAATTAGAGTCGCTGCAAGCCAGCCGCAGATAACGACTCCCGGCGACATCAAGTCCAACGAAAGCCTCTTCAGCCCCAGCGCGTCGTGAACTGCGGAACACATAATTGTTTCATGGCCGGTGAGGATATCGTCGTTGATTGTGACTTCCGCAACGCACCGGTGCTTAGTCAGCAGATGGTACAGAAGTGTCGCGGCTTGGCGCTTGTCTTTCATCCTTTTGAGGCTTCTCGTGCATGCGCTGTCACTCGCCTGAACGAGGACGAGCTTCGAGGCTGCGTCCTCTTGTAGTTCCAGCCCGACGGCCCAGAAGAAGCTGTTCCAAGCTTTCATGTTGGTTACGATGTGACACAGACGACCTTCCCGGCTCGTACATGGTCGACGATGGTCGACTATTAGGCCGCCGTACCGGCTGCAGACTCCGTCCATCTGTTCTAATGGCAGTGACGAGGCCTTTGTCACGTGAACGTCTTCGGGTACCTCAACGCTGTCGGGCGCTTCCTCGTTTTCGCACACCTCGACGTCTATGAGTTCCTCGACGTCTATGAGTTCCTCGACGTCTATGAGTTCCTCGACGCCTGGGGATGCCCCGACTTCGGCAGGCGCCTCGCCGTCGGCGGGCACCTGCTCGTCTTCGGGTACTTCTATGTGCTTGGGAATATCAGCCACCTCGGGAACCTTTTTGGGCGCCACAACCTCCTCTTGGTCAGTTTTGATGGCAGCGCTTTCATCTGGACGCTTGCGTTTGGGCATGATGGCAGTCCCGTCCGGATGGAACTGACCTGCACGAAAAGCATCACTAAACACTAAAACACTAAACACGTTTACGACTGAACTCGCGCAGGCTGTTGACATGAGGAAACAGGGAAACGTGCTGAGTGGCATGGGTTGTGACGAAGGCCGTGCTCAAGTTTTTATGTGAAACAGACCTGGATACCCGTCTGTGCACTACCTTCACGGTTTACACAGTTTAGTCTGTTTATGGTTTGACATGCATTGGAGTGCACATTTGTGTTACTATGGAGCCCCTACTGCAGTATGTGTTAATGACATACGTCGGTGTGTGTGTTCAAGACATGACTTTCACGCGCGTCTACTCACCGCGATGCGCATGCCAACCAATGTGCGTGTGTGTGTAGACATCACCCATAAAATTCATTCTTTAATATCATCATCAACCTTCATTCGCCCTTTCCCTTTCCTCCCCTTCGCTTTCCCCAGTGTGAAGTAGCAGACCAGGCCCATGTTACCATCGGCTGACCTCTCCACCTTTCCGCATTAAAATTCCTTTCCCCCTCTCTGTACAGCATCTTGAAATAAATCATGCAGCATACATGTTTTGCAGCAACGCGTCCGCAGTTGCGATGATGCCCTGCCTTCATCTGATTATTCAAACAGGCGTGTCCCACAACGGCCTAGTTGGAGTGTAACGCTGCCTGGAAAACATGTTGGCATCATAATCCTAAACATGGGGCAAGCTAAGAGATTTCTCAATTCGTTCAGCGCCTTCTTCCCCTACCCTGTGGAATAAGATCTATCCCTGCAGTACCAGCATAGAAGAGATCAGACAGAGAACTTGAGACGATGCTTAAAGGTGCACTGAAGAGGAATCTGAACTGGTATTTTTGCCGCTGGAACTCAATCTAAGTGTCCCGAGCGCTCTTAGAAAATGAGAATTGTTGCTCTGCACGGCCGATTTCCGGAATTTAAATCCGATTTAACGTGCCGGCTCCCGCCTTTCTTTTAATTCCCCGCACACGGTGGGGAATTCTTTTAATTCCCCGCAACTTTTCAAACAGAGCCGTGGCCGCTTGCCGCTTTTCCACCGGCGGAGTGATGCGTAGCTATCGGCGAAATCAAAGAGTCCATGCGTATTTTTATTTCCGTGGGCCTAATTTGCAGCTATGTAGTCTCTGACTGGAATTATTTATTCACAGGAAGCGGAAAAACAAAATAAAAGCGAAAGGACAGTCCCCACGCGACTGCCTGACGGGCACTCCAAGCGTTGGTAGACCCCTCCCAACGCGTGCGGGAAATCAATATATAAAGGCAGCAGTCGGATGTTAACCCAAATTAAATTATAGACATCGGACGCTCAGGGCAATAATTCGAAGTTTCTAAGAATGCTCGGAATGTGTAGACTGAGTTCCCGCGGTAAAAAGACGAGTTTAGATTCCTCTTCAGTGTACCTTTAAGTATCATCAAAAAAGTGTCACAAGGATGCGTTCTTAAGTAACCAAAGGAACAGAAAAGAGGATAAATCATAAATGAAGCCAACAACACACGAGTGTCACGGCGTGGCGCAGAATTTATAATCATCATCATGAGACTACGTCCACTGTAGAAGAAAGGCATCTCCGATGCATCTTCAATTTAAATAGTCGTGTGCCAACTGCGCACAGCTTTTTCCTGCAAACTTATTGATGTCTTCGGCCCATCTATCTGACTGTCTGCCGTACCGTGCTACGCCTGCATTCGCTTGGTAAACAGTCCGTTACCGGTAAAGACCCTTGGTAATCCTACCTTCGCATTACATGGCCTGGTTAAGTGCACTTCTCTTTCTTGATTTCGACTGGGTTGTCACTGGCCCGCGTTTGTTCCCTGACCCATTCTGCCCTCTTTCAGTCTCTTAACGTTACGCATTTCATTTTCATACCTCGCTCAGTTTGCACAATTTAAGCTGGACCCTTTTCGTAAGCTCCCACGCCCCCGCCCCGTAGGTTAGTACCGGTAAGATATATCCGTTATTGAGTTTTCTCTTACGGGGTATTCACGAACTGAGAGAAGCGACCAAATGCGCCCCACCCCATTTTTATATTTATTTCCTTCTCGTGATCCGGATCCGCGGGTCACTACCTGCCCTAAGTAAACGTACTGCCTTACCACTTCCAGAGCCTCAATTCTAAATGTAAACTGTCGTTTTCTTGCGAGACTGTTCAGTATTACTTTGGTTTTTGGCAAACTAACTTTCAGAACCACTATTCTGCTCTGCAGGTCTAAGTCATTGATCATACTTTGCAATTCATCCCCTGAGTGACTTAGCAAGGAAATGTCATCTGCGAACCGTAGATTACTAAAGTATTCATAAATTCTTATCCCAACTGTACTCAATCCAAGCCTCTCAATACCTCTTGTTAATGGGCGGCTAACTTCATGGAGAATCCATAAGTGTTAGGCGATGTTAAGTGTACACAGATCGGAAGATTAAGGATTGGTTTAAATATCACAAATGAACGAAGACTTTTTTGAGACCGAAAAAACAATAGCGCGAAATGGAAACAAACACAAGAAAGACCGACGCAAGACATGCACTAACTTCATCTGACTTCATTTCGTGTCAAGCCAGCAAATATATAGCAAAATAAGGCATGCGCAAAAACAATAACACACAGCATCAACAAAAATTCAGGGGGCACTTTGACTGTCTAAAGTGGGTAGAGGCGGAAGCGTTTTCCGCACCACCTTCGCTGTTTCTGTGGCACCGGTGGCGTCACATATAATTGAGTACTAATTACTAAGTGATGACAAATCACTAATTAATGGTTAATTACTGATTAATGCCTGAATACTAATTAACTGCTAATTAATGAGGCTTAAGCTTCGCCTTTAGGAGTGGAACACGACAGCGCGTTGTAGCGCTGCCAGGGAGTCCACGGAACACCACCCCGATTTCCACGCTGAACGTCGTGCAGAGAGAGCCAAATCATTAGGCAAACGCTTCCTTAATGATACCTCTGTGGTATATGTTGATGCAGCAGATTCTTCGGCTGACAAGATGGTAGCTGTGGTCACCACGGAATGTGGTACATTCATAACTGGGGGCACTATACGCAATCAGCACACAGACGCGGGTTCGATCCCGGCCGCGGCGGCTAGAATTTCTTTGGAGGAGAAATTCTAGAGGCCCGTGTACTGTGCGATGTCAGTGCACGTTAAAGAACCCCAGGTGGTCGAAATTTCCGAAGCCCTCCACTACGGCGTCTCTCATAGCCTTAGTCGCTTTGGGACGTTAAACCCCATAAACCAAACCATAAACCAAACACATGTTGGAGAAGAAACAGCCATTGCTCTAGCCATTGCGGGATCCTCTGCAGAAACCATTGTCAGCGACTCAAAATTGGCAATACGTAACTACACGTTTGGAAGAATCTCTCCACAGGCAGCACGGATTCTGCTAAATTATCAGCCCACGCGGCGCATTCGCCTAATCTGGACGCCTGCTCATGCCTCCCTTGCTGGTAATGAGGCGGCTCATAACCTAGCCAGAGAACTATCCCGCCGAGCTGGGTCGTGCAGTCCACCCGCCCTATACTCCGGCAAGGACAGGTTGTTTTCTTACAGAGAAATCCTGCAGCACTACAGGCTTGCAAGACTCAGATTTCCCCCAGCAGATAAAACGCTTTCCAAGCAACAGGCCAAAGCCTGGCGTAAACTTCAAACTAAAACCTATCCAAATCCCCATTTGTGTAGCTTCTATTCGGATGGACTCTACTCAGACAAATGCAAAAATTGTGATGCCAAAGCCGATCTAAATCATATGATCTGGAACTGCCCGCAGTCCCTACCCGCGAGTCGCTTCATTACTGACTCTGATCATTGGGAGGCTCTATTGCTCAGCCCCGACCCGGGGACACAGATCAAGCTCCTCCAGCTGGCTGAAGACGCCGCCGCTGCCCAAGGGATAGCGGCCGCCGTTTAAGCGGGGGGCGACTTCGGGTTGCTCCTCTATATCCGCTGGAAATAAAGTTCCATCACCACCACCACCACCCGTTCAGCGCGATGCCTTGCCCTTTGAACGCAACGCTTTTTGAGGAAAGGAAATGGCGCAGTAAATCTCTGTCATCTCGGTGGACACCTGAACCGCACCGTAGAGGAAGGGAGGAAGTGGGAGTGAAAGAAGATAGATAAAGAGGAGCCGTAATGAAGAAAATGAAAATTGTATTTGAGGAAAGGAAATTACGCAGTAACTGTCTCACAAAATTCAGGGGGGCACTTTTTTGACCTAAAGTGTGGTCACTGATGCCCCTAAGAGTGGAACGCGACAGCGTCTTGCAACGTTGCCAAGGAGTCCATAGAACGCCATCGCCCATTCGGTTCTACGCCTCGCTCGTCAGTAAATTGGTTTTTGAGGAAAGGAAATGTATCTGTCTCTCATTTGTCGGTGGACACCTAAACCTCGCGGGAAGGGAATGGAGGAGGATGAGAGTGAGTGAAGACACCGTATTCACTAGACGCGCCTTTGTTCATTCCAAACCGTCGAGCAGGCATGGCGGAGTGAGTAGCACGCTCGTCTCTCACGCCGAAGACCGGGGTTCGATTCCTGAGCTCGACCAATTTCTTATTCGGTTTTATTTATTTATATGGCCTTACTAGTAAAGCTAATTAGGCTAATTAAGCAATTAACTAAGCTCAGTCCCACTTACTTGGAGCATCACTATACGATCCCTTCAATTGGTTGCATGGTTACTAGCCAAAGTACAATTGGCCCGGTTTGAAATTCGCGCACTGTGACGTCACGACCGTTTCCACCAATTGAAAAGCGTGACATTTTCTGTCGACAACTGCTGCTTACAACGATGAGACATTAAAGGCTTCCGCCTTAAAACCGTTCAAAATATGACATCTCGGTCTTGAAAAGTATCGCTCACACAACCTATTCCCGTCTTTTTTATGTGGAAAGACTCCAAACCCTCCCCTGCCTTCGTATCTGTACTCCTGCTCAGAATCATGACATCCAGAAGTCGTGGTTCACATTTCTTGCAGTGCTTGCATCTTTTTTGCCCCACCGCAAGTTCTGCCGCACGGTTACATACGAAGCATTCGGCACAGTGCTGTGAAATATGTGCACCTACTGGTTCTTTTAGCGACCGTGCACACTCAGCAGCACGGTCAATAATGCACCGCCGTGTTTGACCCACGTAGGCTTCTCCGCACGTCACTGGTATCTCGTAGGCCACACCTGTGCAGCACAGGTGTGGCATACGAGATACCAGTGACCTGTGTCGTGCGGGTTCACGAGCTGCGTAACAACGGTAATGAGGGGAAAAAATGAAATAGCAGTGCACAAGAATGTATGGCGTCCTAAAGCACACAAGTTGCAAGGATTGCCACGGTCATGAAGCGTCCACTTGAAATGAAAAGCAATTGCTACAAGTGCCCCTCAGGCAGTGCTGCCAACCCAAGGGACATTTCCCTGGATCTACAGAATTTCGCCGATGTTTAAGGGAAATATGATTTTTTGTATAATGTGGGGAAATTTCATTTCTTCGGACAGTTCTTTTTTTTTATCTCTGGGAAGACCGTACAAGCTTCTCGTTGCCTTTTCTCTACAAGTGACGGAGGCCCGCACAACACCGCCGCGCGCTCGAGTAAAGCCTGTTTCACATGCAAGGGAATACGCCGTGTTGCTGCGGCGCAAAGGCTGTTTATAGCCATCGCGGCGGCTCTAGCAGTCAGAGCGGCGATGTTCCAACAAGCTGCTATGCGCTGCTCGATTTTCAGTTGCTTGCATGCATGTGAACCAGCCTTTACTCGGACGTAGTCGGACATGTATGGTCTCTGACGTGGCCAGTGGCACCCGCTGCTGTGATCTGGCGCGCCAGTGCCTTCCCTCAACACGCGCGTCCCTTCTTCACGTTGTGTTTGGAGCTCGCTGCACGACGAGAAATTCTTATATAGGAAGCATATCTCCATGTTTGTTTTGATAACGTCTGGTAATGGGGTAGCTGCATGATAAAAGTTGGTACTGAACTACGCATAAATATCCATTTTTTCACAATTGAACACTATTTCGTATCTATTGAAATCCAGGGAATTTTTGGTTGCAAATTGTAGGATAAGCGGCTCTGGAGGTGGGCAGCACTGGCCTATAGTACTGCCTGCCACTCACAACAAAAGAATAATACGATAGTCAATTAGCACCCCACGTAGTGGACAACGCAGCAAGGTATGGAAAGAAAAATGATACGTGCGACGTTAAGAGACCGGAAGCGGGCAGAATAGGTGAGGAAACAAACGCGGGTTAGTGGCATCTCAGTAGAAATCAAGAGGAAGAAATGGGTTTAGGCTGAGCATGCAATTCAAAGGCAAAAGAGAAGGCAAGCGCACCAGAGGGCCACGGAAAGTAAGGTCGGTGGGTGAGAATAGAGATTTATAGCATATCGTTCCCGTTTACCGTGTTACCGGATGTCAGACTTTCCGGTTAGCGCTGCGCACGCTAGAAGACGTTTTAGCATACCCTCTCTATCGTAACAAGTAACAGTAAGGCGAAAACAAATGATGATGATGACAGGTGCCACAGCATTATTTACAGACAAAAATAAGCATGGATTGCAAGCATTTATTTGCAATGATATGTTACATGCTATTTAATCATCTTTTTCTCTGCGCATAAAGACGTGCACACTACTTTTCTGCTTACGGCCGGCTCAGCGTCTTTAAAAATACCCTGTCCAGTTGAAAAGTTCACTGCACAGAACGCACTAAGCTTTCGTACGCTGCGCTTACTGCGCTGCGAACGCTTTAAAAAAACGCAGCTACAACCGTCTCTTTGCCGCGCCCAACGCCTCTTTTTTGGATGTTTGGATGCATGATTTGTATGTAAACATAGTGGCGCCATCTGGTGACGATAAGCCAAAGCGCTTGAACTCTGGACTGAAGAAACTTTTTTTTTTCCGAATTTAGTGGTTAATATGACAAGCACAGCCAGAATATTTTTGTCTTTCAAGGAACAAAATTAAGAAAATAGAAGAAAATGTTAAAGCTGGCAAAAAACTACAGTGTTGTCGTTGCTACTTTGGCTACGCACTCGGATAGTCAGTCTTGACTGCTCTATAATCGCTGAATTATCTCAAAAACATGGACTAGTTCTTACTTAAACCGCAACGTATGAGTGAGAGTATGCGAATTAAGAGCGAATGCCTTCACTTAGAGCGAGAAATGGCGCCGGAGAATGCGGCGTCGATGCTGTGTTTGGTCCGATGTGGCCGTGCAAGGCGCCGCCATGTTTGTTCACAAGCGGACGCTAACTCTGTCCGCAACGTTGAAGGGACAGTGAGGAGAGCTCTATTAATATTATGCGAAGCATATTACCAGAGCTACACTACAGCCCATCGAGCGCGGCGGTGGAGCTACCATTGACCACGTCACGTTTAGCGTGACCACGTGACAACATGACGTCACAGCAGAGGAGAGATGGGCTGCCGGCTCGCGCGGTCGGCCGCGGCGGTGGAGGCTCCACATAAGAGGTGCTGCAGCTGACCACGTGACGCTACAGCAGCAGTAAAAAGCTGAGCTTGCCTCGCTCTCCGGGCACTTACGAGGCGGCCAGGTGTTGGGATGCCGCCTAGAAGCAGGGCTGATTTGAACGAGAAGAGAAAGCTTCAGCGTGCCACAGAGACCGATGAAGAGCGGGATGAACGTCTGGCTAAGCGGCGTGCTCAATATGCGGCTCGGCGACAACGTTCTACAACAACTGAAGAGAAAAGCGAGGAACTTTACCAAGCCTAGCCATCAATATGCTTCGCATCTGACTAGGCTTAACCTTAGCTCAGCCTCAGCCATTTTTTTTTTAATAGCAAAATCTGATAGCTCGGCATTTCATGGCTTTGTTGCCACTTGACCGGCAGCGAAAGATGCATTTATTTCTAACAAATTTGGATTCGAAGCTGAAAAAGTTTTTTCCCGCCGCTCTGATTCAAACTTGGAACTCTCTTATGATGACACAGCAAACAAGGAAACAGTGACTGAACGTGAATGAGAGTGAGTGGACATGAAGGTGACTGAATGGTTGTGAGCGCGAGTGAGTCTTTGTGAGAGCGAGTGTTAATGAGTGCGAGTGGTAATGAGTGTTGCATGCAACAACAACAACAAAGTCTGCTGGAGCAGGTCGACCTCCTAAAGACTTCGGGGTTGGCCGCTTCGGTTTTGCTGGACGTGTGTGAATCCTTGGGGAACAAAAATGGAAAAGTGTTCAGAAAAGCCCGCATGCCCAGTGGAAGAGGATAGGAGGAAGATCGAAGTGGTCCCCTACTTTCACGCGTTGCCGACTACGCCGACGGCTTTTCGACCGAACGAGCTGTGCACGCTATCGCGTAATATGCATCCGCAGATCTCCCCCGAGAAGGATTGCTTTGTTTTTTTTGCTGCTAACGTTCTTGCTGTCGTCAAAAACGTCTAAACTTCTCGATGCTAGTTACGAAAAAAACTTTCGGACGTTTCGTACGGAGCCTCTCGTTTTTCAAGACTGAAGATACAGGGTTCTTGCATCTCATCTCTGCAGGTGTCGCACACATGAACGAAAACAACAAGCGAACGGTGCGGGAGAGAAGAACGGCCCAAAAGAAAAAAAATATATATATAAAAAATAAAATAACAACTGAAGGTAAAAAAAAAAGAAAGAAAAATGGAACCGGCACGGGGAGAATAGGCATCGTCGCCCGCCGCCAACGTTTGCGATCACGGGAGAAAAGACGGAGGAAGGAAAGAAAAAAAAGAGGAAAAAAAGAGAAAGGACGGGAGGGAAGCAGGGACGGTGGTCTCAGTCGCAGCACAACGGCAGCAGCAGCGAGTGAAGAGTATGGAGACAGAGTGGCCGAAGCACAGAATAGATTAGAGATGCAGTCGCGTGTAGTGGACATAAACGAGTAAACAAAATACAACAAAACAAATGTGAAAAGGGGGGAGGACTGCAGCCACGTGTAACTCCTTTGGCACGATAAGCCAAATGGGCACAGTGGAATAGCCACACATATACGATTTACGAACATGCGCTAAAATGGTGCCCATGTTGCTCGAAGTGAGCGCCTCAGTTTGCAGTTATGACGCCGCGAACAATGACTGACCTCCTCGTTTCATCAAAGAACTGCCATCATTTTATTACGAGATTACTGCCATATCTTCGCTTTTCCCGACCTACACAAGGGCGCCGCCATATTGCTGCACTACGGCTCCTCTTCTCCGTCGGAGAGTGCAAGCCAGCCAAGAACACGTGCTACACTAGGTTGGCACCTTGCAAAATGAAGACGGCTCGTTGCGCTGGCAAACGGAATGCGAAGGTGCTGCACTCCCTGCACTGATGCAGAAAATGCAGCAAAACAGAAGAAACCTTTCATTGCGAGAAGAATGTTTTAGACCGGCCATTTAACGCTAACAGCATAAAAACCGGTCGATAGTCACCGCTTGTTTGTGTCATTCTTTCGCCTCGTGTCCGGTTCTTGTTGCGCTGTGAGCAAAAACATTGGACGCTTCCAACGACACAGCAGCCGCCATTTTACTGCCTGTGGAGCATTGCGAAAGGCCGCCTGCGTGTATAAAACACTATCGAGTCCAGCTCCGGCCGGCACTGCCAATGCTACGCGCTTAACAAAATGGCAAAAAAATGTGGCCAAGCACGAACACCATCTGTTTGTCCAGTACACAAACATCATTTGTCCGTGAGAAACCTTACATGCTACAAGAAAATCTCTTAACCACCCACCGCAACAAAGAACACCTTGGCAGGAACTTGTTTTCGCTTACCGTGGCGGTCTGGCCGGCAAGAAGGCGTATGACGCGCTGAGCCGAAGTCTTCTAGAGTCCACGTGTGAGCGATGCTGCGATGGCGTTAGCGTCTCTACGGGCGGAACTTCCAAGCAGCCGAACGTCCCCACAGAAGTGGAGACAACAACTGGGCGTGGAAGAGCGTGTGGAGAGAGCCCTCTGAAGAGCGAACCAAAAGGAAGGAGAGGGAAAAAGCTCTGGTGTGCGAGGAGGAAGCCCCAAGTGCAAAGCCATCCCGGTATCAGCATGGCTCAGACAAGAGCGCATGGCCACCGAGGAGGCGAGCTCGTCCTTTCTTCCCCTTCTCGGAAAAAGAGACAGGAGGAGAGAAACACAACCACATGGCACAATGCTTTCCTCTCTTCCGAGGCACGGCTGGTGTCAGCGCGCTAACACAAGCGGTTACCCTGACCCAGGCGGCGCTCCATAAATGAATGGAAGGAAAAAGATCAGGAAGGAATCGTTCTATGATAACTCAAGAGGCAGTGCCCTTCTCTTTGAAGCTAGGTCAGGGTGTCTTAGAATGCGCAGGTACAGAAAGATATTTAATGAAGAAAATGAAATATTTACTGTGTGTGGTAAATCTGTGGAAACAATTCAACACCTCATACTCAAATGTGATGGCATCCATCCGGATGTCGATGCAGGCACAGTCACTCTTCCGGAGGCCCAAGGGTATAGAGAGGACAATGGTAATGCAATGAAATCTGCGGTGGAAGTTAGCAAAAAGCAATTGGAAGATTGGTGGCTCAAATGCAGAGAGGAGACATAAGGTTATAAGTGTAGGAAAAAGTATTTGAAGAAAATGGAGAATTTTAGTAATTTACGACACAGTTAAACAAAAATAAACAAGAAAAAAAAAACAAGCATGGTGGCAGTTGCCACCCCCGCGTTTCGAAGGGGACGCTCCAATCTTCCATCCATCCATCTGATTAGAGAACCGAAAGAGCGGGATTTCGCTACGTTGATAACAACGATGAGCGGTAAGTGCCGCGGGACAAAGCGCTCCCGCTACGCCAGCTTCAAACACGCAAGAGACGGTTTTGGTCGAGGCAGAATCACGGTATGGGTGCCACGTGGAAGACGACGAAGAACAGGCAGTGCCACGATTCCATCGGAAAACGAAGCGCATGTCCCAGCAATTCAAGACCAAAAAAAGCTCGAGGTCACATACTTTCATTAGACGTATCTAAGCAAACTTTGGTGGCCGTCCTGCGTTTTTTTAGGATGCACTTTGTTCAAGATTTTTGCAGGTCAACCTAAGGTTAAAATGTGACAGTTTATATCACGGTCAGGTATGTAATACAGTTCGGAAATCAGCGTCTCTTCGCCGATACGTAGTCCACAGTTATGCAAGGAGCACCGCAGACGCGCCGCACCTGTCGAGTGGCGGCGAGTCACCGATCGCTTTCCCGCGAACGTGCCTGAACTATACATGCGGCACCCCGGTTTCACGGAAGCGCTGCTGTCATTGACTATATAGGCCGATTCACACGACGGACCGTTCGTCCGCGGCCCGCGCAGTACGTGTCATACGTCAGCACTTTGAGAGGCGCGCTAGATGCATGGATGGATGGCGGCCGACAGCGCGCCTCTCAAAGTGCTGACGTATGCACACGTACGTATGCGCCATACTAGCGCGCCTGTCCGACGAGGAGGTCGACAATTATGAGTCCGCGAAAAAAGCACTTTGCCGGTACTTTGGCATTCCCGGAGAGGCGGACTCTTAAGTCCGATGTGATGGAAGCGAGCAGCGCTCCCATCTATGTGTCAGCGACCAGCCTATGAACCCCGCGTGGTCAGCTGGGAACACAGCCGTTGCTGAAGGGAGTAACGACAGGGCAGGTTCAAGCCCAGAAAGGAACGCCAGTTCGGCAGCTGCAGGGGCAGTTTTTGTCGACTTAGAGGCGGTGAAAAAAAGTTTTAACAACTCGACGAGAATAAAGCCAAAGCAGCCGTCTCCAGCTCTGAGGCTGAGGCTGCTTTGAGGAGTGGGGCCGATGTTTTCCCTCAGGGACACAGTAGTGAGCTCGCAGGCCAGTGCAGTGAGGGAATCAAAGGAAACTTTCCTTTGGCGAACGATAGTAGCCAAGCATTGGAGACGCTTGACTGTAATCAGAGTGATAGTGAGTCACCTGTGTGCGCCGCTGAAACCCCAGGCCAGAACGCAGCGTTAACCAAACAGTGTGGTTCAGGTAGAGTTGCGGGCCAGGCAGCTAGGATCATGGGGTCGGATAGCAAGCCTCAGGAGAGCGAGTTGCTAGGTTCAGCGGAAAGTAAAATGCAATCGAGACAACTTGGGGCTATGACGTGCAGTGACACATCGAAAGCGCGAGCCGATAGTTCAAGTGGGAAGTGCGGCTCGGTGCTGAGTCAAAGAGCGTATGGGAAAGGTGAGGGCACCGCGAGAAAGGGGGGTGCGCAAGACAGAACAGCTAGGACAGTTTCTGGAAAGCGGTCGCGCGCAAGGAGAGCCAAGCGAAGTGGTAGTCCGCAGAGAAAGGACAACAGATGGGCCCAAAACATTGTAAGAGCGAAGGCCGGTCCGAGGCTGACACCGCCACAGCAGCACCGCAGGGAAGCCAGATTGACTAGACGCGTTCGCACAAAGCGAAAGCCACCTGCCGCATAGTGGGGACATTGTGGAAGTGCTCGCAGGATGAGTAAAACTCGCAGTGGGCCCCAGAGAAGCAAGTACAGCTGTCACTCGAAAGAACGCAGCAGAACGCGCTCCTGTAAAAAAAAAAAAAGGGGGCGGGGGGGGGGGGGAGGGGGCTACGGGTATTCAGGACTCGAGAGAGGAGTACACGAAGGCATTTCTTTCACACTCGATCGTCCTCCTCACGCATTCTTTTCAAGTCCTGCTCAGGTGTTGCAGACGGGCAGCATGACTCATTCAAGGGAAGCTCATACTTCTTTACATTCCTCTGGCGAAAATACGCGTAAGTTTGGCCTCCTTTACCATGCTCTTTTTTTTCCTTGGTCTCTGGTGTCAGTGGTCTATTTGTGATTTTATTTATTTTATTTTATTTTATTTTATTTAGAACATACTGCAGGCCTACAGTAGGCCCAAGCAGGAGGGGCGAATACATAATATATGCAAAAAAGAACAGGTTTAGCAAAATTGAAAAATTTTAAATACAAGTTGTAACACAAAATACAGCAATAAATACAAGGCTCAGATGCAAAATGCAAAAAGTAAACGTAGAAATAAATGGCTCTCAAATTAAGGCGGGGGTACCACGGCTGCCATCTTGGACAAGACGTTAGTTCAACCACCAGGGCGGCTCCACTTGTCCGTGGAAGCGAAAAAGCGCTCCTCCGAGACGGTCTGATCCTCCTCTCTGCGTTACCTTGACCTCCTCTCGCTCGCATGGTGGCAGAAGGAGGCGGTTAGTCACGGAGGGGGGATAGACGCCCCGACAATGACGACCGACCGCGCTCGAACGTGTTTGGCACACTCGTACTGCTTCTTTCGCCCCCACGCACCCCTTTGCGGCCCTGCCATGGTGCCTGGCGATTCTTTTTTAGGAGGTACTATTTCGTATGTGACCTTTTGCGGGGCTAGTTGATGTGACATTGTGTTCAGTTGGAGTCAGCGCCCGTCCTGTCCGTCTTTCTGTGTGTTTTGTGTAGAATTTAGCGCTGTGTTTACTTTCCTGAACACAAAGTCTCTATATCTTTCACATTTACAGAAATTATATTTTGTTTCCATTTTTTCCAGAGTTGTACACGTTGTTTTGTAGTTATTCTTTTCTCACGACCCTGAAAAATATTTTGATGACTAGCAGCGGCAGCCACGGCAAACAATATTACAAAATAAAGCTTCGTAGGTTCCACTGGCATCCATAACAAAGGGCCACAAGACATCTATGGGCTATGGCCTTCGTAAAACTATGGATGATGTCGAAATGAATGCAGCGGAATAGTAGATGACCTCTTGGTTTCAAAGGGCGGTTGCCATGTGTGTTGTCACAGCCTTTTCTGCCGTCAAAGGCGCGTGGCGCGTAGCTTGTGTGCTATTGATTCCCGTTCGCCATGCAAACGTTTATTTCGCAATTCCAGGAAAAACACCTGGAGTGAAACATCAACCCGAGATTTCGAAGCATGGCGAGTGTTTTTATTGTTTACTCACACACTGCCAGTGCTATGTAGAATTCTAAGAGAAAGCTGATATGGTAGCAGTAAATAAGAGAAAATTGGCAGAATAAGGCGTATCAGAAAGGTACAAACATATTGCGTTCAAGTCGTTGGGTCAGTAGCTGCGGAGAGGAAAAGAAAGCAATATCACAGTGTGTTAGCCCCCTTCATCTCCCACCCGTTCCCGATAATAGCTTGGGAGAGGTAGTTTGTGACGTTGAGATGCGTTTCAAGTAATGCTGAATTTTTTTTTTCCGCCCGCGCATCCATGCATGATAACAAAAATCCCGAAAGCGCTTACGGCCGCAGCCGGCAACATTCTTTTCGTTCACTTTTTATTGTCAATAAACTACTACCACCACCAAGGTTCGAAAAACGAAAAGGAAACACTGGCTGTGAAACTTCGACAGGAGACTGCGGGACATAGCTGGCAAGAGCTAATAAGTACTCATCACAATCGCGTCGAGTTTCTCTCTACTGTGGCCTTAGCATAGCATTTCCATCCATTCATTGGAACTGCATTTTGTTGCCACACGAGGCAACGTTCCTGCTTTTCTGATATCGTTAGTGATCAGCACGAAATTCTGATAATTCCAACAGTTCTGATTCCCTGCTGTCTTGTGAACACGGATGTGAGCGTGCGGCAGCATCTGTCTAGAAAATAAGCGATCGAATGTGGATATTGCACTACCCCCCAACCCCCTCCCATCTTTTTGTACTGGCACTGTTTGTGTATTAAATTTGTATATTAAAAGGCTTATTTTTTCTCCATTCCGGGGAATGCGGGAAGTCAGAGCTATACGCACCGTGGTAGTCCTCTAGCTGATGTCCGCAAAATCAGTGGACTTTTGCTTTCACGTCACTTTTCAACTGAAATCGCTTCTGCTGCTCTGTTTCGTGTTTGCTCTAGCATAAGAAAACATTTTGTGCTCACGCTGAGGTCTGGGGCAAATCGATCCTTGCACAATAAGTGAATTTCGGTGATAGGTAGCGGAAATTCGCAGATCTGGTCTCCCAGTGGTCTGCATTGTCCAGGAGCCGATGCGAAATATATGGCGGCGTTTCAGGACAGCGCTTCTCAACCGATGAGCCATAGCGCGAGGCAGGGGTGCAAGATCGTGTCTTCGCCCTAGGATAATCATCTCTGGCCGCCTGCTCTCTCGCTACTCACAGCGTTCCCTGTGCTCCTTCTAACACGGAGCGCCCGGCAGCTCTCTCGCTGAAAAAAAAAAAAAAAATTCTTTTAGAATAGCTGTGGAAACTGCGCAACGGAACCGGTTGTCAGAGCGTCAGCCAACACAGGGTATTCGTCCCGTGGATACATGAGCCGGACAGAAGTCGAGTTGAGTCCGTATTTTGAGGGAATGTGAAAAAAAAAATCGAGGAAGAGAGTAGAGGAGTCTCGGTTTTCCTTCTCAAAAGTTGCTCTTTCGAATACTCAGCTCGAACTGCGCTCTGATCGCATTTCTTTTGATCGTGATAGTACGTTCAAAAAGCGCTTGAGTAAGAGGCCTCAAGGGTCCAACTGCAGTCCAACTGCAAATTTTGCAGTAACACTTATTTCGTCTATCGTATTCAAAAAACTGCGCGAAAAAATACCCTGGAAGCGAGAAATAAATACGCCAACTGGCAGTACGGTTTTATTTTTTTACTTTTTCGCGAAGTGTTGCATTCACCTGATGCGCTAACCCCTGCGCCTTGGCAGCGACACGCGGTACGCCGGAGTCTCTAACGTCATGTGCGAGCCATCTTGGGCCGGCACAGCAGCATACTCGATATTCGTAGCGGCAACTATTTTTCTGAAGAAACATGCCTGTTCCAAAAGAAACAACAGTGGAGCGAAGGCATAAGTCTAAACAGATCATATCAACATTTTGAAAAAATAACATAATCTACCAACCACGCGCACAGATGTCGAACCTGCTTCTTCAGCCACACCTGACTGTATAGTTGTTATAAAGGTTATTTATTTATTTATTTTTATTTATTTATTGATACTGTTGACCCTCGCTTGAGGGTCGTTACAGGGAGGGAATACAAATGCAATGTACAACAGAAAAAATTCATGTCTCATAACATCAAGTTGGGTGGCCCCGACACAAAATATCGATAGAACGTTCGAACTTGTGCACATCCGATTGCTCAACAACTTCAGCTGGCAAAGCATTCCACATTTCGATGACATCAGGAAAAAAAGAGTACCTAAAAACATCAACACGTGAGTCGTAAGGCTTGATTGATCGATTGTGGCTTGTTCTCGCGCTGCGTCTTCCCGGAGGCTGAACATACCTATCTGATTTTATCTTGAAGTGTCCTTGAATTATTTGAAAGAAAAGCTTTAGTCTTGATTTTTTTCTCCGATTTTGAAGTGACTCGAGCCCACATGAGTTCAGCATTTCCGTCACTGAGTCCCTTCTTCTGTATCTTGACGAAATAAACCGAGCAGCCATTCTTTGAATTCGTTCCAGTTTATCTTTTAGAACTTTTTGGTGCGGGCTCCAGACGACACAAGCGTACTCCAAGGATGGGCGGATGAATGTTTTGTAAGCTATCAGTTTGACATCTTTTGTTGCATGTTCCAATTTCTTCCTCAGAAAGTAAAGTTTTTGGGAAGCTGTCGAGCACACGTTATTAATATGTTTATGCCACTGCAGATTATGTGCAATTGTGACGCCTAAATACTTGAAGGTATCAACATTTTTTAGATTATTTTTTCCAACATTATAAGAAAATAACTGCACAGTCTTCTTATTAGTTATATGCGTAAAAGTTGATTTTGTGTAATTAATTTCCATGCCCCATTTTTCGCACCAAAGATGCAAGGAATTAAGGACACGGTTTATTCTAATTTGGTCGGCAGCTTGTGTTATTCGAGAATAAATTAAACAGTCGTCTGCAAAAAGCTTCAATTCTACGGCTTCAATTCACGTGACAAAAGCGTGATAAGCCACTTGCCCAGAAAATTTCATAATGGCATCCACTCCAGAGGCACACGAGGGGCATAGTTTGTCAGTATACCTCCAGTTGATGCCTTGTGAGCACTATTAGGGCACCCCTGTTGGCACCCTCATTTTTTGTACGATGTGCACGTTGATCGGCTACCGGGATACAGGGTTGTCACAAACGAGCCTCCTAGAGCCCTCAAATCCTCAATAGTCCTGGAATCCAGGCTAGTCGAGGAAGACTGCATACTACATGTCTACTCGAAACGCAAAGCTCAACTTGGCAACTAATTTCTCATGATGAGAGCTGTGCCCGCTTCAGCACTCCTGCGTAACACAAAAACTGCAACTACTAAAGCTCTTTATTATGAGAAATAAATAACCATGCAAAAATATAAAAAACAGAAAAGAGAAACACACAATAAAGTGGCTGGACTACCAATTGTTTATTCGCAAGTCTGGGGCTCAAATATATACAGGGCACTCAGTCACACGATCCGCGCACAACTGCTATCACATCAACCCTCCTTCGTGGAATCACAGTTTGCAACGACTTCAGCATCTTCAATCTGACCGTCGATCTCCAAGTTCCGGTTTCCTGCTTATTGTACAAAAGTATCTTTGCAGAAGCAGCGTCAGAAAATCATGGCAAAATACAGTGATATACAATAAATCGGCAAAAAGAACAACAAACAAGAAACAACAAAAGCGACAGAACGCTTTCAGCACACAACAATAAATCCATAACACGCAGAAAGGACTTCTTTATTAGAAGTCATTTGCTATCAAGGCCTGGTGATTATGAAAAAAACATATAATGAATGCGGGTTACTTATTTCGAAGAGCAGCAGAACAATCACTACAACATGCGGCTCCTTTGCAATGAGAAAAGCCCCAAAGAACCTCGCGCGCTGTCTTATTCGCGACTCCTGCCAAGAACCTTGATGCTGTCAAGCGCCGGCTCACATTTCCACTCTGCGCAGTGAAGAGGTAAATTAGACCCAGTTCCCTTTTCTAGCGATTTTGAGTGCTCTCATGCTGCGAATTTCATATACCACACCAACTGCACAATCCGCAAAGCATTCACCATGCCTCTTTTCGCACTGGTGCTTTTTCTACGCCCATTACGTGTGCACAAACCGCTGAGCTGTCTCGTGGCCGAGAAAGGTTGCAAGCCGGCACGAAGGTACGGAAGTAGTCTGCATGAAAAATAAGCGGAGGCGTTCTACTCCAAGACTATTCTGTGGCGGAGCGACAGCGTGTCGTCAGCAATGTACTATGTATTGAAGGAGACTGATCTTTGTCACTGCGCAGTGGCAAGTGGGCTGGTCATTGTTCGGGCTCTGGTACGAAGTGGCGAAGGAAAGCAGTCGGAGCGACGGTCAGTCAAGAAAGCTTTTTATGCGCTGATTATGGGGTAAACCACTCCTGCCGTCACGAGCGCAAAGCCAGTTTCTTTTAACTTCCTGCCTAGCCTCTGCTGCCTTGCTACAGAAGGTCGGCTGCGAACCCCTAAATTGTACTATTGTACTTTCTCGATAGCTCCCTAGGAGTACTCTCGAAGTTACATGGCGACATTTCAAAGGTTTTTCATCAGCGGAAACATGGCTCTGTTCGTTTAGCAATTACATTTGCTATGAAATATTCTCCAAGTATTTGCGAAAACAAACTAGTTTTCACAGTGTGCTGCAGCACCGATCGTCACTACCTGCAACACCCATCGTCACTATCATGATTTTCAAATAGCACCTATTTTGCCATGTGACAGCGCAATGGAAGTGCCATTCGTTCATGGGGAGTGCACTTCGTGAAAGTATCACTAAAGTTGCCCGTGTGACAGGGGTATAAATCCCCGCACGCACGCCCACAAACACGGAAAATGGGACGGTTTCAAAAACAGCTTTGACTTGTGTGATCATACACGGTAAACCATTTTTGAAAAGTCACTAAATTGCATTTGAAAACTATCAAAATGTAGCAATTACTACTCAAACATGATGCCACTTCATTTTCAGAAATTAGGGTTTAAAACCGTTAATTATCGTCACGTATATACAAGTACGCTGGACGAAGTTCCTACGGTAAACTCATATTTCTCGATTTCCTGCAGCGCACACACACCCCCCACCCCGGCGGCGCAACATGTAGGCTCTCAGCCCTCATTTCTCTTCACTGGTGCCGAAAAAAAAAAATCGACTACACGCCTTTCCGCGTGGACGGTCGCTTTTAGATAATGGGACTCTGTCAGCTAGGGGGATAGGGGAAATGAACAATAACGCCCCTACACACTGCTTTGTTTTCTTTCTCCACATGGACTCAACAAACGCACTCGCGCAAGGCTCGCAAGGCCTTGCGTATTTGTGTGTGTGTAGCTATTTTCGTCTTGTTATATGTCCGCAGCTGCATCCATGAGCAGGCATACCGGGCAGTGTACATTCCCCCCACCCCCGCAGTTGTTGACCGAGCAAGCGTCGTTCCTAGAAAGAAACGCGCAACGCACCGCTTCACCACGACGGTGAGAGCAAGGGTTCGGTGCCGCGCTAAAGATTTTTATTACAAACACCACTGCAATGCCTACTCCCGTAATATCTTAGAATTTCATGAAATATTCAGGAAAATAGATGTCTGTGTAAATGATGGCAGATTTTTTCACGTTTCATGATCATGCACACAAAAGCAACCGCTGTGGCAAATGCTATTTCAAGGCCGGAATGCGAAGACAATGCAAGCATGCTGCTGCTGTATGCTTTTTTGTAAACAAGCATGAGGAACCGTCCTGAGCAAGAGGCTGAAGCGTTCGTCAGATCTGGTGAAATGTAGAGTTCCGGCCCCTTCCAGTTAGGTTTTTTTTATAACCACGCTAATGAAAATCTGGCCGTAAATGTTTATCAGGTAGACAAGCGCCATTTTTAAAATATTTATAGTCTTTCTTCTAATTTATGAATACGGATCGACACTAACGTCATTTTATGTTCCCCGCTTTGTAAACCAGGTCAAAAAACAATTTGCCATGTAAAACCTGCTTCCCGCATAACCTTGCTGAATTATCCTGAAGTCCTTGATGGTGTTGGTGAGAGGGCTTCGAAGTCTGCTGAAAAATAGCTCTTAGACGAAATGTTTTCACCAATGTCATCCACAGACCACGCAGCCAAAGGACTTCATACCGGTTTCCAAGAAATTTCACCGGAAGCTCTCGGCCCCTCGCGTTCACAGAACTATCCTGAGTAGTAGTAGTAAGTGGCTTTTATTGTAAATGAAAAGGAAGGTAAAAGGATTCTTGCCAGCACCGGCATCTGCTATCATGTCTAGAAGCACCTGAGCTGGGGCTGGGGGAAGGAAATGGAAAGCGAGATGAGAGTGAGGGGGAAAACAATGGGTACAGAGAGAGGGGAAGAGGAGGGAATACCTTCCCACCTGCTTGTATTTCCATTACGCGAGGCGATACAGCCAGTGGGGATGACCGTGAAAGGTTCCAGCAGCCTCGCGTTGCAGGCGACCTGACACATGAGGCGCGCACTTCGGGAGAGGGCGAGCGCGCTCTCTCTCTCTCTCACACACACACACCACAGACACTATGCTCGCCCGCTCCGCAAGCTCCCCCTCTCACTCGCATGCACCAAGCTGCCCCGCACGCCCGCAGCACAATTTTCTCCATTCTTGACCGGAGCGGAATTCCAGCCATGACTAACAACGAGGGACACCACCCCTTTTGAGCACCCGCGAGCAGGTTGGCACGTGCACATAGAGGAAGTGCCAGCGGTGCGAGCAGCAAGCGCACCATAGCAGACTTCCATATTTATGCAACTCACCTACTCCTATCTAGACACTACACGCGCATTCGTGCAGCGCCATGCGCAGTAAATGTCGCTGTACTATTGCGGAGCAGCTCTTCCGGAAACCGCGCCATTTACAAGAGCTAGTTTTGAATCATAGTATCCTGTAGCCGAGACTGACAACTAATTGCATTTCTAACGATTTCGGTATCCGTGGTTTGCACACAACTGAGGGAAGGTACTGGTATTCATGCAGTGCGAACAATGGCAAGAGATGCTGGCATTGTTTTTGCTGCATTGTGCGCATGCATATCACCAGCTACGCTCCCATATATATACCTTTCAAGAATGTTATCCGTGCATTCTTTTTTCTTGCAGTGTGTGATTGACATGTAATTTTGGGGGCATGATTTTGCATTGACTACAATGCTAGTGAAATCGCACTGTCCACACATGCACTTCGCCACTGGTAGAGGCAAAAGCGGAAGGCTTCATTCACTTCCACTGATGTGCATTTTCAAAAGACAAACGCATGTTCCTTATAAAAACAGGACCATTTTATTGCAACATCTGCTAAGCAAGTTCAGATGCCTTGCACAACTCCCCCGCACATCATGGTGGCTGCCTGCAAGCAAACAATCCATACCAATGTCATAAGAATAAATAAATAAATAAATAAATATGCGAGTCTATTTTCAGGAAGTGACAGGAAATGTCAGTGCTCAAAAGCAACACAAGTTTTGCTCTCTGGCCCCTTTTCAACACTACAGACAATAAAAAAATGAGAAGTTGGGCTTCTTCGACATCCCTAAATTGTACTTCACGATCGCAATAAACCGGGATGATTAACTGAAGAGGCATACACACAAGCAACTTATTCTTGCAGCGAAGTAGGAGAAGAAAAATTTACTTACAGTGAATACGAAACAGAAGCATGCACTGACTAGCGCATTTCTCTAGCCATAGTTATGCAGTGAATTTCACGAGCACAATTATATTTCTTTAAACGCACCGCCCTCCTAGCACGAAACTAGAAGATAATCAGCATCATAGGCGCGTGCTAGGTGCATGAATGATGAAAATTGAACGTCCTCAGAAAAAATTTCAAGTGCTAAGAACTACAGTTTTTCACCGGTACTAAGGTATCTGCAGTAGCTACGGCTCGCAGTGCGCTTGTACGATTTTTCATCACGCTTTGCCCCTCCCTCATCATAATCTACACATAAGCTGCCATATGCCACTCGCATAGAAAGGTGTCCATCCGCCACAACGCAAACTGCCGCTTCCACGCACTGCGAGCTCCTAACGAGCTCAGGAATGCAAAACGCAAACGCGAAATATTTTGCGCAATGCAGAATCAGCAGGTGATTTTATCGCCCTAGATAAGCTGGAGTAGATTTTTTAGAAATGCCAACAGTTTATAGACTTACTTCAGAGCGGAATGAAGAAAAAAATTCCATCTGCCACATATGGATCCAACCCGCGACGTGCGCATGCTCAGGACGAGAGTCGTCATATACATAAAATATCTCTCAATGCCCTCTGTGTCTTTTAAAACTCATCGCTTATTTCTAAACACAAGCCCCTCAACTCTCCAATTTAGAGCCACTTCTACAGGCCCCCAGCTAAGGAGCAAATAATTATGCAGCAGATTTCTGCTCTCGCCTTACGAAATATCACAGTGCCGTGACACTGCTAATCTTGCACACGCGTTCATTAAAAACCGCACTCGATAACACACACTACGATGTAGCTCACGCACGCGACACAGGTACAGTTGGTACTTCAATGCACATACTAATAACAAAATTGCGGTCCGAATGGCTCACCTGCGTTTGGCCCTGTCATCAGCCATGCGCGTACAAAGCTTTGTCATCGCCGACCTTTTGCGCTGAAGGTGTTTCCGCCGATTCCCCATTTGACACTTTTACACACAAAAAAACTGGCAGGAGAAAGTGATAAAAAACGGCGCTGCACACAAATACAAAAGCACAGTAAAAAAAAACACCAACAAGCAAAACAGCACGATACGCCGATGACAGCCTGCTGAGCAGCCGAAGAAACGACCGAAAGGCAGGACAGGTTTCAGCGAAGTCAGTCGTCTGTCTCATAAGTCTTGCTTCAAAATGTTTGACAGCGCCACTGTCGTTGACCAGCGGAACTCCATTGTTGAGTCAAAACGCCCGCGAGATTCAAATGCAGCAGCCCCGTCGACCAACAAAGGGGCGAGTGCGAGTTAACATGAGTCGTTTATCATGCCCAAATTTACATCACTGGTAGTATTAAGACCAGCGACTTCAGTTCATGTCAAAGAAGCCTGGAATATAACAGTGATCTTTTTCGCTGGATGTATTTTGCGGAGGTTACGGCGCACCAAAAAATGACGCAATTGAATGGCGCAGTAACACCGTTCTGTTTGTCATAGCGAAATTCCGCCTTGAGCAGGTCCTTGAATATTTCCTAAATATTTCGCGTGCCAAATTTGTTCTCTATACGACGTTTACTTGCTTCTAACGTTCGGTTAAAAAAAGCGCAGTTTCTAGGTTACGACCAACTTTGAACAATGAAAACTAAAACATTATGACATGTAGCTCAATGAAATTTTAAAGAATTAACAACATGGGTACTATCTACAATCCTGCTAAATATGTTTGTGATTTATGAATTGGACTAGGAGTTATTAATCCGTCATTCTTTTAAATTTCTCTCTTTTTTATGGCACCAGTTCTAAATAACTACCCAATATAACTCAATAACTTGCCTGTAAGGTCCTCGAGTCACACTTCATCTAAAAGCTGCAGAAGTAGTTTTCTTTTCGGAGCAGTAGTTTTCGTAAACAGCAAGGCAAACGCAGGCAAGTCGAGCAAAAATATCGTTTTATGCCCCTCGCTCTGTTGCTCACTGCTATTATACTAACGTGAATAGCTTTTAGCGACACATACCATCGCAAAGAAGATACAATTATCTTTACAATGCGCTCAATATCATTTTTCTAGCGCAAACGGATGAGCCACACCGCTCACACAAACATGACGAAAAACGGCTGCTGACCGCCGCTAGCGTGGTACCGCCGCCTTAAATGCTGTGAAGAAAACATTGAGTCAAAAGAATCAGCTCTGGTTAAGAGATCTGGCGGACACCTGTTCCACTCCTCAATGGTGCGTGGAAAAAATGAGTATTTAAAGGCGTTAATCCTAGCACTGTAAGGGGTTAATGATTGTGTATGATGATTTCGTGTTTGGCGCGTAGTGTTAGGTTTAAAGGGACACTGAGGAGAAATTGAAGTTGACTTGCATCGACAGAATACCAGCTCCTGATTACAAAAACGCCATTCATACTGACAACAAAGCTCCTGTAACATAGAAAAGAGCAAGAACCAACATACAGGTATCGCAGCCACAGGCCAAACTCGCAAGTACAAGCTTCATGGCGTCATAGGACAAAACAGTGTTGATAGAACCAATGTTCTAGCAACACTAGGACACGAGAAGCTACGAATCACTGAGGCGCAGCAAATGCATGCGCAAATCTCTTTGACGTCGCCAGATGGCGCCACGTACCCGATAGCTACGCGCGCTCCTGCAGCGCCGGGACCAATCAGCGCTTGCTCTCAGCGGTATGGGGGCTCCCGGTATTCCGCTAACGGTAACAAGGTACACGGTATGCTAAAGGCGTCTATTTGCGAGAATTTCGTTGACGACTTCGAGAACGGGATCCATTGTAACGCTGGCAAAACGCCGGTGCAAATGTAAACGAAGCGACGGCCGCAATAGCCGATAGATGCCTTCAACGTGCGGCCGGCGGTAGCTTTCTTTTCGGCTGCTGCTGCGCCGCACTGCTGGCCCGCAGAAATCACGGAGTCTGCGTTACGTCATGTGAAAATCATGTTTCACGTCACTTAGTTCTGTGTCGTCATAGCAGAATCCCAAGTTTGAATCAGAGCGGCGGGAAAAACTATTTCAACTTCGAATCCAAATTTCTTAGAAATAAATGCATGTTTCGCTGCCGGCCAAGTGGCAACAAAGCCATGAAATGCCGAACTATCGGATTTTGCTATAAAAAAAAAATATTAATAGAGCTCTCCTCAGTGTCCCTTTAAGGAAGGGGTCTGCATTCGTAGACAGTTTATGGTTTTTTAGTAAGAAAAGTAGTTTCAGTCTTTGAATTTTCCGGCGCAGCTGTAATGTTTCAATACCGTGAGTTCGCATGAGGGTCGTTGGTGAGTCAGTTCACGATACTTTGAAAAAATAAAACGGACGGCTTTGCGTTGAATCATTTTGAAGGGCCTCGATGTTACGTTTCGTGTAGGGATCTCAGACGGTGCACGCATATTCTAGTGATGGTCTTATTATTGAAAAGTAGGTTAATTTTTTAAGTTCCGGTGGGGCAAGTTTTAGTTTATGTCTAAGAAAGCAGAGTTTACGAAAGGATGAGGAGCATACGTTTGATACATGCCTATTCCAGCTAAGGTTTTTCGTTATTGTAACTTCTAGATACTTGTACTCGCTGACTTCGGTCAGAAGGTGAGATGAAATATTGTAAGGAAATGAGAAGAAAGCCTTTTTGTTAGTTATCGTCATGTATACTGTTTTCTCTAAATTTAGCTTCATGTCCCATTTATTACACCATGTATGTATGTTCTGAAGATTGGAGTTTAGTAAAATTTGATCATCTTGGCAAGTAATTTGGTGAAATAAAACGCAGTCATCTGCAAATAATCTAATTTGATCAGGGGCAGTTATAACGTTAATAATGTCATTGATATATATCAAAAAGAGGAGAGGTCCGAGGACGCTTCCTTGTGGGGCGCCTGAAGTGACCGGCAGGTGGTCTGAATAGCAATCATCAATACAAACAAATTGTGTGCGGTGAGAAAGGTATGAGGAAATCCAACGAACTGTGAAATTAGGAAGACCAATAAGTTCAAGTTTGTAAATTAGTTTGGCATGAGAAATAACATCAAAGGCTTTGCTGAAGTCTAAAAAAATAACATCCATTTGACCACAGCTATTTAGTACACTTGCAAAAGTATGAATCAGAGAAGTTAGCTGAGTGACAGTGGAAAAGCCTTTTCGAAATCCGTGCTGATGGGGGGTAAGTACCTTGTTATCGTTTAGAAATGTAGTTATGTAGTTAGCTATGATATGCTCAGCAAGTTTGCAACATGTGGAAGTTATTGATATGGGACGATAATTAGCAATCAAGGCAGGATCACCCTTTTTCAGCACGGGCACAATCCGCGCTTTCCTCCAGTCGGAAGGAATGTTTCCTGTTTCAAATGATTTGCGGAAAATAACAACCAGGAACTCTGTGATGGCTTCTGCATAACGGCGCAAAAAAATATTTGGTATCCCGTCAGGTCCAGCGGACGCTTTAGGTTTGAGGTTAAGTAGCATGGAGAATACGCCAGATGAAGAAACAACGTCGGGGGTCGAGTTGGGAGACATGGTACTGGGTTGAACAAATAAACCATGATGGGAAAACACTTATTGAATGCCTCAGAGATTTGCGATTTATCAGCAAGCTGGACACCTTGACATGAAATGCGCGTAATTGTTTTTTTTCTTTTTCGATAAAAAGTTCCAGAACTTATGTGGTGAGTCACGAAGAAAATTTGGCAGGCTATGCTGAAAGTAATTTTGTTTAGCCTGGCGCAAAGCGCTTGTGAAGTTAGCCTGATGTATTTTAACTATATTTCGACAGGCACCCCCACGCTTCAGACGTTTAATTTTTCTTTTCAAATGTATTATTTCTCCCGTGATCCAAGGAGTTCTTTTACACGTTTTCTTTGTTCTATTAGGAATGTAGTTATCAATGCAGTACGTACAGATTTCTTTAAATTTATTCCAGAGTTCATCAACATTAGTTCCTCGAAACATGTCAAGGTGTAAGCTGAAGTAGTCTAAAACCCCTGTCAGACGAGCAAGTTTAGTGCCATTTTCAACGAGTGACACTCGCCTGTAGTGTCATTCGCATCGTGTCACACGATGAACTTTAGTGACACTCGCTGCTGAACGCACTCGGCAAGAAGTGAGTTTGGGGAACTCACTTCACTTTTCCCGAGGGGCGAAGTGTATAGCCTCGGTAGCAGCGTTTCGAAATTAGAATACAACGTCGGCAATAAAAATGGCGTTTTGTTGAACGCAGCTAATTTTTTTTTTCCCTCTTGTTCATGTAAACTTATTTGCACATGTATGTCGCCACCACTTTTTGCCAATCAGATTGTGTCAGATGCGCAGAAACTAGAAACGTTATCGCCGTGGGTCGCCATGATGCTTCAAAAAGTGAAGTACTGCTCCTGGCTTGTCTCGTCTTGCGAAGCCTTTGTAATCGCCAATATTGCACAAAGCTCCTTGATAATCATAAAAAATTGCTTGCAGTTTGGAATCTACTGTACATTAACTGTACATTAAAGCTTTGAAGCGCGAAAAGTAATATTTTTTGTGCCTTACTTGAAAAGCCATCGTCACCACCATCAATTCCGAATGACACTTTATTTTTCCGTGTAGCAGCACGCCCCGAAAGTGTCACTCGTTCTGGAGAAGTGCACTTCGTGAAAGTGTCACTAAACTTGCCCGTGTGACAGGGGTATAACACACTTTCATCATTAGCTCTGCAGAAGTTTTTCACGGAAATAATTTTTGCAGGTTCACTGTCGCCATTTTGTTGAATGGGACAAGTAAAAACCACCATGCAGTGATCAGATAACTCAGTTTCAACTGAAACAGTAAAACGTTCTGTTTCTAGGCTGAGAAATACGAGGTCGAGAATAGATGCAGCTTCACCGTGTATGCGCGTTGGGTGCTTAACTCCCTGTTGCAAATTATGAATCAGCATAATATCACACATGTATGAAGCATTTATGTCATTGTTTGTACTAGGGAAGGGACTATTCCAGTCAATATTTGGGAGATTAAAATCACCGACAAGGTGTATTTTATCACGGCGAAATTTAGACATGTGATCGGCCAGATCACATAAATATTGAGGTGGTGAATCAGGTGGTCTCTATACAGCAAAAAGCACAAACCATCTACCCCCGTACGACAGTTTTAAAGTCACACTTTCATGGTTAGCTATTTGCTGCAACGTGTATGCCTCTGTGTTTTGATTCACCAGGACCGCAACTCCCCCTCCACGTGTTGCTCTATCACGGCGAAAAACTTGATAAGAGCGGGGAAAACAGTTTCATCACCAATATCATCGTACCCGTCGTGCAACGTACAACGTCGTACCCTTTAAATACAAGCCAACATTTATTTGTACAAACTGTGCCTTTCAGAGACTTCTAATTGCCCGTTAGGGTTCAGAGTGCACAAAATTCGACTTGCAACATAAAAAGAAAAAAGATGATGGGGACTACGTGAGCGCTGTTCTCGCACGGAGCCTATGCCATTATATGCAGACACGGAGTGAGGGAATAGTTGCATCCCGTCTTTTTAAATAAAATAAATGAATAAACTTTGAAGACACTGTGGGTAACGCGCATGTTTGTTAAAGGTGCACTGAAGAGGAATCTGAACTCGTCTTTTTGCCGCTGGAACTCAATCTACACGTTCCGAGCATTCTTCGAAACTTCGATTTACTGCCCTGTGTGGCCGATTAACCTAATAAAATCGAATTAACGTCCGGCTCCCGCCTTTTTTTTTTAAATTCTGCCTCGTACGGTGGGCGGAGTCGACCAACGCGGGGAGTGCCTTTCACCCAGTCCCGTGGCGGCTTGCCGCTCTGCCATCGGCGGAGTAATACGTAGTAGTCCGTAGAAGCAAATAGTCCACGCGTATTTTTATTTCTGCGGGCTTATTTTGCGGTTATATTACCTGCAAATGGAACTATTTATTCACGGAAACCTAAAAAACAAAATGAAGCGAAAGCAAAGCCTCCACGGAGCTAGCTGAAAGGCACTCCCCACGTTGGTCGACTCCACCCACCGTACGAGGCAGAATTTAAAAAAAAGGCGGGAGCTGGGCGTTAATTCGATTTAATTAGGGAAATCGGCCACAGAGGGCAATAAGTCGCAGTTTCTGAGAATGCTCGGAACGTGTAGATCGAGTTCCCGCGGCAAAAAGACAAGTTCAGATTCCTCTTCAGTGCACCTTTAACTTTGTTGGAATTTTTTAACACTCATGGTTCCCGAGTTGCAGTTCAATACCCGTGATCGTACACATACAAAGCGGCGACGATGCGGTTGAAGCTGTGTTGCCCATATGGCGTTTCTTCCGCCAAACGGTGCAGAGCGACAGGTGAAGTAGATAACGGTTTGCCATCCACTTTCGGCAAACGAAATGGAAGCAATGTTTTACGGAACCGCTTCACTGCAATATAAAAGTTTCTATTCCACTCTGACTGCCTTGAAGGCGCGGCAAATCGGATTAAAGAGTCTCATAAAAGGGCGCTCGAGGTTGCCTATAATGCGCTAGCATTATGTAGAGTACAGGCTACCGAGTGGTCTGCCGCATAGAGCTTCTCAAGAACGAGCCAATCATTTACAGTACATATTTTAAAACTCTCCCTTCCACGCTTCGCAGCGACCTGCGGTGCAGAGCTTTCGCCCGAATCTGTGCGCAGTGCGTCACGCAACGATCGTTGCGTCGCAGCGAAGTGCTGTGATTGGTTCACCGTGGCGTCTCTTTCTGACGTCACGCAGCTCACATGGGCGCGGCCGGAAGCTCTGCCCCTCCCCCCGCGCGCTTCGCAGCCAGCGCAGTAGTCCTGATATTTGAGCGCGCAAAAAGTAACGAGGGAGAGGAAGGCTTTTTTTTTCAGTTCAACCAAGTCATCCAACACATTTAACCAAGTTGGCTGATCAGGCAGTGCCTGATACACTTCCCTCAGACGTATCACACCTTCAATTAAATGCTCGCGTGGAGATCTCACAACTACTTCTGCATTGTTGAATTGTGTCCTTGTTTTCCATAAACTATGGAGGCCAAGGAGCATAATAGTGTCATAAGGGATGTCCTGTTTTCCTACCGGTAAGAACCTGATGCCATGCGGGTGTAGCGGTAAATCTTTCTTTAAGGTTCTTTGAAGCACATCCCAGAAAAAAAACTGCATCCCAACAATCTAAAAACACGTGATCTATTGTTTCAGGTTTTTTACATAGAAAACAATCTGTTGACCAAGGGACAAAGAGTGCTTTATCATGCATCCATGTTTTGACCGACAGAGTTCCGGTATGAAGTTTGAAGAAGAAAGTTTTGAAAGATGGGCAAACTGGCATTCTTTTAACCCTTTTGAGCACATCTGCTCCTGAGCCTCCGCAGTTTGACAATCGGTAAATGGGTACAGGGAGCATTGATTCAATTAAATCTTTATACAGATTTTTTCTAGTGACATTGGAGAGGTACTGCATTGAAAATCGCACTTGTAACATTCTGTACGCAAGCACAACTTCACGCAGATAACCTCTCACTGTACCACGCATGTTTTCAAAAGAGCATACTACAACTCCTGGTAGCAATCGACATAAACGAACTTGCATAACTGTGCGAAGAAAAATATCGTTCTGGTCGCGAAGAAACATAAAGCGGGACACGATTTGTCGTACAAATAAATGAACCTGCCGTGTCAGTGCAAGTGTTGCTGACAAGTTTTACTTCTTTGTACCCGTTGTGAAAATGCAATAAAGAAAAAAAAGAGGCAGAGGAAGGCGCGGAGACGCATTAATTCAAATTTTGACTATAACTGACTCAGCTTCCACAAAACGACCGCCTCAGAGTTTCTAGTAAACAACTGCAGACTAGCTGTAATCGTTAGAAAAATTATAAATTATTATTTTATCACTAGGTTAACGGCAATTGTTAACTCACTTTATCTGCGCCTGATCACATGGATAAGAAGCGAAATACAAAATGGCTTTCCGTAAACAGCACGTAGTACATCAGATGCAATCCAGAATAGAAGCATTTTACATTTTAATTACGGCTCGTTTATTCCCAGGAGAATAGCGCTTTATAGTAATACGTATTGGTTTGATTGTTTTTTTTTAGCGTGCGGTTTCTTGCGAAACAGTGCCCCCGAAAATATTTGCGGGTGGCAGGAATTGTGTCCAAAACCTTTCCGGACGTGTCAGATTATTACCAGCTAGTGCTATGGTCCGCTAGGCCCCAAGCGCCACCGCAGTTTGTCCGCCTTTTCCAACAACTGCGCTAAATCAAGGGAGCCCGGCGTCACCTACTGACTCCACTAATTGGTCCTCACTACCTGTCGGGGACGTTGCCGCACTCCCAATGTGCAACGCCTACGGCTGACCCCGACAACAGCCACGATCCGGACCATATCCAAGATCTTCGAGTGACTGCGATGCTCACATCCTTTGTGGATGTCCTCCGTGCTCTGCTCTCTAGCCTGCGCACGCCAGCAGAACACAACGCACTGCAAGTACTGGACGCGCTGCATCCAATTATTGCGGCTACACTTAACTGGCTACACTTAACTGCAGCGACTGGCTTAAGGGACAGAATGTAGTCATTGCCCTCTATCTATCTTTCCCTTTAAAAATCCCCTCATCCCTCTTCCGAGTTACAGGGTAGCCAACCGGAACACCCTTCCGGTTAGCTTCCCTCTTTGTCTATGCCTCTGCACAAGCAGCGGTTTTTGTGTTAGTCACCACACTAATACATAAAGATGGCGTAGTGCATAACTGCAGAATGAAACTAAGAACTAAATGCTGTGTGTGCTGCGCACCCCTTGAAAAACAAAGGCTTTTCTGCGCAACCTGCGACTTACGTACACCTTGTCGTGCGTCCCTCTCGGTTCCCATCAAGTCGGTTAATTTGTTTTTGTAGGAACGGCAACTACGAAGTACTAGGGACTTCACAAGAACTGCCTTTGAAACATAAGCGCGTGGCTTAACCGTTCGCTTTTGCGTCCTCTAGCACTTTTTGACCCTGGACCTCCTGACTGCGCTGTTGCGACCACTGGAAAAAAGTTCCAAGGCCGGATATTTATTTTAGATTAATTTATAAACGCAATTTCTGGCCAGTCAATGAGCACTTATTTACTCAATACAAATGCATTCATTCTTTTTCTTTCTTTTATTTGTTGCAGCCATTTGCGATAAGCATGCCTCAACGTGTAGCTGTCGGGCATGCTGGACGGCCCTGGGGATCGAAAGTGCCTGCTTGAAAGATGGATGAATCGTGTCTTGCGGCCTCTCTTGACGAACCAGAAGCCAACGGTTAGAAAACGTCAAAACCGATCAGCGCTCTAAGTGTTGCTGAAACATTACTTACTTGCTGTTGAAACAATACTTACATAAGCCACTTACTGTTAAGCGCGTGATGAGAGAGCAACTAGCGAAATGAACACAGTGTGCATGAGGTAAATATAGGCACCACTTTATTGCCATCACAAAATGATCATTATCAGAGCAGGCATGTTGCCGGTTCCTTTCTAGCATATGGTCCCGTAAAAAGAGAGCAAAAATTTGTGCAGCTAAGCCTCATGGCAAAGCGCAGTAATCATTGAAAGCTGTTACAGCTTTGATTCATCCATTTCTTACTGCATTTGGCCGTTGATTCTATATCGTGAGCCGTAAGAGAAAGCCTCGGCGTGCCAATACGAATTAGGGAAATCTGACCTGGCCCCCCGCCGGGTTCTACCCTGTCTCAATCTTCCCTTCTGCCCTTAAATCTTCCGTAAAACGAACACGGAAATTTCCTACTCTCCATTTGTATACCTACCAACCAGGCAAGCGGTGAACAATGAATTGAATTTAAATTATGAACACAAATTACACCACTTAAGTTACGCGAACTCAACTCGCCCAGTAATTAAGGCCTTACGGCTGACGCTGTGATACCAAGCCAGAATGCATGCATTTATGGCTAAACGAACTGAAACAGCTTAGGACACATTTTTACAGGAACGCGTGAACAACATTCAGTGCGGCATAGTTCACTCCGGGGAAACAAGCACGTCGCTCAAGCGCAAGAAATGCCTTATGCGACGAAGACAAAGTTCGGGCAGGTCACCCAGTTGCGTCTTCCCGTCATCCCTGGCGCTGCACTCTATGCCGTCACGCACTACGCCTGCGAGGCGCATGAACTCTGTGAAGTCTTGCAGTCCGAGCACACACCGAGCAATCAGCTTCTTAGCTTGAGCTTCGTCGACAAACGGCGTCGCCTGAAGCTCGTCTACCAAGGTCGGAGAGGCGCAGACTCTCTCGAAGGCCTCCGCAGTGTACTTTACATGGGTGCCGGCGACGAAGCGAGCAGCGCGCTTTGCCAAGGCTCGGTTCCTGTTTAGGATGTCCTGGATGGCCAGGCGCTCTCTAATCCCATCATGGTCACTACAAAGGCAGCGTAGGTCCTGCAGAGCGTAGTTATGCGCAAGCACCGGCTTTGAGAGCTCTGCGATGAACGCGTTGAAAGCTCTGGGACTGGGAGCGTGTAATGTGAAACTACGGAGGGCTCGACTTCGGAGCAGGAGGCTGGCGAGCGGTGCCATGTCACAGAAATTCTGCCTCGAGAAGATGAAGGTAATGCTTCTGATGCTCGTATTTCGGCACACGGCGTCGCATATAGCGGGTCCGCACACATTCCAGCACTGTTTAGAGCACTGCAATTCCAGACTCAGCGCCAGGTGTGTGATGCTAGTCGTGCTCTGGATCAGCTCAACGATGGGCGTTGCGGCTGGCTCTGTCGCACCGTTAAAGCCCAGAATCGAGTACACTCGTAGCGTGATGTGCGTGAGGTTTTTGGACACGGTCGCTCTGTCCACAGCGGTCTGGAGCCGGGCGAGGGGAACGGCGAACGAGGGGCAGCCACTGTCTGGGTAGTGCACCAAGCAGGGGCCCTTGACGACGACTGTGTCTTGCAGGCCACATTGAGAGAGCGTTTTGCAGATTTCCCATCTCTGGCGACCGAGGTTTTCGACGATGATCTTCTTCAGCGACTTGTTCGTGGTCACCGCTCGACAAAATTTCTGGCACTCTAAGAGGCTAAAGCCGCACATTGAGAATGTCAGTTCCGTGATGGAGGTGTCATTTTCTAGCAGAGCGGAGATCCAGGGCTTTACAAAGTCATCGTTGTGCCGAAAGTGGCACCATCGGCATTCATGCCAATGGAATCCTTCAACTACTTCGTCATCATGGTTGTAGCTGCACGTGAAGCTGAAGTGCCTTAGTGTCTTGTTCGTGCGCAGAAGCTCCTTTATTGCTGTGGCGTACTGCAACTTGAGCGTGCTCACCTCTAGCTTGAGCCTAACCAGCACCTTGTGAGTAGCCAGGGCATCGCAGATAGTCAATACATCCATTTCTGGACCATATTTAGGGTATTTAATAAACAGCGATCTCAGGGACGTATTCAGCCTCAGGTACGTTCCAAGAGCGACATGCGGGTTGCCTATGCCGTAGGGTGGACTGCCACTGTTGAGAATCCTTGACGAGAGTGACAGATCTCGGATGCTCTTGTTTCGGAACAGCCCTGCTAGGAAGGTGCTTGCGTCCTCAGGGCACACACCCACCTCCAAAGCTATAAGCGTCTCCAAGGAAGCTGTTTCCGCGAGAAAAGCCGCAAGATCGGCAATCAAGTGCCCGTGAAAGTTCACGGACAGGTCGAGCGATTTCAACCGTGTCAAGCAAATTACAGTCGCTGCAAGGGCTCCGGAGACAATGCGTCCTGGCGACCACAAGGCCAACGAAAGCCTCTTCAGCCCCAGCGCGTCGCGAACTGCGGAACAGATAATTTTTTCATGGCATTTAAGGATATAGTCGTTGATTGTGAATTCCACAACGCACCGGTGCTTAGTCAGCAGGTGGTACAGAAGTGTCGCGGCTTGGCGCCTTTCTTTCATTATATTGAGGCTTCTCGTGCATGCGCCGTCACTCGACTTAACGAGGATGAGCTTCGATTCCGCGTCCTCTTTTAGTTCCAGCCCCACGGCCCAGAAGAAGCTGTTCCAAGCTTTCATGTTGGTTACGATGTGGCACAGATGGCCTTCCCGGCTCGTGCATGGTCGACGATGGTCGACTCTTAGACCGGCGTACCGGCTGCAGACTCCGTCCATCTGTTCCAATGGCAGTGACGGGGCCTTTGTCACGTGAACCTGTTCGGGTACCTCAAAGCTTTTGGGCGCTTCATCGTTTTCACGCTCCTCTACGCCTGCGCGCTCCTCGACGCCTGGGGATGCCTCGACTTCGGCAGGCGCCTCGCCGTTGGCGGGCACCTGCTCATCTTCGGGTACTTCTTTGTGTTTGGGCACATCAGCCGCCTCGGGAACTTTCCCCTCCACGGGAACGTGAACCTCTTCGGAGTCCGAAAGCTTCTTGGGCGCCAAAACCTCCGCTTTGTCGGTTATGACGGCAGCGCTTTCATCTTGCTGCTTCCGCTTGGGCATGGTGGCAGCCCCGTCGGGATGGAACTGACCTGCACAAAAAGCGTCGCAGGATGAACATAAGGCCGTTGGCGCAGCTCAAATCACTAAACACGTTTACTACTGATCTCGCCCAGGCTGGTGACATATGGAATGTACAGCGCCAGGGCGAAACGTACTGAGTCGTGGGTTGTGACAAAGGCCGTGCTCAAGTTTTTATGAGAAACAGACCTGGATACCCGTCTGTGCACTACCCACACGGTTTAGTCTGTTTATTGGTTTCACATGCGTGAGAGTACACATTTGTGTTTTCATGGAGCCCCTACTGCAGTATGTGTTAATGACATTCGTCGGTGTGTGTGTTCAAGACATGAATTTCACGCTCGTCAAGTCACCGCGATGCGCGTGCCAACTAGTGTGCGTGTGTGTGGACAGCACCTATGAAACCCATTGTTTAATGCCATCATCAACCTTCATTCGCACTTTCCCTTTCCTCCTCTTCGCTTTCCCCAGTGTGGAGTAGCAGGCCAGGGCCATGTTACCACTGGCCGACCTCTCCACCTTTCCCTCATTATAATTCCTTTCTCTCTCCCTGTACAGCATCTTCAAATAAATCATGCAGCATGCATGTTTTACAGTAACGCGTCCGCAATTGCCATGATGTCCTGCATTCATCTGATTACTCAAACAGGCGTGTCCCACAACGGCCTAGTTGGAGTGTAACGCTGCCTAGAAAACATGTTGGCATCATAATCCTAAACATGGGGCAAGCTAAGAGATTTCTTAATTCGTTCAGCGCCTTCTTCCCCTACTCTGTGGAATAAGATCTATCCCTGCAGTACCAGCATGGAACCGACGGTGTCACGGGCAAGCCATTTATCCATCCAGAGAAGATATCAGAAAGGGAACTTGAGACGATGCTTAAAGGTGCACTGAAGAGGAATCTGAACTGGTATTTTTGCCGCTGGAACTCGATCTACATGTCCCGAGTGCTCTTAGAAAATGAGAATTGTTGCTCTGCACGGCCGATTTCCGGAATTTAAATCCGATTCAACGTGCCGGCTCCCGCCTGCTTTCTTTTTAATTCCCCGCACACGGTGGAAGGAGGGGGGGGGGGGGGGGGAGTCGAGCAACTTTTCAAACAGACCCGTGGCCGCTTGCCGCTCTTCCACCGGCGGAGTGATGCGTATACAATATAGCTATCGGCGAAATCAAAGAGTCCATGCGTATTTTTATTTCCGTGGGCCTAATTTTCAGCTATGTAGTCTCTGTAGCAACGGAGTGATCCGTTCGGCGTTTTAATCACTCGCCACCACACACATTCTTTTTCTACAACACACAACCACCATTTATTTACATGGATGAGAAAAGGCGGCACATTCATCATCGACCACGGCAAGTCCACCACACCACACACACTCCCAATACTGTATTTACACGGGCGCCCTTAACTACAGTTAAGGTAACTACGGTTCTCCGTAACTATTGTTAGCCGTGCTCACACGACAAGCCAAACCGTAGTTACGCCACTAACTGCAGTTAACGTAGCCGAGCTGGCTAACTACTGTTCGCGGCTAACTACTGTTTGCGACAAGATGGCGGCGCCCGCGGCAGCAGAAACGCCGATGTCAAGCGAGTCGTCCTCCCAGAGGCGTGTCAACTGTCCTGATGCAACAACAACGGCCTTGATACGCATCT
Source organism: Amblyomma mixtum (assembly GCF_055824585.1). Lineage (NCBI taxonomy): Eukaryota > Metazoa > Arthropoda > Arachnida > Ixodida > Ixodidae > Amblyomma > Amblyomma mixtum. The sequence continues at coordinate 29,689,532 of NC_143021.1, read as the reverse complement.
GGGAGGACCATCTCCCTGCGCTGCGAGGCTACACGCGCAACGCGCGAATATACGCAGCGATCGCGGACGCGCTGAACGCCGGGCTTGCGCCGGGCGAAGGCCCATACACTGCCAAGCAAGTCAAGCAGAAGGTGGACAACCTCAACAAGAAATACCGGTAAGTGCGATCTTAAACGAATAATACTCGTGTAATATCGCTTTCTTGGTGTTGTTTACTCAGTGCAACAAGCTATTGAAGAACTCTGGTGCAACTGAGCTATAGCCCCCCATGTGCGGCAATAGCACATGTCGCTAGCGATTACTGGTGTCCGATACGATCTTGCAGATATGTTATAAAGGTCGTAAAGTTTTCGAGAGTAAGGACACATGACAGAGGCAGCAAACACGTCATTCGGCGTATAGTCGTTCTAATTTGACTTCGCTCGTGCACGCGTGCATCGAACTGCATGACAACTTCATCCTCCGTTTGTGTTATTATCTACTATCTGCATCGCCATCAGCGTCGTTATTTCATCTTCGGTACGCGTTGACATTGCACGCACGCGTCAGCGTTTCAGGCCTCCTGCTATGGCAGTAACTGAGCAGATTTATTTATTTCTTTCATATAACTTTTCCGCGTTCCACTCTGCACTGCCTCACAAATACTTGAATGCCATTAGCAGAACCATAATACGACAGTTGCGGCTTCACTTTCAAAACTGCAACCGGTAGGATTAAAGCAACATCGTAAATTTAAACTGCACTAATTTCACCAGCACATGTGCCTGCTGGTTAGGCACATAATT